>NC_041029.1:570660-1170660 GCF_900634625.1 Parambassis ranga | reverse complement strand
CATTGTGCAAAATCACTTAACAGAAAACCTACCTAGGTAACACATGTTCTCTTTGGATTACTGTGACAGCAACAACCCACAACATCCTCTCTTAATATACAATATCACAAGAAAAGTGACAGGGGCACTTTGTTGGAGGCCAGTTCACATACCGTTTGATAGTAAGCAGATGAAGCTAAAAAGAAATCTATGTGAAGATTCATGATTATTGTAATGAATCAAATTCTATGATCATTATAATAATGATAATTGTATCACAGCAGAAGTAATTGAATTAGTCTGCCTTGTCTCTCCTAATATAGAGCAAGTCCTCTGAGCTATGGGTCAAGGGTTGGTGGAAATGCTGCAGCTCTGCAGACTGTTTAACTGTGTGTACTTAATAACTACGTGTAGCAGGGATAATGTTCCTGCTCTGTTAATGTGGGATGACATCAACTAGAAAATGTGTGTGTGTGTGTTAGCTTTGAGGACACTTTAGCAAAGTTGAACCATCCACCCACCCACATTATCATCCCTCTAAGCCCTGTGTCTCAGATGAAGATTACAGCAGTGGGCAAGCAAGAGAAGCCTGAGCAGGGCCCAGAGCAGAATGTAGCGGGTGGTCGTTTGCGAGCCTTTATAAAAGCTCTGTGTATAAACAGTCCATGGCCATGTGCTGGAGTGGTTTACATTAAATGATATATTATTTTTTCTGTTTCAATGAAGCATTAAAATACATATATTACATCATTATTACATCTATAGCAACCACCCAGGGTTATTATTCAGATTTATGAATCTTTTCAAGATAGTGTTTTCTATAGTTTTATCAGAGGATGGGATCAAGTGTCCGAGTAAGCACAAGGTCAGAACAGACGTAGTATGGACAGAGTGTTTGTGACGTTACCCACTGGTTTCAGAAATGCAGATAGAATTGAGTTTCTATGGCAGGCCTTGACAAAACACGAGCAGAGGTGCAGTTTAGGTCTGCCTAGAAACAAGTTACCTTCTCAAGAATCACACAGGAGAAAATATCGGTTTAATACTGGAATAAGAGAGATTTATGATTCATGACGTGTACAAGAGAACAAGTGTGTGTGTGTTTTACATTTATTTAGCCAGTGTTTTACTAGTGTTAAGTCCTTGTATTACACCTTTTTTAAATTTGACTTTTATGTCTATGATAATATTACACTATTTTGTTATTGTTTCTGCTACCTTATGACAAGATTCACATTTCTAGTTAGCCAACATAGTATATCCTAAATGAGTAAATATTTAGAAAAGAACAATATCATATTTCATATTGTGTTCAATTAAAAATAATAACACAGTCTGGAATGGCATTCTGATAAAAAGCCGTTCAGTATTGTTTTTTTTAACCAATATTGCCATAAATATTGTTCTAGCAAATGTTCTTAAAATATCATGATATTTTGATTATGATTTAGAGGCTATATCACCTACCCCTAATAGTTTAGGGCCTTGGTTACCAACCCCTGCCCTTTTTACAATATCATTTGCTGCTTGAGATCAAACAATCACCTTGTGTTCTAATGCAGGGGCTGCATCTTTTGAAGGCCTTATTTTCCCTGCAGGATGCAACCAGGGCTTATTTTGTAAAACAGGAGGTTCTGGATTACAGCAAGGGGCATGTTCCAGCTGCTCAGACAGGGATGGAATGCATCTAAAAACATCCTTGTTTGGGACATTGGTCCTAAGAGCTGTTAGCTTTTGTAAACTAAACAACAACATCTGTTTAGATGTATTAATCAGCGAACTGCTATTCACTCTCACTCTTCTCCCCTCTTCTCCTTCAGGCGTGGCAGCGGCATAAGTTTGAATTTTATATTTATGGTTATCTGAAATGATGAAGACACAGCTCCGTCTCCCCCTAAACACGCATGCGTTAAATCCGACAACAACATGACAACAACGGCGCCTCATTGTGTTCCACATGCCCTGTGGTTTCTTTTTCATTTTGGGCGTGTTACAGCCTTACAGCACCACTCACAGGCTTGGTATATGTACATCAGCATATTCAGTGCTTTTGTGCGGATTTGTGTGGACAAATCCGCACAACGGAAATGATTTACGGAAACGATTCAGTCTTAATGGAAAACGTTTTGGGCCTTGTCTCCGTGTGGACGGGGCCTTAAAGGAGAAATCACTGTTGTGCCAAGTCTGTAACACCAATCAGTAACCTCCATGGCTCAGACTTGAGTCAACGTGGAAGTGTGAAAAGTTGCAGTTCACATCGCAGCCACTAGGGACCGGCTGAAAAAGCTAATCAATCCCCATAGACTTCCATGTTAAAATGGCCAAATTCACAGCAGAAAAAAATGTTTACAGCCTGGTTTAAAAAAACAACAACTCTTCTCTCAACTGATAAGTTCCCTTTCAAGTGTCAACTGTACAGGGGTCTTAAAATTATGCATAATTATAGGCATTACCGCTTCTTACTGACTGACAAACGATTGGCGTATCACAGCGCATATTTCCTGATTCTGCGATCGCCCGCCTGCTTCAGCTCCACTCACACTCACACATTGCTTAAATACATTAAGAAAAAGTATGCAGAATTAATGATGACGTCATTTCACATTAACAGGCCAATACTATTAGCATAAACAAAACAGACAGACTCACCAATTCCTCTCGTGACAAGACAAAACGGCTCCTACCGTAATGGCATCTCATTTTGTGCAAACATCGCCAAGCATCAGAATATATTACATCCAACTGTTTGTTTCAGGAAACTCACCTGTTGCAGCTGTTCCATGGCCTTCCCCTATACTGCTTAATGTGAGCCGACCGGGAGCCGACACTAACTGCTTGTAACAGGCGCTACAGCTAAGCACTGTGATTGGTCTTCTTTTTCTTCCTTAAAGTTTATTGGTGGTTGGCAGCCAACTTGCGAGATGCATTACCGCCACCTACTGGGCTGGAGTGTGGACAGGAGATTCAACAAGAAAAACAACAGAAAAAAAACCTTGCGGTTGTACATGTCACATGAACAGAGGGACGCATTCAGGTACATACAGTGACAGCTGTTTGATATAGCAACAAATGTTAAGAGTGTAAGTAGGATGGCGGACACAGTGCAGGACAACAGGCAGTCTAGAGTCAAACAAGTCTTTATTCTTACCGACGAGGTCTGTACTAGAGTTTCCAAAACTTGGCAAAGAGTCCAAAACAAAGCTTGGCGTAGATTTCACTCACAAAATGTGTCATGGTGGCATTTCTGCCACTAAAGCACTTGTACTGAAGATATTACTATTGATTATGGTGAAAACTGCTTTCATATGTGTGTGATCCTCAACACGCATTAGTATGTGACACAGTGGAAGTTACCATCCTGAGGGAAGGCACGCACCCAGCCTGGCAGCCATGTTCTCCTGTGTTCTTTTTTATACTAAATCAAATAGGCATGACAAAAGGAAGACAGATCAAAGTAGGACATCATAAAACAATATATAAATATTGTGTGTACGAATAAATCATTGTAATAATAACCCCAATAAATCTGCTTTGAGGAGTGATAAGTGTTTAAACCCGCTCTGTCAGGTGAGAGGTGCTGTCATTCTGTGGATAAAGCTGAGTAGAAACATTTGACTGAAACAAATCTTGATGGGTCTGCCATCTTACTCTTGCAGACTTGCAGAGCAGCACCCAGAGCACCTCTGCTGAGGTAAATGTAACACTCACTAGCAGAAACGTTCAATGGAAAGTGACACGTGGAGGAAAACAACAGAACAAAGACAGCTTCTGACCTATACATGGGACAGATGACCCAGATAAAGCTGCCTCTTGTGGTAACAGCTGAAATTCATTCTACACTGTGATGGGCTTCCTGTCCCAATCGTCAAGCTGAGGCAGAGACAGAGAGAATGGAGGCATCTCCAAAGACCTATGAACAATAAACCTGCACTGCTCTGCAGACAGTAATGATTCTGGGGTAAGCCTTCAGTTTCCAATAGAGCAACGTCTTTGTGCTGCAAGGAGAGGATCATAGGAGGTTCCTCCACATAAATTCAACCAGCTGGTTTGCATACCCACAGGATGGGCAAACTGTGCTTTGAGGTTAAAGCCTGTTGTCTCACATTGTGGCTTAATGAAAGTCATCAAAGAAAGAAGCAGTGCAGAATAAGATTTTGAATGAATTACAGGGTTATTGCTAAGCAGTTGAGATGTGGTGTGATATGCAGGGAAACAGGAAGAAGAGTGGGAGGATATGAGGAAAGATTGTTGATATTCGGAGGATCCTGTGTTTGGGGGCAGCTTGAATTGGGATAAAGCATCAGCATCCATGTTTGTCTCATGTGATCTGCTACATTTTCCCTGTTTCATAGTGGAGATTTCTCAAAAGAGAAACAAAAACCGAAAACCCGTCATCTCAGTGACGATGACTGACAGCACTCTCGATACCATGGCAACGCAAGGAATTCTACTCAATAGAGCCCATGACAAATCAGGGCCTTGATGTTCACTGAGGACAGCATGGGGAGGGAGATCAAGGAGGGGACTCATTCTGATTGAGAGTGGTTCATGAGCTTTACAGAAAGAAGGACATTTGATAGCAACAGTGGGAATCTGATGCTCAGTGTGAAGTCTAAAGATTGTATAAGGGTAAAGAAAGGCTGTAAACACTGCACTATGTTGGTTTTGCAGTTTATCAGACCAACAAATGCACTTTTGTCTTAAATATATGACAATTCAAGAAAACCCAGAAACAGGTCAAGATTTGATCATTGTGGTGCCTAGCATGTGGCCTGTTGACAATAAGCATCAGAGAGCGATAAGTGATTGTGCTTGTACAGCTGGAAGATAAACAGAAAGGGGCTGTCATGGGAAATTCCATGCTCCACTCTGGCATCGCTTTAATTTCCGTTTAATCCCAGAAGCAGAAGTTTAACGAACCAATTAATTGCAAAATCAGATTAAATCCCCAAAAGCCTGGAAATGATCTCTGTGTGGGATGTTTCTCAAATGCTACATGCACGCATATCAGTATCTTTCTTATTATGAGATCTTTATTAGAAGCCAACAAGTCCACTCCCATCCATATTTATCCTGTCCACAGTAGTGGGGATTCCTCGGAGACAACAAGGGAAGCTGAACCTTCTCTAACATTGCACACAATGAATGGGTAAATATGCACTGTTAAAAGCATCCTAGAATGTGTTTATCTTCATGACTAAGTCTTTATCAATCTGTTTATTTAATAATAATAATAATAATAATAATAATATATTTTATTGTATTCTCCGATGAGTTTGAGTGCACAGCACAGTCAGACGCTGAATGTCTGAAGCTCTATTTTCAATGCAGTAAGACCATGTTTTCATTGAATAAATGCAGAAAATGGTCATTTACTTGGATGCTGAGCGTCTCTGAAGGTGAATGGAAAGTGGGCTTACTGGGGGTAGGCCAGTTAATGATGATTGGTGGAACTGTGTTAAAGGCTGAATCCCTTTTGATTGGCAGGGATTTGTAAACAAACACCAGCATTGGAGCAAAGTAGAAACAGTCCCTAGTGGATATTTCAGAGTGTCGAGAGACAACGTGCTGTCCGTCCGGGCTGTTCTCTTCTACACATTGCACATATCACAGTCTAAATAAAACATATTAATCGCTATAAAGTTATTGAGTTTTGAACTTGAACTTGTTAGTACATTCAAGTAATTTAGTTCAAATTAGGGAAGTTGTAAAGGGATATTAGCCCACTAGTTAGCGTGCCCGCTAGTTAGCATTTGATAGTCATTAATCAATTAATCAATTCATTAAGCAATTTCCCCCTGGGATCAATAAAGTATTTCTGATTCTGATTCAGATTAACAGCAAAGCTGTCCAACACCCAAGAATGATTTGGTCCAAAAAACAGGTTTAGGTGTGTGTTACTCCTGGAAATCATTTTCATGTCAATTCAATTCAATGCAGTTTTATTTATATAGTGCATTTTACAATCAGAAAGTGTCTCAAAGCGCTTGACAGAAACCCAGAGCGTGAGACCCAGAGCCTGAACCCCCTTAAGAGCAATCTGGCAAGGAAACACTCCCTTTAAGAGGAAGAAACCTTGAGCAGGACCTGTCTCTTAAGGAAGAACCTTCCTGCTGCCAGTCAGAGAGGATGAGGGAGAGAGAGAGAGAGAGGAGAAGAGGAGGGAGAAAGGACAGAGAGGATGAAGGAGAGAGAGGAGAAGAAGAGGGAGACAGGACAGAGAGGATGAAGGAGAGAGAGAGAGAGGAGCAAACATGCAGCAAGATGAAACAGTGATTATATTATAATGATATCTATATATATCGTCAGTCCATAAGTAGTAATAGTAATTTGATAGTAATCAAAGCAAAGATGAGCAGCAGGGGCTGATTAAGTCAATGAGCACAGGAGAGTTCAGGGGCCGGACTGCAGGTCAGCATGCAGGTCTGAGACCTGCAAAGAGAGAGAGAGAGCGAGAGCGAGGCACAGAACTACGAGGAAGACAGTAAACACAGATTATGAGACGATATTACCAGTATGAGCCAGACTAAGGAGAGTAGAGGAGAGGTCAGAGGGTGAGTTGGAAACTGCTCAATGGGTCATGTTTGTACCCCGGACATCGTAGGCCTAGAGCAGCATAGCTGTGCTAAAAGTTAAGATTTTATCAGCCCTATGACACCTGTTATACCTGTGGCTGAGGCGACTGTAACTATACCTACCAGCCCTACACACTAGGTCTAAGGCTAACTGTACGCCTTACTAAACAGAAAAGTTTTAAGTCTAGTCTTAAAGGTGGAGGCAGTGTCTGCCTCTCGGACCCAGATTGGTAACTGGTTCCATAATAGCGGTGCCTGATAGCTGAAAGCTCGTCCTCCCATTCTGCTTCTATGAATCCTAGGAACTACAAGTAAACCTGCACTCAGAGATCTGAGTGTCCTATTAGGAACATATGGTACAATCAGGTCCCATATGTTCCTAATAGGACACTCAGATCTCTCGTGTGTGTGTGTTGCTGTAGTTCTATGGCATGGCTGTGGTTGACAACAGTCTCAATTAACATTTCCCTTTATTATTAAGTCAGGCTGCAATAGGATACATTATATAATGTACAGCTAAGAGCTTCCTCTGTTTGTACTGGTCCACAGTCATACTGAAACACAGTGTAACCTACCTCATGAGCTTGATTCAAACTCAGCATTAAAAATCTATACAGACTGTACTAAATACTCCAGATTAGCCTTGCTGGAAATTACAGACAGACGACAGACAGTCCAGTTGGTAATCTCACCAAGGGTCCAACATATCCCTCACCCCTAAAGGTCTGACTCCTGGATTATGAAGGTGACATGGGTGCATGGAGAGTAGAGGGTTATACACACCTCATTACATAGAAAGCAGGATAAGGCTGGAGATGCACTGACATGTCTGAGCTGGGTGGGGTCACAGACAGTAGAGCCAGGCAAACAAGGCCTTTTAATATTCTGTGACAGAAAATACATGCAGGTTCTTAAATGTTGGAACAATGATACGTTTTTTGCCATTTGGCCTCTTTACACCACAACATTGGATTTGAAATGAAACACTCAAAGTGTGATAAAGTCAAGACTTTCTGCTGTAATTAAAGGGTTTTAACAAAAATGTGTCACATTAACTATTCAGGAATTGTAGCCATTTACACATACAGACACACACACACACAGATATGGTGGCGGATATATGAAGGAATAAACCAACATTATAACAGACATAAGGACTGCCTTTTGTTATAATACAGCTGCCTTGAGCTGCTGCTTGTTTGTGGATCTTTTTGCCCTCTGATATGTCCCAGATAAGTAGGAAACAAAACCTGATCTGATACCCCAGTTCTTTAACCTAAGGAATTCTTGGGTGGCTGTCGCTATATGTTTGGGGTCATTACCCATCTGCAATATGAAGCAAATGTTTGCAGCATTTGTCTGAATCTAAGCAGAAAATATAGATCTATACACACCAGGCTTCCTCCTGCTGCTTCCACCAGCAGTCACCAATAAACAGCAGTGACTCTGTTCCATTAGCATGAGATAGCTGTCCATGTCATAACACTGCCTCCACTGCTTTGGATCATGAGCTGTTCCTTTCCTTCTCCATACTTTTCTCTGAAGTTTATCTTGGTTTCATCCAGAACTGGGCAGGCTGTTTTAGCTGTTTTCTGCTAAAGTCTAACTGGCCTTTCTGTCCTTGAGTGTGGGGTTCTTCCTCCCCATGGACAGAGTCCTGCTGTCTTCCACTGTAGTTGTCTTCCAGGTGTTTTACTGTTGCTGAGTTTGACCGAATCATTAAAGCAGAAAGTCTTTGCTCACATTTTGAGTGTTTTATTTAGTGGTGGTGTACAGAGGCCAAATGCCAACAAGCTTCAAATATTTATGAACCTGACTGTATGTGCCACAATGCTATAATGGTGCAGTAATGAGTCGCTATGCAGAGGTAGATTGATAAATCTTGCTAGTGAGGTCTGGCCTAATGGAGAGTCCAAAGTGGTACCAGGCAGGCGGGCGACCGCGGCAAATTGCGCTGTGAGACCACAGAATGAGCATTAATGACACAAGTGCCTGTATTGGTCAGAGTGCACTTCTCCCTGCATAGCTTTTCTTCAGGGAAATCTCTGGTTACAACAAGTGGATTTCACTTGTGGTGTCCCCTCTGGTGTCCACTGATGAGTTTTTCACCATAACATCTGAGAAAAATTCAGCAAAAAAAGCGTAGCGACTTCAAAGCTCAGACATGTAGTGCACCATATGTCAAGTCTAATAATCTCATTGGACAAAGCCTTTGTGTAAGTGTAACCATAAGGTGAAGTGGCATTAAACCAATGGTTTAAAATGCTGACAAGAACATAAAGAAGAGCTATACTAATGCTCAAAGGCTAATTAGAGTCATTGCAATTACTGAATGAAAAGTGTGATCAAAAAGAGGTCTGATGTGTCTTTTCTCTTCAGTTCCATCCTTCATTGAGCTAAGGAGCACAGATCATTATCATGAGCACTGAGACAACATGTAAGTCCCCAACCTGCAGTCAACAATAATTCATTTAAAACTAAACCAGACATAGCTGCAGAACAGTTGTTGCATCATATTTTTGTGAAGATTTGTATTGTATATATGTTTATTTTTGCTGTGGTTTATGGCAGCAATCACAGCATCCTGTCAAAATCTGACAGCTGAGAATACAGCAATTGTGAAAAACACTTGTCAGATGTGATCTGACAAGCCCAATGTGTGGGGGCCCAATTCAGTAGTTCAAAGAAACATCATACCTAATTTCTGTTTGATTAATGAAAAGAGGCCCTTTAAAAAGGGGTTGGGATTAGGGTTGGATTAGCTACGTCAGCGCATATATGTCAACTCCAAGTCTACTGTCTTGGATGCTTGCCCTTGCTATCGGATTAGGATTAGCGTTTGGACATTGCATATTGAAGGATTAAGGGCTGGAGTGGAAGGCAATTGTCTTATTAAGCCCTGGAACAAAGTTTCCCCAAGAATGATCATCTCCCTTTTTTGTTCTGATTTAAATGACCTGTAGATTTGATCACGGATAACGGGGAGCCTGGAGACAAATATTAAAACAAAGTTAGTCAGATAAATCAGAACAGGGAGTGGTTGAATCTCTGAGTCCTAAACCCCTGACTTTACAGCAGAAACCTGGCTTATAAGTATGTCAAACACATATAATACATTGATAGAATACATTATCTGGCAGGGCAGTGTATGTGCCATAGCACATGCTTCATACTTTCCTTAAAAATAAACTGGCTGCTGCAGAGAGCAATTTTACCAGCTGTCCCTCCCTGGAACCAGGCAGCTCTCCTCGCACTGCTCTCCTACCGATGCCCACTGTTTTCTGCTCATAACATCTGGCAAATAAACTTGGATATTTGCAACAAACTTGTGCAAAAATACAAGATGTTGTGCTTCTGAATAGGAGTCCTCACCACCAGCCATTGAACAACACCCCTCCCCTCCCAAGGTTTGGCAAGCTACAGTTCATCTTGCTGCCTCATCTCAAACTACATTGCCTTACATCTGTGCTCTGAAGACAAACAGCCTGCTGCTGTGTGATGTTTTCTTTTCTTTCACTTTTGTTTAGCAGCTCTGATTCTATTCCCCAGTGGTAGCTGCCAAGTGTACGTTTGAAGTCACTTAATTCTCAGGGCTGCCAGGTGTATATTTTCCTTGTCTTCCCAACCTTCAAACAACAGCAGCCTAGGCTTACAACAGCCTGGAGGGATGTGTGCTAACAGCAATTCCCCAGTTGGGAGTCTAGCAATTACAACACCCCTCCTCTGTCCCTTTAATTGTGAGGGGAGATGCTTCCTGGGCGATCAAGCTGCTCTACTGCCACCAGGGAGACTGGCTTCATCACCTCTGGCAGCCTCAGGTAAATGAGGGTGTTTCGCTGAAGACTTGAGTAAAGGTTGTTTGTTAATAGAAGAAGGTGATTTATATTGCACTGCAGTTAGCTGTGGTGCATGGCAGATGGGACACACAAAGACAAACCTCCATAAATTATAATAGAAGATATTGACAGAAGAGGTATTTTTGGACAAAGTGTACCAACAGATCGTTCTAGGGGCATAGAGGTAAAGCATTTTTCATAATGTGTCACTTCTTTCAGAAACCCGGCACTTTGTTATGTGTCTGTGGGGGTCATGGCAACAAAACTCTCTCAGCAGTGGCAGTGGGAGGCTAAGGTAGCTAAAAGTAGTTAACAGAGCTGTGCTAATTAGCCCTTAAGCACAATAATGTGCTAGATGGTGAATTAGACACAGCAGTACACCTTTCCCTACAGGGATCCAGAAATCTATACAGGTGATGTGGGGGTGGTGCATTAGCAGCAGAAGTACAGCAAGTAAAACAGGTTTTTTTGTTTTAAACGATGTAATAAATCCAAAGATGACTTTCATGGAAGAGAGATTTATTTCTTACTTCATAAAAATGACAATGATGGTACCTTGTCTCTTTCAAGGTTGGTTTCATTCCAGGATTTGTAAAGAAATCCAGAAAATATGGCCTCTACAACAAGCAGGGTTGCAGCAGATCTTTGTGGAATCATTCTGACAGATGTTTGTAAAGGCTGAATAAAACTCAACCATGAATGAAACCTGTTCTTTCTTGAATTTTTTCAAAAACTCTCTGTATTGTTCAGTATATTCAGTATATGTACTGATATTTCTGAATCTGATTCTGTGTAAATCTTTAGCAGCTGATGCATTGTGGAAAAGGGCATAATGAAGACATGGTGATCAATGAGAACAATTTCAGCACAGATCAATAAATGTGAGTCATATGACATTATGAAGTCCAGGGAGCAGCGCTGGGGAAAAAATGAATAAAATCATTCCAAAGAGTGTTTGTGACAGGCCATTGTATTCTTTTGCAGTCAACACACATTGCAGTGTATATGTATATTCCTATATTAACTTGAATTAGGCTCAAGGGTCCACACCATTAATGGTCCAAGGTTTATTGAGACGCTGGAAAGATCAAGGCTGTGCCATCACTCAGGTCTAATTGACATGATGAGGACCTATTACTGTATTGATCCACATGGCAAGTTGGATTGGATCAGCTGAGTCCTGTATTGACCTGCCTATAAGAGGGACCTCCAAAATGTTAGGGGATATTACTTGTTGTTTGTTGAGTTAGATCTCTGTCAGCCTGAGGTGAAGCAACCCTGACCCTTCATGTAATACCTGTAAAACACTGTGCTATGCCATGAGGATTGAAACCAGGTTAGGCAGCTTAGTGAGTTAATATTATAACAATAAATTATCATAAAATAGACTTCTGAGAATTTATACACCACCAAATACTGTACATACACCGTAAAACAAGATCTTCAGAATTATACCATAATAAAAAGTCTGTCCTCTCTTAGTCCCAGCCAAAGTCATAGCCAGTCATCTGGTAAAACCTGCTATTGAAGGGTTTGTAGAAGTCCCTTAGCCTCTGCACCACCTCTGGGTCAATATTAGGATGGGTCCTGCCTTTGGTTTTGCCCAAGCAGTGTGGCTTGCTGTTCCCCTCGGGTCTCTTAAGGCAGGGGAAGCCTTTCGCTGGGTTAAAGTGGAAATACTTCTCTGTGACCACCCTCCTGAGTCCTAGAAAGTCCTGGACGCGAGCCATCTCGCCCGCAGGGTCTGTAATGAGTCGCTCGCCGCTGACAAACAGCAGCTGCTCCATGGGAAAGAACTGGAGCCAACGCTCCAGGTGCTTAGCGTACATGCCGATTTGAACGGCACTCCACGTGGTGTCAATCAGACCGGCTGATATGTTCTTAAAGGTCAGGCTCTCAAATGAGGGGATGTCCGGCTTTTTGGAGCGGGTCTGAGTGTAGTCTGAGATTGCCCTTGTGACAGGATCCCGCACAACTACAATCAGCTTTGTGTCTTTAGACATGGTGTAGATGCGAGCAGGGACCTCCTTGGTGACATAGTAGCTGGGGGTCTTCTCCATGGTCAGCTGACCTTCTGATGATTTGGGCATCAGTTCCCTGTAACAGACACAAACACATTTCATTTGTATTTGCACTGATGATGACTTGACATAGACACGTCTGCACTGTATATATTCTTACATAAGTGCCTGTGAAGAATGATGAGATTAGCACTGACACGGTCTCTCAGTGGCAGGTTTAAAAATAATGTCAGACAGGAGTCTCTCAATCATCATCAAGAAGACAATTGTAGACATCATGAGCTGCATTAACGTGTGTGTGACTGTAGCCAAAGTGACAGGGACTGTTATGTAGAGCAGGAGTGCCAACAATCATCTGTAAATTGTGTGTGAACACAAAACACAGTTCATGACATGTTCTATGTACACACCCTAAAGGTTCTAATCCTCTTTCAAACCTAACAATACACACACAAACTAAAATATTTCTCACATCCATTACAATATGACAATGATGGTTTAGTCTTTAGTATGCAGTTATATTATGCACCTTTCTCCTCATATTAGCACAGTGTAAGAGTGTGGTTAATCTTTGCATTCCTTTGGAGCTGTCTACTCCCACAATTGCATATTCTTCTTGACCCTGGGTGGCTCTGGTTGATCATAATATAGCCTGTTAACTGCAGCCCTGACTGGATAATGGCTAAAGTGAGCCAAGGGGGATTAGGGCTAAGCCAAACACACTAGAGCATTTGAGTTGGCTGGCTGGCCTGTAGGCTGACTGGGTGGCTGGCTCGTCCCTGGAGAGAGCGAGGAAGAGAGATGGCCCCAGAAATGATGAGAGTCAATGGCAAGTATTTAAATCAAGCAGAAACACAAGGGCACAATATTACTGCTCCTGATCAAGGATATTAAGAGTCATTTGTTTTGACGCAGCCAAAATTAATAGCAAAACAGCTGATAGTTACAACCGATAGCATACAAAACTATTCTAACCAAAGTCAGAGGATTAAAATGAGCTGCAGTTGGTGAATGACCTGCCCGACGTACACAAACACACAGACAGCAGTGATGCACCCAGCAGGCATTTAAAGTGCACTGCAGTTACCACATTACTGTGGCGTGAGGAAAATTTACCACAGAGGTTTGACAGACAGTTTGACTATTGCACCTTTATTGCGTCTCACCAGCATCAAAAGTAGAACTGAATGTGTGAATGAGTAAACCGATGGAACGATCTAAAAAGGTGAAGAGCTGTCCACTGACTCGACTCAACAAGAACTCCAAGGTATTGTTTTAGACTGCTGAAATCTAAAGAGAGAAGAAGTCCAACATACGTGACAAGACGTTGCTTTACTGATGATTTGACACACTTGACTATTGAGCATTATTCAGCAGCATTTGGTTTGTAAGCATTTATTTACAGCCATAAACAGACAGTTTACATATTTTTTGTTATTCATATGTTTTAATGTTGTCTGTTATTATCATTAGATAGGACCTAATAATACCCAGAAATATGTTCTAAGTAATAATAAGTAATGATGAAACAAATATATTAATTTATCCTGTACAAATATGGAAATCAATATATTATTATATATGAATTAGAATAACTGTGTTTTCAGTTACATATACAGTAAATGTCAGGAAAGGATGACTGTGGAGTCCAGCTGCCTTTAATTTAGGTAGATGATCTAATCTATAGCAGGATATATGTGTGAAATAGATTTATTAATAGACAGGTGACTGCAGGTTTCTAAAATCCACATTAAAATCTCTCAACGTTTCCTCACTTTCTCTATAATTTTTTCTTATACAGAAAAAAAACACATGTACAGGTGCAGTTTCTTTTTTGCTCTCCTTTCAGATCCAGGGTGTTATATCACTTTTCCTGGTGCATGTGCAGCTGGAGATCAGTCAGTACTGTCACTGACAATTCCCTGTAGACACCAACAAAAAAAAGAAATAAAAATACAAATGGTAGGTACAGAACACAGAAGTGTGTGTTCTGTGCTGCATGTGTGAAAATAGAAGGCATGAATTCATCTTTGGTTTGGAACCCTATGCTATAAGTGTGACAAAAAGCGACTCGATTTCTGAACAGCCATTTTAAACCAGGGAAATGTGAAGAAACATGAAGAACATACAGAGATTCCTGCAGTCAGTTTAACAAAGCCACAGACTGCAAGTGCTGACTAAACATTTTTGTCATCAGGTTTAACCTCACACAGCTAAAGCCCTGGTTGTGTATCAATGTACAGTATAAGAATTCCAAAGGATCTGACTTTGTTTAACTCTTAACTTTCTGCCCCTTCATTAGAGGATGAGGTCTCACGCTGATTTGACAAATGTCTTGAATCAAAAGCAGTGTGCAGACATCTCATCACATCCGGTCCCATCATACCTCCTGTGGCTTTACATTAGTCGCAATACAGATGCTAAATAGTTATAGTGATATTCTAAGTTTGTGGTAGTGAGTGGTTTATGGGGGATGTGCTATTAAAGTGCTTAACATAATTTCCAACCATCTGTTGGTATGCAAAGTAGCTTCAATTTCCCTCTGCAAACCCATCTTACATATGTATGTGCTGGAAACTAGTAGAGCAATGGGAAGTTTTAGTGCCATCACCTGGTGTCACCTTCATTTCTACAGAGGCCTTAGGTCTGATACATTTATTGCACTTTTCTCTCCCTGAAAGCCACAATTGTGTGTGGAGAAAAAACAGACCTAATCATGGTAATAGATAGAAAAACAAACAACTCTATCAAAACAATTATCTCCTGTATGTCCTGGAGACACACAATGGGAGCGCCTTAGGCATTTCCCTGGGCCTCCAGGGGACACAGAAAACTTACTACCAATCAAACTTTCCACTTAGTCAATGAAGAAAACAATCTGTGTGTGGAGCGCATGCATTATTCATGGCAGCAGAGATAGAGCAGGGGGAGAACATCTCTGACTGAGCGAGGAGTGGGAAAGTTGCCTTAGGGGGGCCAGATGTAGCAAGCTTTCACAATTTGTTCTGCTTAATAAACAATGTCGCCTGGAACCAATAGGTTCATCCTCATCTATCAATCAGGCATGCAAAGGCATCACCGATCATCAGTCGCAATCATTCACTTTTGTCCCTAAATAAATCCTTTCAGACTTTCAGATACTCTGAAACTGTCATTTTAAGTTGAATCTTCGAAGTGTTTCTGCCTGTATTTGGGACATTAAAAACAAACCTTATAAACACCCATTCCCCCTTGGTTTATTTAAACAGGGACGGTAGACAAAGCATCAGAATCAGGTGCACTGTTGCAGGTTGTGACAGTTCAAACCTCGACCCTGAGGCCTAAGATGTCAGCTGCTATTTCAGATGCAGTGCCTGCAACCTACAGACGGATATTAATCCAGCAGTGCTGTGTTGTGTAATGTGTTTAGTCTGCTGGGCCGTCAGGTGTGTCCATTAAAGAGGCTGTTTGAGAGGTTGGCGCTTTGTTTACATACACTGTTATCAGAAAGCAGGTTCAAAGGTAGGAATTTACAATGTTACTGCACGAGCTTTCGTGTTCAGCTGCTGGATGCCCTCAGTAATGAGTTCACCAAACTAAGGAACAAGTGCAGTAAAGAAAACTTTTTGGTATCCTGCAGTGTTTCTGCTTGACTGACTCTAATTGGCATCTATATTTCAGTTTTTCAGACCCCTGTGACAAGGGACAGCTCCAGAACAAAAAAAAACCTTCAGCGTTATCTAATGTCATGATGAGTTCTAATCTTACCCTCCAGCTGGGAGGGTTACAGCCACTGTGGGAATCATCCTTCCTCTTAAAGACAGGAGGTAGAGGTGCTGGTATGCAGCCACTTGGAATAATCAGACCAATTTACTCCGAGACAAGTTCCAGACAGAAATCAAAGAGGGAAGCTTTTTTGGGGAAGGTGTTCTCTGGCAAATGCAGATCATGTTATCAGTTGTGTGGAAGTCATCTTAATCACCCTTTATTCAAATAACCTTTGTATATAACGTTGAGCCTTTAGGCCTCTGCTATTACTGTCAGTATGCAGAACTCAAGGCCACCTGGCTGTGTGGTGCAAACAGGAGGCGGAGCATTGGATGACCCACACAGGCTTCCCTCACATAACTGCCAGCCTTGCATTAACACATTACTGTTCTGACAGACCATTTCTATAGAGGCAGAGCATGCATAAATCCTGTGCTGGGAAAAAAACATAAACAACAAGCTACTCACACTGCATGTTTTACACTGCCATAAAAGTGGGATTGTTGTGAGTGGATATGAATGCAGGTCAGCTGTAGCTTACTGCACTCAACAGCAGTCAAACAGCTTTGTCTAACCGAATGGAGTTTTGTGTCAGACTCTGCTATAGATTCATTAAAAGATAAAATAATGTGTGTAGGTGTTGCAGATGTTAAAAACAATTTGGAAAGGGGTAATTGGATATAGGTTAGCAAATCATACAAAGAAACAAAAGCAGTCAGCTTTTTGTCCCGTCTGCATAGCTGAATGCTGGCCGAGAAGTTTTCCCCTAACAAGGTGGAGACTAAAACAACAAAATTCACCTGCTTTTATGGAGGTCTGGCAACTTTTATGCACATGTATGTCAGACCAATTGCCAGCTGGGCCATCCTGCCCATTCAGTGATAACATGACATTACTTCTGGACAGGTGAAGTAGATCTAAAGTCACTGAGAACTACCTCCTAGAACACTGATTGTTTTGGACAGTTATGGATTAGCCACAAACATATACAAAGACATACAGTGCAGTTCCACCTCTGTTCATCGTGGCAACATGAGGCCAAAATGTGTCACTTATGGGTGTTGCCATGGAAAAAAAGACACCAACTTGGAGCTGGAGTTTGAGGAGTCCTTTTTTAGTTTTTGTTTGGTTCTATGTCCCATCCACTAACAGAAGGTGGGGTTAAAGACCTAGGATGGAATCCAGATGTTTTGGCATCACTTTTGTGATGCTGTCGTGTCATCAATCGCTATATATATACGGTCTATGCAAACACATAACTTGACAAGCTTTGTCATAACAATATGAATTCAGCTGCAGAGTGAAAATGAAGCACAGTATGAATGTAAGCACTGTATATGAAATCCATCCTGGCTGGTTCTCAAGGTTACACATGAAAAGAGTGAGGGTGAAAAAAAGTCCCCACCACTGCTTGCTAAACGCACTTCTAACAAGGCCAACACACTTTAGTACATGTCTGAATGAAGAAATAGTGGTGTTTTGTGACTGAAGAGGTTCTACACAAAGCAATGAATATGTCAGATTTCATATATCATTAGCAATAATTACACAGAGACAAAGAAGAAAATAACATTGAGAATAATGTATGGGTTAGTGTGGAAAACCGTATGCCATGTATAACATCAGTACATCATAACTGCATGGTTCATGTAATGAGAACTGGATAGAGATATCCATTCTATGCAAGCAATGTAGGATTCTGACTTCTGTAGTGGTTGGAAGAATTAGGTAATTCCCCACAGATGCATGCTGGTCTGAGAGGATCAGCAAAAGCAAACAAGACTTCAAAGAAGCAAAACAAAGATGGCTGAGGCAGATTGGCTCTTTCCAAAGTAGCTGACTTTCTGTCAGGGAGTCTCTGCAGCAGAGACAGACAGAAGCAGGAAACAACAAATTCTCTCTGAAGATACTACAAAAGCAAGAGATAAGGAAGCCAACAACTCAAGGGGATATAAAGGAGTGAACTTGTTTTGTTTCACTCTTTCCAAAGTGCTGTAATAAGTGCTGTGGGTTGACAAATTGCCTCAAGTAAAAGCCCAGGGGGTTGTTGCATCAAATTAAATCTCCAATCTCCAGAACGTGGAGGGGAGGTGCACATCACCAGTACTGACAATCTAGAGGACTTATTCTAGGATTGCTAGCTAGTATAGAACCTACAATGAACAGTGTCTGGTTTGCTTTTTGTAGGGCATGATGTTTTTAAAGTGCACGGTTTCACAGTGAGCAGAAAATAACATCTGAAACAACAGGCAGCATGGGTGAACTGCTTCTTTTAAAGATCTCATTATCAATTCACTGTTCCCTTCTTTTCCTGTCAGTGTGCTGACACATTAGTTTAAAGAGGGAGATACCTTTATTGAAAGCGATCTCACTCACACCAATTCCCCCTACGTCTCTGCAGATGAAGATGTCGAGTAAGCAAAAAGCCACCAGTGGACTCAAATGAACCGACTCCTGGGAAACTTTTCACTCAGAGATCTCTGAAAGTCAACTTTCAGGCAAAAAAAAAGCTTAGGCACAGCGTTGAAGTCTTTTCTTGGGCAGGTTCCAATGAATGCTCTTTCTGATGAACTCCTGCTGGGCTTCGTCAAAGGGCACTTTCACCCTTCTGAGCACATTTGCATACAAAGTGAAGGCAGAGAAAACATGTTTCACACTAATTGTCTGCTCTTTTATTGTCAGGGTTAATGCAGTCCTCGGGGGTTCCTCCATGCATCCCTTTTCATTGAGCTCCATAGTGCAACAGTAAGAAAAGACTCTGTTTAAATTTACTGCCCTCTATCTGCCACTGGCCTGCAGTAAGCTCCCCTGGGGCTCAGAGAAGGATTAGTCCATCTTCTGTGACACACTCAATGAGTTAGTAAGAAAGCTCTTCATTGTTCTTTATACGGAATCTTAAGAAGAAAAACATGATTACAGCTATTTAGTCCCATCTACTGTATAGAGGTTTTTAGAGTGCACTCAATAGATGAGTAGTTAACCTGTCATATAAAGACATATAGGAAGAAGTTCTGCTGTTACTAAAGAAAGGAGGGGCCGCTGAGGAAGCCGTTCCCACGACTTTTGGGAGTTGCCTCCTATGCTCTGTGTGAGTAAGTGTGTACAATTGTCTGTCTGGGGGTGAAAACATGCTATATTGTGGTTGGCGCCCTGCTGCGCGAGGGCCTCTCCACTGTGTGGGCCTCCGGAGGGATGGACACAGGCCGGACACACCAATCACAGACGATAAATGCTGTGGGCACAACTCAATGCCACCGCAGGAGCTGATAAGCCCACCCAGCAGACTGCTCCCTGCCTCGAGCCACTGCTCACTATTAGGCGAAAGGGCGATGAAGTGAAACATATGGGCAAACAAATCAGCAGACACCTTCTCCTATAGGTTCTATGCTGAGGCTTAACTTTGATCAGACGTGACACAGGACTTCGTCCATCAGTGATCCACCTCAAAGGCCGCCAACGGTTTCCTGAGAATGACTAAAGGGTCATTAACGGTTGACTTGATGTCATGGTGGGGGTCAATTTGTTGCAGTGTGACAACTCAAGACAAGTTGTTTTAATTAGCCAGATCACCTATGTGGGAAAAGAAGGCTTCATTGTATATGTACCCAACAATCAAATCCACATTCCAGCTAAAGAAGACATAATCCTCATATTAGTTTATTTTATACAACCTTAAAAGTGACATCCTCTTCTCTTTAGACATAACCCATCCTTAACATACATCGTGCATCACTTGTGAATGGTGAAAATAGCATGAAGGCTTATAGCACAATAATTAAAAAGTCTTCAAGCATGGGACGATTTCAATTTGTTCTTCGTGCTCAGTCTGTAGAGATAGAACAAAAGACCCTCTTCACAAACCGATCATCCAAAAATGTCCTAAACCTGTCCGGAAATTCTTAAAGGAGCTTAAGCCAAAAGAAGTCCTTTGAACAATGCTTCGCTTCCCCTATTGTAGCTTTATGGAGCCAGCTTTGAAACAGTGTCTAGATCCTTTGACATTGCCAGTTAATCCCTCAGCTCAGTCAAATGGACACCTGAAGCAGCAGTGTCTCTTATTATCTCTTATTAACAATGCATTGGCTCTCATGTCAGGCACTCAACCGAGCATGTTGATTTTTATCATTTATTCCTACTGTGTAAAGCTTGCATGCTATGCAGGTACAAGGACAACAGTTGCCAGTTGACAGAATAAAATGTTATGTAAAAAAGTGAGTCCACACACATACCTGAGGTCGAAAGGAATCACTGCAGTTCTATCTGTACCTCTGAAATCTTAGTCTCAAGGATGACACAACCTGCTGAACTCTAAGCCTGTTTCTTTGAACTGCGTCCAGAGTTCACCAGCTGACAAACAGAAGTCAAAAACCTTTGACAAAAGCAAGCTAAAGAAGACTCAAGAGGAAAACGGCTGAAGCTGTTTTTTATTATTGTATTTTCTCCCTGGTGCCTCCACCTGTTGTCAGAAAAGTCCAAGGACAGATGTGGGAAAAAAATTCCAAGAACTTTCAGTGAAGGTTGTGCAAACAAGCACAAAATCAATTGTGCTTTGTAAATAAACACCACTGGTTCAGCTCAACCTGAACATTTCTGCTTACTTTATAGAAAGATGGATATATTTGGAGTGTACTTGTAAAACTGAAGGATCTGGTAAATGTTTAAATGGTCGCATCTGGCTTCTCATATGTGCGTCACGAGTTTGTACAATATGTTAGATAATGATAGCACCTCAGGTCACACTTATCATCATCTTATCAGCAGGGTTTATTGTGTGGCTGAAGCAGAGTTTTAAAAAGTGATCATATAGATTCACATGTCGTGTCTTGTTGCTGCAGTGACCTTGGATCTGAATCATATTCATTTTTATAGTAAGGATAAGTAATTGATAACACAAACTATGAACTTCTGACAGGCCATTTACATATTTTACAATATTTAATATGCCACAGGACATTTACCTTATTCTGCTTGTAAACTTTTATTTTATTTTATTTAATTTCCAAAATACATGATATCTTACTTGATGAACATAGCAGGACTAAATAGACATTTAGGGGACAGAAATCTTTATGTAACTGTTTTCATGCACATAATAAAGTGTTAGAATAGAATAGAATAGAAGCTGTGCTTCCTGTGCGCGCTTGGACCCGTTTAAAAGATAAATATGAAGCCTGTTATATTTATGTGCTTTAATGTTAGGTCATTAAGTGTTCGTCTGTTTTAATGTAAGTCATAGGACTGAGTGCTGTGTACCTGTACCAGTCGAGTCCCTTGTCGTAGTTGCGGTCGAAGAAGTGCGGCTCTGCTCCCACCGCTCTGATGTCTGGATGCAGGCGCAGAAACTCCAGCAGCGCCCGGGTCCCTCCTTTCTTCACCCCGATGATGATCGCCTGAGGCAACTTTTTACTTTCCGACTCATTGAGGAAACCTGACATGGCGTTATCATCCAAAGTCTTCGCCTCGCCTCTCATTTCGTCCCACTCCTCTCCTCTGCTGTCCACATCGTTTCCGTTATTCAGTAGGTCCCTGGACGCTCCCAAAGAGGACTCCTGATTGTCAACTTGTGCGTCATTTTCGTGTCTGTTCGCGAGGCCGTACGTCAGGTTAGGCATCGTTGAGCAGTAGCCAACACAACAATATATCATGTATATCCAGAGGGACAGCATTATGCATAATACAAAGAGTTTGTTTTTCACGTGGGGTGATGGCACAACATGTATATTGTGTAAAATCGGACTATATTCCATAGGAACGCCGTGAAAAAGTTACATTCCGGTTCAGAGGCATTTTGGCAGAGATGTGTCACTCCTCTGCCATGGCTCAAATCCTGGGCGCAATAACGCAAAACGCAACACGAGACGCCAAAAGGGAAAGTGATGTTGAACAGACATACGTACACCTCCGGCGCGAGCTTTGCCTTTTTTATGATAATGAAATTAACAGGCTACTTTCATTTCTAACTAGAAACCAAAACAGTAAAAAAGTAACTGAAGCCGGCAGTCACCAGTTGAGCGGGCGGTGCGCGTCAGGGTCTGTCTTCCATCACTGGCGCTGAGTGTGGGCGCTCGCACGAAAGCACCAACTTATCTACACATGGCAGCAGCGTCAAAGGAGCCGGAATGTGACAGAAACACTTCCGTTACCCTTTCAAAGTAAAACTGCGATGAGCAAGTACTAATTCTAAAACTTCGATATAGGCTATATGCGCTACATGATCAAAGTAGGTCATACCACACATTAGTGTGTTGTATGAACACATTCCATACATTTACTATAGGTCACACTATAAGTTAGTAAAGCGCTATACAGCTACAGTATTATGCAAATATTGTGAATAAATCACAGAAATGGCAGGAAGCAACAATAAGGTCATTTTGCGTGTGATTTTTAAATGTTTTCTAAATAAAATAAATAACATTTATGTCTTCTGTATATTGGTATATTGCTGTCAGTAGCCCTCTTCCTAAATCCTCCCGAATCAGGGGAAAAACTATTTTACAGTATAATCTGTATTTAAGCCTGATTTTTCATTTTGTTTGTGTGTGTGGGAATTCTTTTAAACATGTTTAGGGACGGGGTAATGTTTTTATTTTGAAAGTCATTGTTCCGGTCTTGTTATGTGCTACATTGTTTGCTTTGACACATGAGCCGGAGCGCAGCTGAACAATCTCTTACAGCAGGGTTTCAGCCTCTGATGTCAAACACTGGATCTCACAGGTCGCCATGTCTTCAAGCAGAGGGGGATTACACTTGATATAGGCATGCTATATGCTGTATATAAATATGCTATAATTATGTTTTTGATAAAGATTTGTTTCACATTTTCTGCTTTTGAAATAAACAGATGCATTAATGGTGCATCACGTTCAGCTCAGTGTGTGCCAGCTTGAAGATTGACCTCATTTTAAGTTTTCATTAACATGTGATGAATTAAAATCCGGATCTCTAAGTCACAAAACTGATGCCTTTTTTTTTACTAAAAATGTCACAATTATACATATCTGACAAAAGACAGAAAACCACACATCTATTGTAACTTTAAAACTCCTGATTTCAGCAGGTGATCAAGAGACACCTTCAATTCAGATCAGCTTTAACCCTAACAAAAGGTTAAATGAGTCACGGCTAATTAACCTCATTATAATTCCTAATTGCCCCATAATGCAGTTCTACATAAACAAATGTTATCCGTGTGTTTTAAAGATCCATAAAAGTTAATAATTTACACCTAAAGGGTGTGGTGTTGCAGACACTGCAAGTTCTAGTAAGATTTATGATCTAAAATGCCTTCGAAAGTTTGGTGTGTGTGTGTGTGTGTGTGCGTGCCTGTGTGTGTGTGTGTATTTTAGCACCTCCTTTTTGGGAGAGGTCAAAGGCCTCTGGTCCCACTGCACCCTTGAGCTAGCAGAGGATTAGCAGGATTACCCCAGAGCTGCTATGTCAGTCAGAGTTTCACCAGAGACGACCCTGCCCCCTTCATCTAAGCCCCTTATCTCATCTCTCAGACACTGCTATATATGATATATGGTGTGTGTGTGTGTGTGTTTCTAATCCTAATAGTTGCATTTCCACAGAGCATGAGCACAAGATAACCTGTTTAGAAAAACATGTGCACCGAGGGGAATGCTTAGATATACAGCCATGGTTTGCCCTTTCCGCTCTGTGTACAGATCATGTTTGTCTTTGCTCCGTGTACTTGTAACTTTCTGGGTGGAAGTTGAATCATTCTATTAACTGTATACTGAAGTCCATTACTGGTAGCTATGACATGCTACTGTACAAGTGGAGTTCATAATGTGAAAGCACTATAGATGTTTGGTTTGAAAAAGTGTTGTTCGTTTTCCTGAAAGTCAAATCCTGTCTGTGTACACACAGGAGCCTTGTGGAGCACAGCCAGGAACAGACTGTGGTATAAACAAGATTTGCTAAGCAATGTATCCTTAAAGGAGCAATTTCTAATGAAGTTATAGTGCCTTGAATGGAGTCACTGTTGTTTCTGTTCAACAGTTCTGAGATACTGAAGCAGCTTTAATCATGATGTGCTGTGAAATAATTTTTCATATGTGTTTACAAATGCAGCATTAAATCGAAGCAGAGGTGACGCACTACTCCGCCAGTAGGTAGAACTGAAAACTGGCCATGAGTTAATAACAAGCAGCAGCCATCATTGTAGTTTATAGACTTCTAGCAGTCAGCATGAGGGACTGCAGAAGAATAGAAGCCTGGCCCCAATATCCAGTAGAGGTCATGTAGCTTATCAAGCGGATCACTGTTGGTTGATTTCTGTGCTAGACATATGCAAAGGCTGATACATCTTCCTCTCTTCTCATCTTCCTCAAACCAGATTTGACATTGTCTCACTAGACCACCTGGTGGTATTATTATAGGGCAGACATAGGCATAAGTCACACAAAGGTCCGTGGCTAGCCGGTTAGCCTGACATGAATCAGTAGATATCTCTGCACCATAACACATCGAGGTCTGAGTTTATTTTTTGAGTAGCAAAGTAGCAAATTAGGTTTGTCATTTAATAAAGTATACAGGTTTATATACTCATATATAGGCAGAAATATTTGGATATGTGTTAATGTTTTAGTAATTTATAATATAATTTATAATATTTTTTAACATAACATAAAATCTTTGTAGTAATTGGACCTATAAAACAACACACTATTATACTACTATATGCTATTTGAATTATCGCTGCAATTGTTTATGGTTGACACACTACACAACACAAAATACAAAGAAAGTATAGGTAGCGTTTTTAAGGCTACCTTTCTGTCTGCATTGAAAAGATTGACAGACTTCAAAGTAGAAAAGGATCATAGAAGGATAAGTCAAAGAACAAAGGATACCTGAGGGAGGACAGGCACACACACAAGCAGACACACTCTTCTCAGAGTTCTGTAAAAAAAGAAAAAGACATGTAAAAAAAATCTGCTAATTTGTTCCATCTGTTATGCTTCACGATGCATGGAGACAATCACACAGACACACACATAGAAGCACTCTGTGTCATCTCACAGTGACTGAGGGGAAATAAACCGGACACTCCAAAGGGAGTACTTCCTCAGTACACTAAGTGAAGCATGTTAACACGCTGACACTCGGCAGCCTTAACAGATGACATAAACAGGCTCATACACCAAATCCAGACAGATACATAATGTACCAATGCATAAATGATTATGCACGGGTGCATAGCTGATTCGACCTTTGGCATGTGTAGTTTAGATGCCAATCTGCCATTGTAACATCATTTTATACCTCAGCAAAAGCAACAGATTACACATAACAGACATATTGAAGGTATCATCCATGGTGTATTTAATAAGAACACAGAAATAAATACATCACAGTAATGTCACTGCCCTCCAGATGTCAAATCTGAGCCAATTGGAGGGTAAAGTGGACTGATGGATGATCTCATCTGCTGCTCTATCCTACAAAGAACAAACAAATGCAAACAACAGTAGAGAGGACCAAGGTTTTAGACACGCAAAGCCTTCAGTCTAATGACAGGTTATTAGGTGAGCTGAGAGCCAGATCAAGACACTCCATTAGTCCTCCTTCAAGGTCTTCAACTCTGACTAAGACCATTTAAAATGTCTATAAATTCTCTGGAGCCGTGCTAGAGACGATCTTTATTTTCTCTTGAGCGGATTTCCTCTCCTGATCCTGTGGAAAAAGGTCTTATCCTCCGCTGATGTCCTCCTGGACACGGAGGCAACCCTGTGGCAGGTTGGGAGGCTCAAGCAGGCTTAGATTTTCTGATTCTGCCAAGTCGTGCTCAAGTTTAAAATAAATCCCTTTATGCTGTTAGCCCATTTGGAGGTGAGTGTGGACATGTATGCAGGGACATTCAGACTTCTGGGAATGAGTACTGACATCAGGTAGAGGCTGTTTCTAATAGGGACATGGCACATAAACACCACCTGACATCAGGAAGCACGTGTGACATATGTCAATGGGTTTTACCGCACTTGGGCATCTGGTCTATTGGTAAACAAAGCATAAAGTAATAATTTAAATAGCCTGAGATGTTCTTTTACAGGTTGTGTATTCATATGAGTTGTTGTTGCAATATCCAGATGGTGCACAAGTTAATTATCACGGTTGCAGTATCTGCTATGATATTCCTTCACCTCATTTTCAAGTCTATTTTAGAATTAGTACTTCCACCTTCAAACAACCTTCAAAGTTTAACAGTATAGGCAACTATTTAGCCGCACACCAAAAATGTATGCACTGATTTACTGCAGCTTAGTAGCTTTTGCTACAACCTTCTCATGTGAATTAGGTGATATAGTCTTATCACTGCATGGTCAGAAGGACAAGGCTGTGGGGCTGACATTCATGTGTATAAAAGGCTGTGAGGAAGTCTGTAGGAAGAGGTGGAAGGGTGGATGGTGATGAAGACTTTACTCCAGACTTTCACTCACAAGGCTGGGATGTGTGTCCCTTCATAACCTGTTGTGACTCTCACTTTGTAATACTTGTGTATGTTTTGTTTTGCTTAAAAATAATAAAAGGAAGTTAAAAATGGGTAAGATTACGTTTGGGGAAAACATTACTGTTTTTGGAACTAGCACATCCCTTACATTTTCATAGTGAGCATGGAAGACTAAATGTGGACTTTACTGTCTACAGAATTTATTGCCATCAAGTAGGCTGATCCAGACACGCCAAGCTTGTTGGTGGCAGTGTAGGAAGAAGGAGAACGCCGTGCAAGCCAATCAGAAGCCAGAATGCAAGTTGTTCCAAAATTGCTGATCCTCAAGACCCAAATAAAAGGCACAAACAAGTGGAAAAGTCTTTGTTTTTACAGATAACCATGTATATGTGTAGATAACACATACATAAAACTCAATTATCTAAAGTAGTCATGTAAATCACTGTTGTTTTGTGCACTCCTATGCCATTTGGCATTTTGTGTGTCATTTGATGCCATTGTAGTTTCCACTGATTTAGACTGACATGTCAAAGTTGGCAGGATTGTGGTGCACACCTTCCCTCAGGTGCAAAAATTAGCATCAGAGGATGGATAGTGATCAACTAAGGGTTCCAGCTTATTTGAAGATGGACACACATTCAAATCTTCAAATGCCACTCTAGAGTAAAATGTAGCTGCCTTTGCAAAAAGAGAGTTCCAAACAGTCTCCTATGAGAGGTGACAAACTATAGAGCCACTTATGATGCTGATATATGAAATCGATCTGGGACCAGTCATATCTCTACAGACTCCCAGTGCTGTTTTATTAAAACATACACAGATGGAACTTCAAAAGACAACACAACCTTGCCATTTGACCATTTTCAAAAGAAAAAAAACAGATCCTACCCTGCAGCTGAAGAGCACAATTGAACTGCTGGTGTTCAAAAGGTTGCAGTGAACACTCATTGGCAACGGCGGCAACAAGATACCCTCAAGTCGAAGGCTGGGAGGCTGGGTGTCCCTCAGGGGGTATATCCTGGATGAAAATGTAGCCCATTATTCGAGCTGAGAACAGGTGCTTTCAACAAAGAGCCCTGCATCATTATGGTCCTGTGGGAAATGAGAGAAAATATCAAGGTCTAGGAATTTACGACGTGGCCTTTTGAAAGCAAAGCAGATCAGATGCCAGGTTTGTGAGTCAAATTCGTGAAGCCAAGACAGAAAAAAGGACGGCGTCCTCTAAATTAAACAGGAAGAGAGACAGTTGTTTAAATATGAGGAATTGTATTCATTATAGTAATAATTGTAGGCATTAAAATGACACATAAACACATAAAACATTGGCTATAATTGTATATTTATGTGTATATATATATATATATATATATATATATATATATCACCTCATGATGATAAAAAAATAGATAGTAATTATCTAATACATCTATTGAATAAAAGCTTAACATATACTGTACTTCAGTTTACTGACTTAATTAACTTTATCCTCAGCCAGTATTTATATGTCAGTAGGAAAACACTGCATGTCAGGAGTACTCTGAGGTCACAAAAAGCAGGGCAGTGGCCAAGAAAAATCCCTCACTGAAGCTCAGTCTGGGTGGAGGTCCTCTAAATACGCATTCTGCTCCACATTTCCACCACTTCTCCTTCCCCGCTTTTATTTCAACATTCCTGACATGCCTTATATCCCGGTCCTCTTTCATCTCCCTTAACTCAGATTATGAAGTACATCTGGATTTCACTTTCCTTCTCACATATGAGCATCTACAGAGCAAATCCAGAGGGGTGTAAAGACCGAAGCGCAGCATCGCGTGCTCTAGATAGCCTTCATCAAGGTCCTTAGCGCCTGTCAGACTGGAGCAGGATGCCTTTGATTTGGGGCTGAGATGACAAGGCTGTGTGGTCCCAGTGCCCCAGGCCTCTTCTGTCCCCACAGGCGGAATAGGAAAAGGGTGCTAAGAGTAGGGTCTATAGGAATCAGCACAGCTTACCTGCATGGAAGGGGCATGAGACCCCCAGTTAGAGGAACCACACGATACAGGAATATTGTATTCAACCAATAAACTCTTTCTAAACAAAAAATGGGCTAGTAGGCTCAGGGTTGTCAAATTGAAAAGATTGAAGAGAGTGGCTAGCTTCCAGTACTCTTCTTAAATACAACAATTACCTCAAAAAACATTTCCATTTAATTTTTATTCAGTTCAGCAAGTTAAAGTGGAAGTAAAGCTCAGTCTTTGGGCATGCAGTCAACCTCCTGAAGGAAGACAAAAGACAAACATGATAAGAGGCTGTCTGTAAAATTACAGACTGCAGGCAGCTCTTAATGGAGTTCAACTCAGGGTTGAGAGAAACAAGGTCAGCCCATCACCTGATGTCTTCTACATTCCACAGCACACATATCAACAGGCTGCCTACTACATTACACTAAACCTTTTGGACGTACATCCTTAGCCACAGTCTGTCCCCGAACATAGACAGGACACGGGTTTTAATACATTAAATTTAGCTCTCTTAAATGTTAGGTCTTTGGCAGGCAAATCGTTCTTAATTAATGATTTTATTCAAAAGAACAATCTGGATTTTATGTTTTTAACTGAAACTTGGTTGGGGCAAGACAATAGTGCAGCAGTTCTTATTGAGTCTACTCCTCCTAACTTTGGTTTCATGAGTGAAGCAAGATTGCACAAGAAAGGAGGAGGAGTTTTTAACTGCATATTGTCAGATGTGTTGCAGATAGTTAACAGTTCTCTTCAGTCAGGGCAGTTTCCCCAGGCCCTGAAAACTGCAGTATTACTCAAAAAATCAAATCTGGATGCTTCAGCAATAAATAACTACAGGCCAATATCTAACCTTCCTTTTCTGGGAAAGGTCATTGAAAAGGCTGTTTTTCAACAACTTCATGCATTTTTGGTGCAAAACAATCTTTTTAATGAATTTCAGTCTGGATTTCGAGCGCACCACAGCACTGAGACTGCACTTATTAAGGTCTTAAATGACATACATCAGAATAACGATGCATCCAAAGTCTCCGTCTTAGTACTGCTGGACCTTAGTGCTGCATTTGATACAGTTGATCACAACATACTGCTCGACAGGCTGGAGCAGTGGGTGGGATTCACTGGCACTGTGTTAAACTGGTTCAAATCCTACTTACATGATAGGGACTACTTTGTGTCAATTGGTAGGGTCTGTTGGCGCAGCCATTCTTTAAATAAACTTAAAGTGCCGGAATAACATGATGAAGGAAACATACAACACCAGGTTCACTTTGACCTGCGCACACACACGTTGCAGCAGTGGCCATTTATTAAGAATTGCACACCGGTGTGTGACCACGCCCACTTCCAAAAACTAGGTCACTGGGTCAATTAAGAGAACACAATGACATAGCTCAACAGGGTCCATTCTTGGACCACTTCTGTTCAACATCTACATGCTGCCCCTAGCTCAGATCATAGAACATCACAACATCACACCTATGCAGACGACACACAGCTGTATATATCAGTGTCATCACATGACTACAGTCCCTTACACTCACTAAGTAAGTGTACTCAACAAATCAATGAGCCAGAACTTTCTCCAGCTCAAAACAAGAGACGATTGTTTTTGGCCCCAAAATTGAAAGATCTAAGATCAGTGCTTACCTAGACTCCATGTCACTGAAGGCCACAAACCAAGCCAGAAATCTCGGTGTAATTCTCGACTCAGACCTGAACTTTAACACCCATGTAAAAGCAATTACTAAGTCTGCCTTTTACCACCTGAGAAACATTGCTAGGATCAAGGTCTGTCCAAACAAGACACAGAAAAACTTATTCATGCATCTATTTTCAGTAGGCTAGATTATTGTAACAGCGTCCTTACAGGTCTTAGCAAAAAATCAGTCAGGCAGCTGCAGCTGGTCCAAAATGCTGCTGCTAGAGTTCTGAGTAACACCAGGAAAATGGACCACATCACACCGGTCCTCAAATCACTGCGCTGGCTTCCTGTGAGTCAAAGGATCCATTTCAAAACTTTACTCCTGGTCTACAAAGCACTGAATGGTATTGGACCAAAATACATCCTGGACTTATTGGTTCCCTATGAACCATCCAGACGCTTGAGATCATCAGGGACAGGCCTACTGTGTGTACCCAGGGTCAGAACCAGACAGAGTGAAGCAGGATTCAGTTATTCTGCCCCTCACCTGTGGAACAGCCTTCCTGAACACCTGAGGTCTGCTCAGACAGTCACTTCATTTAAGTCAGGCCTGAAAACACATTTGTTTACTGCAGCGTTCTCCTAATTTCTTGACTGCTGTACTAACTGCACTCTTCTCATTTAATCATCTTGATTTTATTTGATGTTTTTTTATGATTCTATTCTTTTTAGGATTTTAATTTCCTTCTTAATTTAATGTTTTAAAATGTTTTTATTCTGTGATTTCATCTTATGTAAAGCACTCTGAATTGCCTTGTGTATGAATGGTGCTATATTAATAAAGCTTGCCTTGCCTTAGACTTCATGTCCACAAAAAACATCCATTTTAATGATGATCATACTTTAACAAAGCAAGAAGCCAATACAAACACTGTATTGACAATCATGAACTCTCTCTGCAAGCCTAACCACACTCATTAGCATTGAATAAACACAAACCTGTGCAGCATGTGCATGCTTTACAGGGTTTTTGACAGTCCATTGAAGTTTCAGCTTCCTGCCAGATTTATTGTGCATGCTATGAGCACAGGGTGGGCACACAGTGTAAACCACATAAAGCTTTGGTATAAATACTTTCCTTAGGTCATGGTCAAGATTTAGAGCCAAATATACACAGGTCTTAATTCAGGGACTCAGAAGTCTGTGAGCATTTGATTTATGGCCTCTTCACTGTTGAGTCCTGAGAGTTTTGAAACCTTAGGTATGAACAAATGCTAAAAGATCCAAAACTTTCATTTGGCTTTTAAGTTCGCAGTAAGAACGAAGTGTGCGTTTTCCTTTTCCCATGCTTTATGAGCAATCAGCTGTAATACCCAGACTATAAATCTTTCTATCAGTAATGGCTGCCAGCCCAGGGAGGAGTTGGCCTGTCCCCCAGGTTGCTTGCCTCCCATAATAAATCCTGAACCATCTGAGCTCAATCGGTCTCTCAGATCCACGAAATGCCAAGGCTGCCTCAAGGCCATAGTTTCCAAAATGATCTGTATGTCTGCAGGGATACGATCATAACACGTAACACTTTATTTGGTGTGCACCTGCACTAATACCAGGATGTGTCTCATAATAATGTCAATAACTTTTATTAACCATTAAGACTCACTCATCAAATGTTCGTTGTTACACTAGTGGATGTTCTGAAGAAGAATTTTGAAAGGTGGTCTGTGATTTGGTAGCCCAAACAAACAAGGTCAAAGGTGCACTTTATATGTTTTACATTGAGTCCATACAACTTGAGATGATGTCAATATCATGTCACTCTTAATGGTGATACAATGACATAGTGATAGTAGTAGTCACTTAGGCCCCGTTCACACTGGAAAAAGTCAATCCAGAGTAGGATTGAATCCGGATAGCCTTTAAGCTGGAAACATTCAGACCTATTTTCAAATCTGTCACACATGTGTCCGCACTCAATCCGGTTTAACCCAGCTTGTTTGTTGTCCTCCAAATCCCTAGGTGGCGCCTCGTAATATACAGAGCCTGTTCAGGCCCGTGTGTGAATTGTGCGTTTTTTTTTGGCCCCTCTTTGCCAGATCATCTCGTGGATTTTCCTAGCGTTCCAGCGTTTTTTTGTATGATATCTCTGCGTTTGGACTTACCTTTGCCTTGTTTCTGATTCTTCGCCTATCCCTTGTCGGTACCTTTGCCTGGTCGGACTGTTTGTGGTATTACCTTTGCTTTGGACTGTTTTCTTGAGCTAGCGTGCCCCCTTACCTGTTACCTCTGCTCGTGGACTGCCTTTCTGGTAACTCAGCCCGGACTCCGTCTTGCTCTGGTCAAGCGTTTTGGTACTGCTGTGTTTGTTTTGGACTGATCTCCTGTGTACCGACTTGGACTGTATTAAACTTACCCGTCTCGTCCTGCACCTTGAGTCCTGTTTCCTTTTTGGCCCTGACAGCGATTGCTTGAAACTCCAAGAGATATCATACATCAAATCAGAACAGGAAAGCTTTTACTCTCTATTACCAGGCTAAAAGTAAATGTGATGCAGCAGAGTAACGAACATGACCCTACTTTCTTACTGGCATCAAATTAAAAAAACATGTTATCTTCTGTTAGTGAAATCCAGATATTCAATAATGGAAAGTGGTGCTGCACAATAAAATTCAACAACAAACATTTGTGAGTTCCCTGACTTCATATTTTCTCTCAAACTAAACTCCACATTTATTACATGTACATACATGCACAAATATATTCACAACACATTGTAGCTGGAGCTCACCACACCCCAGCACATTTGCCATTAAAGAAAGGTGACAAAGAGAAGCATGCTGGGAACACACTATTACTGTAAGACTTGAGGAGTCAAAGCCTGTGGCAGTGACTTGAGAATGTGTTTCCTTTCTCTATTTTGCAAGTGTCCCTTAAAATCTATTACGTTGGTGTTTCGCCTTCTTTCTTATTTCTTTCTTCTCTATTCTCTCTAAGTGCTTTCACATCATGATGCACTGTGCTTTGCTCACATTGATTCTTGTAAGTGTGAAATCAAAGGTATTGCGGGTTTTCAGCTCCATCTCAGGTACAATTATAATCTTACAGTATAGCTGCATGCTAGAAAATGCAGGTGACGTTCTGTGAAATATAACACATTTGATAGCTGATATAATAGCACCAGTCTATGTCCACACCTTATTGTATAAATAGAATCTGTGAGTTTTCTTCCTGAACTGAAGCTGCTATCATCATTTTCTGCATCCGGGGTATTGTTCCCTTTACATCGCTTCTTTGCTCCAACATCCAGCTTATGTCTACCTGGCAGCAGACCTGCATTTAGTATGTCTCAAAGGTGCTTGTGATAACTATTATTTTCTGTCATTTGATGCATGTTAAAACAGCCCCCGTAGTGTAGACATGTAATACTTTTCACCCCCTCAGATGTCACAGCATTTTCATTAGGCGCTGGTGCTGCTGAGGCTCATTATGGCCTGGGATAAAAAGACGCACCAAAAAGTCTGGCCTCAGCACTCAGGCTTACCTGAAAGGCTGGCGTTTATGCCTATAGTGAACTTTGTCTCTCCACACCCAGTGTTTAGGAGACAAAGCTACAAAAGGAAGACATACTTTCCAAGCCAAAAGCAGAGTATTCTGTTTAAAGGCGACCGTGCTTGTTGCTTTTCTGAATATACGCTTTTTATCAACCCACCCCTCACACCTAGTCTGATTGATCTGGGTAATACGATGCCGTGTGTCCGAAGATAAAACACAAGCATGATGTACGTGACAATCTGCAGCCTGGGCAGCTTTTAACCTGAGCTCATAACATGCCATTAGAACACCCTACCCTTGTTTGTTTTGAACAAAGCAAACACCAACTTCTCATTTAAAGCAAGACCTAACATGATGTAAAGGGCTCTGAGAGGGAGTGACTGCACCACGCCTTGGTGAAGGAACCATAGGGCATCCCTGTGACAGGTCACTGTCAAAGTGCAGCCCCCCCATATCACTAGCAGCAGCAGGTCATCAGGTGGAGAGGTTATGACCTGAGAGAAGGCTTCATTAGGCCAAGTGGAAGCCAATTAGTCCCCAGCTGCCCAGACGAGGAGCATTAGAGTCAGACAGGACACTCAGTCATCCCCATTCAGTGACAGAAACCAGCAGGAGAACACACAAAGAACTATTCTTCACATCTGTTTGTTTCTCTATGACCTCTGATCAGAATGTTTAACATTGAAATGTAGCACATAATTTAATTTCATGTCTGCCCTTCATAGTTCTGTTGTGCAATATGCAAGGATTAGAGAGTTTCTGAACCAGGCCAGCCGATATGAAGAATTAACTGTGCTGATTTTGACATTTTTGGGGGTGGGTGGGTGCTGGGAGCAGAGACCAGAAAACCTCTGGAGATGCTCTCAGAAATCCTCTCTGTTTTACAGGGGGGCATGGTGGGTTATAGTTGCTGGGACTAGCCAGTTCATCTGAGTGGGAACTAATGAAAACAAATGATCTGACAAGGTCAAAAGGTTGAGATCAAGGCTGAAGGAGCCCCCGGCCCCTCTCAATTTCCAACCTGGGAGATTAATGAGGGCAGAAAACAGTCATTTCTCTGTATCATTTACTCCCTGAGGCCTCTGAACCCTGTGGCTGTGTGTGGAGCCCACCTGTTGGCCCATTAAGGCCTCACACCGAGGCAGAGGGCATCACTCCTGCCTGGAGGCCGTAACTACTCAGCACAGACACGTTGAGTTATCATGGCCATAACAAAAAGCTTCCTGTAGAGTCCAACTGTCTTGTTCATAGATAATGTCCTAGTCAGTCTTTTCAAGTGGTTTATTCTGTCACAGTATAGCAACAGTAAGCGGAGAGAAAATCAGACCTCCCTGTCTCCAGCTCTGCAAGTTTGATTGCTGTAGCTAAAGCGTTGCTTTGAATGCTGATGTGAAGGATTGCTCTGAATTGCTGGAGAATCAGAGCAGTTCAGAGCTTTGTATGCCTCTGTGTGTCAGTCTGTCACCATGGTAACAGCAGAGGAGAAACCACTCCAACTTTGAGAGCCTGGCGTGCGGAAACGATTCGGAATTAGAAAATTCTGAATACAAGTTTGATAGAGCAGCAGCTAATGAGCGTTTTAAGACTAAACTGGAGTCTGTAGCTTGAAATTTGTAGGAGGAGATACATTTGGCAGATGACCCTCGTTGAAGGGCTCTCTCATAGACTCCCATGTTAAAAAGGACGCTGAAATTGCTTAATATTTTAAAAACTATAATTTTTTCACCCGGAATGTCCTCTGTGAGACAAACATTTTGATAGTTGAATGGCTGCAATCGGTCAATGTATGCTGAAGATACGCTGCTCCAAAAACGTACAGAAGAATAAAAAAGAAGAAGAAGAAAGAGGGTGAAGAACAAAAAAATGATTAATCACAAATATGAAATTTAATTTCACAGCATGCAGGTGATAATGCATAAAAGGCTATGAAACAACAGATGCATACAGCACTGGGAAGGCTATGTTAGTGGTGTCAGACATCCTTTAGCCAAATCCTGCATTGATTTTTAAAGGTACAGCCCATCAGAAGACTGTTGATCCTGAATTTACTGTGGCGTTCAATAGCACAGGGGAGACCGGGGCTTGTTGTCACACTTTTCACACTCTGTTATATATCTTAAAATGAGTTCATCAGGTTGTTAAAAAATGCTTACCACATGAAAGAGCAAAGTCTTGGGCACAAACTTTGTATTCATTTTGTTTTGATATCTCGTTTCTGTGCAGACTTATCAGCATTTAAATAGGGGGTGCACACATGTGACATGCTGCCCCATTAGTGGGTAAGTTGTCACACCATACATCACATGTTTGGCATAAATAAAACAAGAACACTTCGGTGTAATTAATATTCCAAATTAAATTCATCTAGAAAAAGTTCAATTAATCAGGTAACCAGTAAAAATTGTCCAACTGCACCTCAGTGACCTCAGCATCACGTCTGTGCTGTGCGGCCATTTCTCGTTTTTCTGGTGTGATTCCTGATCATTTCTTCTCCTGTAAGTTTTTTCTTTGTTCTTTCAAAAAACAATGACACATTGAACAACCACTATCCAGCAGATTCCCTGTGTCTATTATTGCATATACTCACATAGTGTGACAAGTTGCCCCAAAATGGTTGAGACAATTTGTCCCAAACAGCCATGTTTGCTAATATCAGCCATATTTTAAAGTTAGCTTGAAGCAGCACTGGAACTAAAGTCTGGGGAAACACTTGATTCTCTCTTCTAACAGGTTCAAATGTTAAATAATTGATATTTGTGTCTTTAAGCAGACAATTACAAAAAATATTCGGTTGGTATTTTTTACTTTGACATGTGAAAAATGGGAAATTTGTCCTCACCTCAGTTGACAGTGCACTTTGCTTTTGCCAGACAGTGTGTGACATCACATTATGTTTAAGCACAAAACTAGTATTCCACTTTTGAGTAGACCCCCTTTGTGGTCAAGTTATTGCAAGTGTGACAACTTCCCCGTGGGACAACAAGCCCCGGTCTCCCCTACTCACTGAGCTCAGCAGAAAAAAAAACAGCAGCAGTGATGCGTGCTGAGGTTCATGGCTGGTGAGACATGGTCTCCATCAGAATCAGATTTACAATATATGAGAATACAGAATAGATTGTTCACCATTTGATCGGCAGCAGTATGCGTCATATCTCATATCAGCACACATACAAACTGTGGTCCAGGTGATGCATGTAAATAAAACGTCATCATGGTCTAAACTTTACTTATAAATGAAGTCCGTGCGTCTTCCATGTCTTCTCCCCACTTGATTCATAACCACGGCCTGTTGCTCGCTGTGACTTAATCTGCGGAGTAGCTGGGCTCACGAGCGCCCCTACTGTGCGGCAGGAGAACTGCCTGCCTCACCTGGTGCCTCTTCACTGCCTTAGTAAGACACACATACAGAACATTATATCCCTCAGCTAAACTATGGAGGCCCAGGGGGTATATGTTAAAAGTGTTTGAAACACGTGACGGCCGACACACACAGAGACAGCAACACGCTCTCATTGCACGGCGTGCCAGCACAGTTTGAGGCTCAGCTCGCTGCTGCCGCACCTTGCTTCCCTTCTCCATTTTCTCTTCTCCAATTCAGCTCCTTGAACCATTTAATTAATTGGATTATTATGTACTTTATTCTTTCCACGATGACAGCTGTGGCTCTGCCCTGTTATCATCTGAGTTCATTACATGGTCAGAGATTTGCTGCTCTAACATCATACTTCACACAGAGGTGCTGAAGAGGGCAAGAGGTTTATGTGACAAGTCTGCTCCCTTCTGGACAGTCAACCTCAAAGCAACACACAAAGTCACAGCACAGTCCAAACTACAGTCCCTTTCAGAAAGGAAAGGGTCTTTTTTAATATTTAATATATGAACAGACACAAAATGATCATATGAAAGTGTTACAGTATATTTTTGTGTGTATCATTGTATGTTTATTGGTATTTTAACCAAAGTGCAGGACAGCATTGTTTGAAATTTCTTTATCTTTTAAATTTAAATAAATTAAATTGACCAGATTGCACCCTTTAGTTGCACTGGCACATGAGAAACGCTAGGTGGCAATGTTACTTAGAATTTAAGGCGTTAGTGGATATATGCCTTTACATTTGGGTGGCCTTTTGTCCATTTATGTAGGGATAAAATGATTCTTCATATCACTGTTCCTGTATAAACAAAACCTCTTTCCATGCAGTCTCTCGTAGTAATAAATACTGTATATAATACACAATATATAATACACAGTATATTATATACAGTGTATTACATACTGTGTATTATATACAGTGTATTATATACTGTATATTATATACTGTGTATTATATACTGTGTATTATATACTGTATATTATATACTGTGTATTATGTACTGTGTATTATATACTGTGTATTATATACTGTATATCATATACTGTATATTATATACTGTGTATTATGTACTGTGTATTATATACTGTGTATTATATACTGTATATTATATACTGTATATCATATACTGTATATTATATACTGTGTATTATATACTGTATATAATATACTGTGTATTATATACTGTCTATTATATACTGTATATTATATACTGTGTATCATATACTGTATATTATATACTGTGTATTATATACTGTATATCATATACTGTGTATTATATACTGTATATTATATACTGTATATTATTGCCCCATATTCGGTCTTTGTGTTTCTTCTTCTTTTAATCTAGTCTTAAGTTGCCTTTACTAGACTTAAAATGTATTTAAAAACATATTGAACGGTAGAATTCCCTCTAGAAGATGGTAATACTGATTTTTTTTCAAGAATACCAGCCTTAATTTAGGCGACTACATTTCCCACAGTTCCCTGCTGCGCAGCCGCTACTAGTCGCCGCTGTCGCTCTGCGTGCGTGCCCGCGGTGAATTGTCCAGCATCCCTGCGCACACAGGCAATGGGGCAAATATAGACGTAAAAACATATTATTTGAAAATATGTAGGCTCCTGGTGGGATAGGTTTTCGGCGTCGGCAGCTTGCGATGAGGGAAGGAAAACATGGCAGATTGGATTCTGTGCTGCGCCTCTGTGGAGGACGGACCGATACATTGAGAGAAATAATGCGGAATATTTCCCCCCATATGTGTTAACGCAGAAAATACAAGATGAAGAAGCAATTCAATCGGATGCGACAGCTCGCCAACCAAACGGTGGGAAGGTAAGAACGCGTTCAGTGCGCTATTCTCACCGGGCCAGAAGGGGCGAGAAACACCCTGTGTGTGTCTCTAATGTTCATTACGCATGCAAATGGGATTTCTTTATTTCTTATTTGGATAATTAGCCTGCATGGGTTACACAAAGATCAGGGCAGTTAATGGGGCTGGAGAATAGCCCAGATTATAAACTGCCTTTTCCGATGCGTAATATCCATCCGTGCAGGCTACCGCATAGGCAGCGTGTAGGCGCATTGCCCCAGCAGCCACAACCTGCCCACGGAGATACATTAAATATAGACAACCACACTGTGTGTCACGTAGATAACCCCCCATCTTTGTGACAGTGTCATATGTGGAGTGGGAGAAAAACTATTCAAAGCCACGTCGTGATGAAATGTACCTCCTGTCACTAAACCTGTCAATAGTGATGCAGACGGATGCGGTGTGGGCTGCGACGTGAGGGAAAGTGACAAAATGAAAAAAGCGCAATGTTGTCATTACGCAGTAATGTCAGCTGTGAGGAGGGAAGCACCGCCAGGTGTGGGATAGCAGGTGTCCTTATCTGCGTCTGACTTGTATCTGTTTTTGATGATAAAGAAACCGTTTAGCACTCCACTACAGCAAGTTAAACCGATGAAATGAGTGGGGACGGGGTTTCCATGCTTACCCACCTCCGGGGAAGGATGCTTTGTGACCTTTCACACATGTTCTGTGGGTGTATCACTATTCCCCACCCTCGCACCCAGAGCTGGGCCAGAAGGTGTTCTCCGCTCAGCACGGGATTATAGAAGCAGGAGGTGTGTAGGTCGTTATTATGACAGACAGATTCAGACAGATTCAGACTGCAGTGGTATTTTTTATTCCAGTGTGACTCATTAGAGTGTGTCTGTGGGTGTGATTGTGGATATGTGTGTGTGGGCAGCTCCACAGTATATTCTGTGCACAGGTTTCTGGTGATGTGCTGCATACAGCTGCTGGTAAAGAATTCCTCACACATTCTGTTTTTGCAGCTCAGAGCAGCTGTGGTTACCTCGAGTTTGAAGGAGCAACAGAATTCTTCCTCACAGTCCTGCTCACACACAGTGTGACACTGTGACATGCTGAGCTTTTGGGTGAGGGAAAGTGACACATCTGACCCTGTAGTGACCTTGAGCAGTGTCAAATATTAGCTGTCAACAGGGCAGCACACTTACCCAAGTCTTACAACAGCATGGATCTAGTCATTTTTTGGCTCTCATGATTCTTTGTAAAATAATTAGAGGTGTTCCAGCACCATTTTTATCCTGATTTTAATTCTGACTTTGAGTCAGCACTGAGCATCAATCTGATACCAGTGTGAATAAAAAAATATGTATGGAACTCAGGTAAAACGCTTAGGTAAACAAAATGCACAGAACACATGCAACATATCTTTATTTTATTATCTGATCTGTTGATAAACAGCCCGCTCTGTACACACTGCAACTACTGCCAAAATGCAGACATAGCTTCCCTGGGATCAACAATATGTTGCACAGGAAGTTACAGTTTGTTGCTATGGCAACTGTGCAGAAGGATGGATTTTCAGTAGTGTAGCATTAGCATTCAGCTAGCAAAATAACTGCAATTTAATAATATCATACAATGGAAAAACATGCAGCAGTATGGGAGGTTCCCTGATGCTAACGTTAATAAAATGTTCATATTGAGGCGTCACTGTTTATCTCATTGTGTATTTAAAGACATTCACCCCATGCTGATAATTTCATTGCACAAAAGAGGTGTCCTAAGGCCAACTGTAGGACTCCCTAGAGATGGGTAATTAATGGCCTATTTTGGAAGAGTGCTTTTTCAAGCTCACTGTGGAGGCTCCAGCCTCGTCATCTTGGTAGCACCTATCCAACAGCAAATCAACATACAGGTTAAGAGTTGGTGCATGATTGCAGCGGAGGTGGAAGGGTGAGCTCAACATCTGATGATAACGTGGCCAGTGGATGAACTGCAGTTTTTGATTCTCCTTTGCTTTAACAGCTCTTTATAGGTTCAACCACACAGTGAGCATGTACAAAACTCTGTGAGGTGTTTCTGTCCTCGTGTCCTTGTACCCACATCTGTCAGGTCAGTGTGTGAGTCTGGGATCAGTGGGTATGTGTGTGCAGATTAATGAGGCATCTCAATGTGAGCATTTACACAATAAACAGTCATGCTTGATGACTGGTGCTTCAGAGGTTTCAGATGTTGTTTTCTGCTGACTCAAGCTTGACACATTTTCAGTAGTGGGACAAGGTTGCTGGTTCTGTTTGAGCCTCTGACCTTCCTGAACCTTGGCGGTCTCAGTGGAGTAGATTTGTCTCTTCAACTCAGCAAATCAAGCAGAGTCAGGGTAAAATCACAGACCTAATAAAAAGAAACGTGTTTTTTAACCTGTAATGACATGCTTTTCTGCATCGACAGTCTGTTTACTGAAGGTCTTCTTTCGGTGGAGGAGGAGTAGGAGTTCAGGTGTGCTGTGTCAGCTTCCCAAGGCTTGCTGCTGCTGCCGCTGCTTCTGCCGCCTGCCTGGGTGAGATCAACGTCATGTGATCTCTAGTTTGACCAATCACCTCTGTGGACTTGGCAAGACTTCATACTGAAGGTTGTGCAGCCATGCATACTCTATTGTTGGAAGGGAGGGACAGCACAGTGTCAGCCGTTGTTTTATGTGGAGTCGTTTGAATTAAATTTGATTTAGTGACGCATACCTTTATTTAACTTCTCCTTGTAATAAATATGTTATGCTTTATTTTTCTCATGTTATCACACAGAAGTCAGGAAAAGACAACGTTGGTTCAGCCTGCACAACCTTGCATTTCTGCTGACCTATTTCTCTATTCCCATCTCACTGCCCTATCTAGGTCTAGGACAGAACATGCCATACACCGCAACAGAATTTCACACGACAAGTTTTATGTCTAGCTTCATGACAAATTAACCCTAACCTTCCTATTCCGTCTTGTTGTACATCGCACCTCTCACCTGTATGACAGTAGCAGATGCACTGGTCAAGCTTGTGCCCTCAGGCTCCTCTTCACAATGCAATGATCAGAAAATGGCAGCCATTTGTGGGCAGATGGTTACAGATGCTTTCTCTCTCCTGCAGTGCCTCTCTCACACACACACACTTATCTGATACAGTATCAAAATGCATCGCTGGTCACTTTAATAGTTTCTGAGTGATAAAATTGTCTGTATAGAAAATTCAAAGCAGTGGGACACAAAGACAATTACGCACTTAGCCTGCGGCCACAGCACAAGATGTGCATGAATCCATGATGTATGTACGCTGAATGTACTGTATCATGTATAGAAATTCATTTCTGTCAATATTAACACATCTTAGCTTGATGGTGCGCTGCAACCTATGAACTGACAGGTGTAGGTGACCTGTTGCACACCAGCACTTCCACCTTGTTGTCTTGATTTGTGGCACAGAGCCACCTGTTTTCCAAAGCAGTTTCGTTCTCATTCTGCATTGTTTAGTGTTTGGTTCAGACACATCAAAGACACTCATGTATGTTTGTTCGGAGTAGGAATTATTTCTGTCCTGTGCCATTCAGTGCTAGCAGGTCGATAAGCCTCCCTCTGATAAAGAGCCTTTGTCAAGAGGTCATTTTGGCCATGAAAGGAGATGATGTCACAGGAGTGCTGTCTCTTGCTCATGTTGCTGAACAAAACTGATTCTATTCTTTTCGTTTTTAAAGTGACTACGATCATATGTTTGTGTCACCAGCCTTTATTAGGACGAAGCCATGGGGCCTGTTAGGATGCTGTGAGACATTCAGACATAATCCAATGCCCAACAAAATACTAAAGACACAAAAATGAATGTTTGATTTTATTGTTTATTAAAACAATGACCTGTATATTATTATATATTAGTAAAAATCAGTTTTTATGGTTCAACAGATTTCTATTATGACATGAAACAACCAGAACTGTAAATGGGTTTCATGGTTTGGGTTTTCTATACATAAATGAAAATCTGTTGAAAGTACATGAACCTTTTTTTGCCTGCACTGTATTGTCGCCCACCACAAAACTGGCGTTGTGACACCTTGGTGCGCTCTAAAAGAACATGTCGGCGTGGTCAGTTGTTGCCTGTGCTGCGTTCCTCCATGCCGGCCCATTGCCCTTTCAGTTTGGCATTGTTATTATAAAGACACAACAAAAACGTTATTGTTCCAAACACACAGAAGAGTAAGGCATATACAGGACTACACTGTGACTCCTGCTCCCATAATGCAATGCACACAAACAAAAGGTAAAACAGACAATTCCTGTAAATTAATATGCTCATTGGCCATGTGTATAACATATGTACAGTTAGTACAGTAGCCTACATAAAAACTTCTTCTGCTGTATGTAATTCTGAGCATTAAAGAAGTCAGAGTAGCTGCGGTGGCGTTGTTGTTAGAAATAACTTCTCCCAAGGAGCTGGGTGACTCCCTGTCAACATGCCCACTTCCTGCCATTCAGAAATGTCAATGAGCTCGAAACAGGAAGCACTGATCCACTAATAACAATTTCCTGTGTTGTTTACCTCTCACTGGATCCAATTCTTATTTTTATTTAAAAAAGAAGTGACGCGCCGTCTTGTTTTTACAGTCAATGTAAAAGTCACTCCTTTGTTTTGGTTGCCTAGAATTTTTGTATTCACTGTTTCATCACATTGCTTTGGCGTATTTTACATTTTCAGAAATGCTCATCTAAATAGATTAGGCTGGCTTGTGTGAATCAATATCGTTTAGTGTTTATCATCATTTAGGTGAAGTGCAGTGTATTTGTGCCTTTTGTTGAAATTATTCACCATGAATAAAGTTATTAGAGATAACTCACTGCTTGTTCCAGTGAAACATTACTGAATGCTGCCGGCTCTCTCCCTCTCCGGACATATGTGTGTGTGTGTGTGCGCGCACACGTGTGTGTTCACTCCACTCACAGTTATTCTTGCATACTTGACAGATCTGTGACCTAGTTTGCCGGACTACAGTAAGTGGGTTTTTCTGTTTCGTAGCCTCGTATCCCATCAGCCCCCTGCCTGGTCATTTGGGAGGAGTGGGCCTCTATAGATGCACGACAGAAAACAAAAACATTCAGTAGAGAGATAGTCACAGATCATCTTTAGCACGAAAGCTGCCGTGTGTGTGTGTATATGCTGTACATGTGGATCTCATGCCAGGGCTCCAGGCCGTGTGGTGCCCTGCTGAGGCCCACGGCCACCCTTCTGCTCTGCTACCCTCCGCTGTAGCAGCACGGGAGCTAGCATCTAGCCTTAGACCGAGTCAGACTTTGTTAGCAAGAGAAAACCAGAGCATGATCACTTTCTTTTTGTTCAGACAAGTCTCACAATGTCAGCTGGCTTGCTACCAGCACAATATGTTCAAGAATGTTATTTTATTCAGCATGGATTATTCATGCTTTCATAACCAGGCACAGTGCTGGGGGTGCTGAGGGTGCAGCTGTCCAACATTAGCATAGCTATTTATTTTATATTTTCATATAAGCTGAAATGGTCAGCTGGATGTTTACAATGGAGCTGTGATGACTTGGAATGTCTGAGGTCTGTGGGAAAATATGCAGAGTAAGATTTCACAGCTGTAAACACACACACACCCACTCAGCAGAGGCAGACTCCTGATTAGCCTTTTGTTGGTGTTGTCACCAAAGGTGGAGGGACTTATTCAAAGTGTGGCAGCTGATGTCTGCAGAAATATTGTCTCAACGCATTCATCTTCCTCCAGCCTCTACAGCCCTCCATGTTTGCATTTCTCAGATTTGAAGTCTTTGCACTTGTGACTCTATATGTGACGTATAGATTGAAATAAGTGGTGGACCTATAAAGACCAAAAGGCCAGTAGACTGTTCTATGCCAGTATATCAACATATATGGTGTTCACTTATGATATAGGGGTATATTATTGTATTATTGTATGTTACTGTCTATATTAGATGGGATTAGAGATGGCTGTGCACATGTTTGCATGCTCCAGGTAAAGGAATGTCTGCATCGTGGCAGATGGTTGGCTTAAACCTGCAACGTCTTCCTCCCCCATCCTTCATAAACACACCACCCACATGGCTGCCAGCTCTGTTTACTTTCCTTGCAGGGCTCCATGTGCACACTGCTCACTGGGAGGAGAATCTCTTCTCACCTCCAAACTCTCCCACAGGCTGTAGCTTTACATACAGCGTCTCCAAACACACCCCCACCCAGCACAATGCTAGACTAGCTTGTGCTGTTGCTCCTCTGTGTGTACTCATCACAGGCTGAGTATGTGTGATGCAGCTCTCCTAAAAGGAAATGCCACTGTCAGAACACAAACAACAAGACAGTGCTGCCTTTGAAGCTGTTTGATGTCTGGCTCCTAATGGTCACATCATTGTGGTCAATGAGAATGTCAGATTGTATTTTTTTTTATCTGTATGTGAGATAAAAAGATGTGCTGGTGAAACATTAGAGCATGTCGGCTGTCATATTGTTGATGGCTTCACTCGTCAGAGCTCCTCACAGGTTGTCCCATCTGCTCCCTCTGCCTGACATTGCACTTCATGCTGTTGCTTCCTCAACTTGCACAACATGCCAAACAGACAGATGTCCATATTCAGGATGTGACAGTCTTGGAGTGTTTAATAGAACATGGAATTTTAATGTGGTGGACTGTTTCGAGTTATTTTTGTCCCCCCTTCTCTTGCAAGCAGCAATCTGTGATCACACTTCCTTAGAATCATGCCAGAAATCTCTCCCTTTGCTATCCTCTCTCTCTCTCCCTCACACTTTCATGCACGCACACATTTCCTGTATTTTTCCTTCGAGCTGAGTGGAGCAGTTTTCCAAAAGGCTGGCTGTGATTAGATCCACTGGTACATGCTTTGACCCAGTTCCCATGGCTCCATGCTCCCATCTTGGCGCTGAGGGCGGGGATGCTAATAGCTGACATCATTAAAGCACACTTTCTGTCAGTGGTGACCAGTGGTGGAATGTAACCAAGTATTTGTACTTGGTTACTTTACCTAAGTTAAACTAATAGTGCATACAACTGTGCTGGACTGTACTGCTAGGAGGTCAGACTCTGCATGTAGTGAAGGTGTTGCACTGCACGCTGTGTTTCTGTAATGTGCATCATGATGCCGGTGCGCTGGCTTAGTTAGCTAACTAGTTAGCTGCTGTCTGTCACAACACAAGTCCATCTATTGATGTCTGATTACCAATGACACAACATGAATCTAAAGCAGGAATACTTTAGATTCATTGATTACAAATGGTCTGCTGTTTTTAGACTAGGACACAGTTATTAGTTATGTCCAGCTAATGGTCATGGTGCAAGGTCTTGTTCATTGTTGTGGATGGGGTGAATGCATATTCATTATGTGGGATTGGCAGTGGCACGGCCTGGGCACAATCACAGGAAGAGGTAGTGGAGACAGGAAGAGGAAGAGTATTCAAACCACTGGGTGGTTGCAGGGGGTCTGTAGATTTAGTCAGACTGCCTGCCCACTTCCTCCCTTTAATATAAGAGTACATTACACTACTGTTGTGTATTAGAGACACCAAAGATAATATGGCTATGCTGTTTTTAAGATTTATGTTGTGCTCCATTGGTACAACCAGGGAACGCTGGGTGTGTATAAAAGCAGAATTCAGTAGAGGTGTGACAAAATGTGTTCTATAGGATCTCACACTATAAAATGTGATGATGTTTGTTGTAGAGGTGAAAAGCTCTTGCAGAGTAATATCCTATCTAGCAGCAATGGTGGTGTCTGACGGTGAAATCAGCATCGAAGATGCCTCCCACCCCCCTGTGGAAACGATAACCTGCGGCAGAGTGATAGACAAAACACAAACAATATGTAAGAGATTAGTGCCATGCACTGCGGCACTATGCAAATGAACTGCACAAAACAGTCAAAGGCCAGACAACAGACCAATGCCTCTGCACCAGGGCTCTCAGGGCTCACGCATTGAGTGCAAGACACACACATTTCAGTGAGTTCACACGCTCACATGCCACACATGTCTCACGCAGAGAAAATTTAACGTAACAAGAAATTCCTATAGCAACAACTGTCCAATTAGCCAAATATCGGCCAATCAGAAAATAGAATTCCTTGTTGCCGGGTGAGGTCTGAGTTTGAGCGGTAAGCACGTGTTGAATGAACACACAGTGGACATAGCCTGTGTTCTGAATGCAGGTTTAAGACAAGCTGGAGCTGGAAGAGAACCATTAGGAGAGGGACGGTAGAACCACCGCTGTTCATATGTCCTCCCAGCAGCAAAACATCTTCAAATAAACTCAGTTACCTTTAACCATTTGAATGAAAATGGCCTGGATGACTGAGAATCTTCATCAACATGTCAGTCCAGCACAGAAACATCATGGTCAGCACATCTTTCTAAGTGCTGAGTCTAGCTGGAAATGGTAATGGGCATCTCCATATAGTCTGTCAGCGGATAGAAATCCTCTGTATCTCCTGGTAGATGGCTGCACTGCATTAGGACAACACAGGTCAAATTATTACAGCAACAATATGCAAGATAAATGGAAAATACATGCGAAATAGGGCTTGAATTGTTTTAAGTGACTTCTTTATATATATATATATATACAGACAAGACGCCAAAACAGGGAAAGATGAGACTATTCTTATACATCACTCAGCTACACAACACACTTAGAGCAATAGGATGAGTAAGAGCACAGACCACCTGACATTAAGGTGATTCTTCACAAAGGAAAGAGAGACAAACCAAATGAAACTCTGAATAACATCACAAATTCTGTTTGTTTGCAAAATGATCTTATTAGATTATACAGATGTTCCAATTACCTGGGGAAGACTGATTTTAGTGTTTAATCATATCTGCTCCTCTGTTTCCTGCTGACATAAACATATTTGTAATCAACAATACTGAGGATTTAGACTTGTTTGAGAGACCTGACTAAATTGACAAGACTAGACTCACATTAGAGGCTTTTACTGGTTCAGTGTTAAACATCACTTCACATCACAAGACTAAAAGATGTATGAAGATTAGAGCTCCATGTCATTACCCCTTTCACACAGCCTGGTGCCGTCAAAGGGCCCGATTCTGTGAGCAGACAGCAGACTAACAGCGCTGGACGGACCGCTGTATGACAGGGAGTGCTGTCGTGCAGAACGCTCCGCAGGAGACAGCGAACAGAAGGCTGGACACACCTGGCATGAGATGCTGGTGTGAGACCGATTGTGTTTGCAGGCTAGCTTCCACACATGCACGGTTGATGTACGCACAGTCTGAGCTAACATGTTTCATTTGAAGAGAGCGCAGCCTCGCCGCTTAGCTGGCTTTATTACAAGAAAAGTGTATGCTGACCCAAACACCACAGCTGTAAAATAAACAGTTTAATCCCGCCATGTAGCTCCTTCGTATAATATAAATAAATATATAATATAATATAATACTCAATATTTTCAGGTTAAGGTTAGATTTCAGTGCAATGAATATAAAGCAGTTAAATACTATTACCAAATCCATAGTGAGACATGCATTTATTACATGAGAAAAATTAGTACATATTTATATTTTATCATGAATTCCTAGTTCTATTTTGAATTTTTACTACCTCCTAAAGTCAGTTTTTTCAGTGGTGTCTCTGACATCATCTCTTTTTCAGTAGTGGCTTCATATCAGGAATACAACAGCGCTTCTTTTCTGAAGACGTCTGTATGTGCTGTTGATGTACTGACACTAACCTTAGAGCACTCCTAAGACCTCAAATCCACTTTTCTTGGTAATCCTCTCGAAGCTCACCCATCCCTGTTGCATTGTACCTTTTCCTTACACAGCAACTTTCCATGTGCTTTATTACAATGCTCTGTAGAGCCTTTGCCAGCAGTGACCTTATGTCCATATCCATCTTCATCTTCTGGAAAACTGACAGGTCAGCACACTTCCCATGATTGTGTTTGCTGAGATGCACCTCAAAGTTTATCAAGTTATGGTTCAGAAATGTAGTGTATTGTGTCTCTTGTACATATTAGGAGTTAAAACAAGTTAAAATCTGCCGTATAGACCCAGAAATGCTGCTGCTTCATCTGCGCCTGACTTCATTTAAGATGGACTGAGGTGTGGAGAACTGTCCTGTGGTCAGCGTCTGTGATGGTATTGAGGGTGCATTAGTGCACATGGCATGGGAAAGGCCTCATTACAGCCGAATGCTGTGTACAGGCTTCGGAGTAACATGCTGCCCTCCAGATGATAGGGTGGCCCCCCTATTTATTTCTGTACCAAACCACATCCACAGAACTGCTACAGTGGCCCGCCTGCAGTCCAGACCTGTCACCTATGAAAACATGTAGCATATTTTAAAATGAAAACATGCCTGGAGCTTGAATCATATAGTGATGGAATGATTTATAAACCCTTTTAAACAACTCTTTTTAGAGTATAGTTGCTAAAAATGGACACGTTTCTTAAAATATAAGCCTCCTGGACTAAGCTGGCTCCATGTATCTGTGCTGCTCAGTGGTTTTCTCCTTTCTGAGCGTCTGTCTCATTCATTACTCCGGATGAGTAGCTTCACCGGCTTCATCGGCACTGCAGCTCTGCTTTTTCCTTCAGACTTTGGCCCGGACCCAGACTGTCAGTGGGATGTGATGCTCCTCACTGGCTTTAATATACTTATGACTCAGATAGGGGCAGCCACACAAATGCTCACATACACACCCACACACGTACACCAATGGGACAGGTGTGTCTGTGTATGTGGCCTATCCTGCAGCAGTGCCACACTAATAATGTAGAGAGAATGAGAAAGAGAGAATGGGTTGTCATGTAGAAATAATGTAGAGACTCTGTGTCTGAAATTACCATGGCAGAATAATACTATAATAATAAAAAAAATAATAATGATATCATGAAGCATTTATCAACATGTTTTCACATATGTAGTGTGTCATCACATCATCATCAGTAACTAGCAAAGTGAGAACACAAGGACACGTTATCTTAGAGGAAAGTCCTAGTGTTAGTGCTGTGACATCCAGTGGAAGTTTTTGCAATGTCTCTTATATGCAGCACATTAATGTTGGATACCCTACTCTAACTATTTCACCTTTTCACATTTACAGGGCAGAAAAAACAGAGGTGTTGAGCGAGGACCTTCTGCAGGTAAAACATGGGTATAACCATGGCTGAATGTGGAATATCATTAGTTATTAGCTGTGGGTACTAACTAAGGTGTCAGTCTGCTAATATTATTGTCCAATATATAATGGCATATATGTTGATGTAAATATAAAAAACAGACACCACTGGCTGCAGTACATGTTAAATAGCATAACCCAAATGTTACCAATGTATTTGTCCACATGTTTCAGTGTGTGTATGTATGTGTGTAAGTATATGAATACTTGCCAATATTAAGGCATTTTACTGCCAACAATTGGAAAGACTGTACCTAAAACTTCAATATCAGTCAAGCTCTGGAGAGGGATAGCCTCAGAGTCTGATATGCAAACATCATACTGTGTATTACACCACACAAAACAATGCCCCACATGTACTTGTGTACTTCTAAATAATAACCTGCATGTACTCTGATCCATGGAGGCAGCAGCTGCTGATTTATGATGCAGCAGGAGAGGTTACACATGTCAGTGTTCAGTGCTGCAGCTGTGACACTGCTTGATGTGCAGTGTGTCAGGGCATACCAAGTTGTTTCTCATGTGCGTGTCTGTGTATACAAGGTGGAGAAGCGTCTGGAGCTGGTCAAGCAGGTGACACACAGCACTCACAAGAAGCTGGCGGCGTGCCTGCAGGGTCAGCAGGGGACTGATATAGAAAAGAGATCTGTCAAGTCACCTTCTGTGAGTACCTGCGCCTGTCGGTCTGACAGTGATGGAAACTGATATCATGCATAAATATTGCACAGTTCTTAATGAATGATAATATTCTTCTTCACCGTCAGAAAAAACTACCACTCACAATCCTGGCACAATGCTTGGAGGAAGGAGCTGCAGTGTTGGGGGATGATTCTCTCCTGGGGTGACTGGCTCACAAACTTCCATTACACACAGTCATCTTTAATTATTGATTTAGCTATCAAATTCTTCTGTGTCTTCATTACTGTCGTTCACACTTTAAATTCTGTTTTTTTGCCTTTGTGTCGCCATACAGGAAGATGCTGAAGCTGTGTGGAGAGACGGAGGAGAAGCTGGCCCAGGAGCTCATTCAGTTTGAGTTCCAGATAGAGAGAGATGTGGTGGAGCCTCTCTATGTGCTGGCTGAGGTCAGTTTGAGGCATGCCTGCAGCTGAATGAAAATCAATGACGTTTTTTTAAACTTGTGAAGAAGCACACAGCTTTCAAAAAGTTTTGTCTTTAGAAACATTTTTTACTTTTTTTTTACACTAGGCAAAAAATGGGTCCTCTTCAGAATAATACCAGAAATATAAGCAAAAAAGGGGAGTTCAGTCTGTGGAGTTCACTTTGGGCTGTTTACTGTCACTGGTGCACAATGGATTCTGGGAAATGTTGGGCCATGAAGGACCAACTGCATCTGTTATCACCAAGAAAAAAAAAAGATGCATTTGTTGGGCACATTTAAAGGATCTTTGTCACACTGCTGTGACGCAATCAGATGTCTTTCAAAGGATGCAGCAGCTAAACTAGGACAGGCTATAGAGTTAGAACAGTTCACCCTCTCCTCTGTCCTTGGGCCGCCAGGATTTCTAAAACACTGTTTATTCAGTCATTGATGTCCTAGAAAGTGCACCTTTTCCTTAGTGATAGAACACTTACCAAAGTGTGAGGCGCAATGTGCTGTGTGCAGGTTACTATAGTAGAAAAAGTTCAAATCTGTTCTTAAAATGACAAAATAACTTCATTATTCTGCTTATTACACAACAAAATGATATAAATTAATCCTTTTAATTAAACATTAGATTTACTGCACCTCTATGAATGTGATCCAAATAGCAACCATCAGTGCTCCATACGGCCTGTTTTCCTGGAATAAAAGGCAGAATCACAGTGTGATAAAACCATTCAACAACCTTTGAATTCTCTAAGTTCTCCTCTGCAGACATGTAGTTGTGGTTAACAGTCAGGCCAACATACACTGCTTGTTCAACTGCAAGCATTTGATGTTAACTAGAGTTAGCATATATTTAGCCAACTGCTATCCATTAGTGAGCTAATTAAACCAATTATACCTGAAACACAAAATTTAATAAAACACAAACTAAATACTCCTCATTGCCAGTGTAATTATCTGAATGGTACATGCACACTATGCCCTTCTGTTACACAATTCTCTGGACTGATCTCTTCTGTAGGTGGACATTCCCAACATCCAGAAACAGAGGAAACACTTAGCCAAATTAGTGTTGGACATGGACTCAGCACGGACGAGGTAAGTTCTAGGCTGCAACCTGCAGTTGCTGTTTTATTAATGACATGAGCACTAAGGGTTAAGAATCTCTGTGGGTTTCCATAGATTTCAGCAGTCATCCAAGTCATCCAGTCACCCAAGCACCCTGCAAACTGGAGCCAAGTCCGAGTCCCTAAGAGAGGAGATGGAGGAGACAGCCAATCGGATGGAGATCTGTAGAGTGAGTCACTCATCATTGAACCTATGGGTTGTTGGACCTCACTGCCACTTACACATGTAGTAACATTTTCCGTCTCTCTTTCAGGATCAGTTGTCAGCAGATATGTACAATTTTGTGGCCAAAGAAATAGACTATGCAAATTACTTCCAGACAGTAAGTACAATACAGATGAGCTAATAGCCTAGCATTGCTTGTATTTTATGTAGCACACTTGTCATGGAGTGTGTTTTCCTCCTGCCCCTCTCTGCAGCTGATAGAAACACAAGCGGAGTATCACAGGAAGTCATTGGAGATTCTTCATAGTATCCTTCCTCAGATCAAAGCTCACCAAGGTGAGTCATGCAGTGTGTGTATTTCTGCAGCTAAAGCAATATCAACATGTCAAGAAGTGCAGGAGAAGTTAATAGCCCCGCCGTGCCAAGTGTCAGCCTAATGAAAGAATGATTACATTTGCTAACCAGTTATCAAGCTTCAATATCACACCTTAATTACTAAACTTTTTAAAAAGCCATCAGTCTAATGTCATCCAGGGGGACGGTGGCAGCTGTGTTGCGTAGGCTTGTTAGTCTGTGTGTAACTCTAGCTGCTGTTTTGTGTTGCAGAGGCGTGGGTGGAGAAGCCGTCATTTGGCAAGTCACTGGAAGAACACCTGAATATTACTGGGAGAGAGATCGCCTTCCCCATCGAAGCCTGTGTCACCATGCTGTTAGAGTGCGGCATGCAAGAGGAGGTAGACGGACAGACTCACACAGCACATACACATTAAGTGGGCATTTTGTTGTTGCATGCAGGTAAAATATATAAAGACATATTTTCTCCATTAGGTCCACTGTGACATTTGGTCATGTCTATTTTCCTCTTTTTGTAAAAGTTAGTATATATTATCCTATTTTTTTTAAAGAAAACATCATTATATGAACTTACCTTAAAAAAAACACTAATATCCAACGTAAACTTGCAGCATTTCATCACGCTGCATCTTAAATAAAGAAATTGTTGGATGCACAGGTCATGTTGGTTTTTTATGTTTTTTTTGCAAAATTCACCTTTTAGGTAATTTATTTTATTTCCCTAAAATGTTTCCAAACCCGTTGTTCCTTTTCTTTCCCTAGGCTCCACCTCTAGCATATTAATTAATCCTGTATGTTTTAACCAATGACAGAAACAGACAATGCACTAAGCATCGCTTTTCAATGCACAGCCCCTTCAGCAGACCAGCAGTCCATTGTATCTAAAAGAGAAGAAATCTCACATTCTGATTCTGCTGCCCCAACGTAATGTTGCCACACACATCTTCATTCATCATTCTGACAACAATATATTCTTCAGACAGACCAATGAGGTGAAGACTGTCTCAGCATCACACCCTGACATACTTGGCAAATACACCGTCCTAGCTAACTAAATATAGCTGTTCCTTTAAAACAGGTCATGTGCATTTAAAAGCACAGACACTGAAACAGCCTGTTTGACACAGGGTTAATGTACAGAGTATGTGCAGGGACGTGTGAGGTTTATATGAACTAGTGTAGCATGGGACCTTCAGATGTCATAGGTGCACATCAATGTGTTTGTGCTGCAGGGCCTCTTCAGAGTGGCTCCATCAGCCTCCAAGCTGAAGAAGCTCAAGGCCTCATTGGACTGTGGAGTTCTTGACGTGCAGGAGTACTCCTCTGACCCACACGCCATTGCAGGTGAACGACGCCTACATATATGCCTTGTGCAAAGCCTATCGCCATGACAACAACCACTACAGTCCTCTATTATTGTTAGTCATGAAGAAAACCATAGATTTTTCTCCAATGAATGTGATGATTTTCTACTTAAATTGAATCAGTCCTCATCTGCTCTGCCCTCGTAGCTCCCTCTTTTTTCCAACATGTTGTATATTTTCACATGGTAGCATGAAATCTGGGTTGAGCAATCTGAAACTGGCAGCTGCGCTAGCTACAAGGGCCTGCTGGAGGGGGGTGAAGCTATGAGGCAGTACTCTGAGAGAAAACAAGCCTCCTTTCCTCTCAACAAGATGAACAGATTTGATTTTTTCTCCGTAATTGTCTCACCCACAGGGGCCCTGAAATCATACCTCCGTGAGCTCCCTGAGCCATTGATGAGTACTGAACTTTATGATGAATGGATTCAGGCCTCCAAGTGAGACACTCTTCTCTTACCAGGAGTATTTCTTTAATTGTGCTAATGGCTGTGGTAGTTATCGAACAAGTCCTTATGATAACTACCTAAATAAAAAATGGTGACATTTATTAGGAACTGCAGCAGCAGTAAAGCATACGCACTTTTCTTTGTATTTCACAGCATTCAAGATATGGACAAGAGGCTACAAGCATTAATGGCAGCATGTGAAAAACTACCCACAGACAACCTAAACAATTTCAGGTCCGTAGCTTTTCCTGATTTTCCTCCCATTCATTTTATGATTTTTATCGTTAGCCCTGCTGTTGATTACCCAGTATTACACTAGAAAATATCACAAGCAGCAGCAGCAGGAACTGCAGGCATGTGAATATCACCACCTACTGTCAAGAACATGAACGGCCAGTATTGACAGTAAAGCTGTAATACTGTAGGTAATAACTCTCTCACAGACAGAATGAACGGGGTCCTATGTGACTCAAATTATGTTGGTTATTGTTTATGTTAACATTTTGTTTTCAGTTACATTTAAATACTTCTTATAAATAGTAATGAACATGCACTGGGGACCGCTTATTCTCTACTAATAGAAAATATTTACATTTATTTCTCCTTTTATTTTGTTTAATGATTCAAGTAATATTTATTTTATCATCCATCCTACAGATATCTGATTAAATTCTTAGCTAAGCTGAGTGAGTATCAAGATGCAAATAAGATGACTCCTGGTAACATGGCTATCGTCCTTGGACCGAACCTGCTCTGGACTCACACTGAACCGTATGTCTTCCTAATGCAGCTCTTTGCATCTTGATTTGTAATTAAAGTCACTGAAAATTCATTCGTTGTTCTTTTCAGGAACATGACAGAGATGATGACCACTCTGTCCCTTCAAATCGTTGGCATCGTCGAGCCTATAATCCAGCACGCGGACTGGTTCTTCCCTGGAGGTTGGGTGTTTGGTACTAGTATTATTGACCTCACGATGCTGTGAAACACTCATAGTTTGTCTGCTCCTGCTTTAGAGATTGAGTTCAACCTGACAGGCAGCTACGGCAGCCCGATCCACACAAACCACAACTCCAACTACAGCTCCATGCCCTCACCAGACATGGACCAATCAGATCGCAAGCAGCAGCACGACCAGAGCCGACGCCCACTGAGTGTCGCCACGGACAACATGATGCTAGAGTTTTACAAGAAAGATGGGTATGAAGCCAAGTGTGCTCCTCTGCTGCCTACATCTCTCCCTCCCTTCATCTCTCTCTCCCTTTTTCCACCCACGCCTCTTCTCAGCCTGCTGAAATTAAATTCCTATATGTACATGGGGCAACACTTGGACATTAGAACTCATTAGTATTTATCCATCCTGTAATCTAAGGGGTTTCCAGTGACTCAGAAGCTTCCAAACAGGGAAGCAACTCGCTCAATATCTAATCTTCAATAATTCCAACAGCTCTCAGGATTCATCAAGTGGAGGCTGAAAACTTGCCTCATTTGAATAACATGGGCCTGTATTGCCTTGAGTGGCGTTGTCACTATGGCAACAGGTCTCTGATGGAGAGCTGGTCGTTACCTCTCTCTCTTTTTTTTTTTCTCAGGAAATATTTCTCCACTGTTATCTCCCCATCCTCCCACACCCAGCTCCTCCTTCACAGTCTGGCTAGCACGTCACCTGGCCTGAGTCATTCAAGCAGCCAGTGGAAAATCACTGAAAGCATTAGAAGCTCTGATTCAACTTCAAATAATAAGAAAGACACAGTTATATTACAGATCTTAATCTTTAATTGGCATTCATTATATACGTGCACACGGGAAAAGTGGCCTCTGGAAAATCCCTCCTGCTCCTCCCTGCCACTGTGGATCTCATCTACCCTGTCACACACACTGAATGAGTGGTTTATTGTGAACCATGCCTGCATTACTTATGACCTCACATCCCTTTTGCCTCTCTTATTCCCTACTAATGCAGCATTAGGAAGATACAAAGGTACTGTATCATTCCTTTCCCCTCATTTCTTCCCTTACTATCCCTATCATCTACTTAGTGTGTAATCCTGTGTGACTCACACATGTGTCTGTCTCCAGTATGGGTGTCCGGGTCATGGATACCTCCTGGGTATCGCGTAAGGGTTCATCCACGCTAGCACGTAAGGCCTCGTCCACCCCTCCGGGCATGCAGGGCCCCGGCTCTCCTGCAGACACACTCATCCCCGAGCAGCCCGGAGAGCTCTCCACCTCCCCATCAGCCACCCCGCCACCTGCAGAAAGGGTTTGGTAAGTGGAGATGGTGTCCCCTTTTCTTCCTTCATCCTGCCTTCATCATCATCACCACCATCAGAAATATTCCCAAATGGCTGATTTATAATACATTCATTCATTTTGTGGGTAACATTTTATAAAAAAGGTACAATTCATGTACTCAAATATGACCTCCTCTTTATCACTGTGACCTGAAGACCATCCTGACTTCATCATTAGTTTATAGTGATCATGAATATTCATTAGCTCATTATGTGTAAACATTGGTTAAGCATGTTGAATTGTACCATTATTAAAAAGTGTAACCCTCTGTTAGCATACTCATGTCTGATTTTATTATTTTACACACTCTACATTTCTTGACGTGTCATTGTGGGTAACATTTTCAAATGATATGTTTAGATCCTGAAGGGTTTTAGTCTAAATCCTGTTTTAGTATTTTTAACTTTTAACTTTCTGCACTTGACACTAAGCTTCAATCTTTACACGCATGCTAATATAGTATCTGATTGTTGTGGCTTGGCTTTTTTAGCTTTGGTCGTGAATGATTTGTTTTTTATTTGTGTTGGTGCCATCATAGCTAAACACATGAATAATCACCTCATGGTCACTGGCTCTGCCTGTGTGGCAGACGAGAGATAATATGGCTTCTGGCTTGGCTGGCTTTCCCCTCATCTCCTGTGGCTCTTTCAGCCATTGAAAGGGCTTTGTGTCTGCTCCACACTGCCCTGGGCTGACTGCAGGACCTGCGATGCAAATGTGTAGGATTAGGGCAGATAGAGTTTCTGAAAAGATATTTGTATTTATAATAATGTGAGCAGTACTTGGGCTCCAGACAAAGATCCTCACAGCTCTATGCAGTGTGCAGACACAAGGTGATCACAGATGGAGTCCTACACACTGTCTCCTTTTCTTTGCTGTTTCTTTGTGCTTGTCTTTGTATGTGCACTAAGCTGACTGTGTGCTTGGTGCCCACCCTACAATTTTTAAATTTTTTACATTTATTTGCTACGGAACAACTAACACGCTAACCAACACACCCTAATCATCCAACAGCTTCACCGCTCCAGTGCGTGTCCCTGTTCAATCACTAGAGCTGTTTCTTTTGTGCTGTCTCTTAATATCTACAGCTCAGACAACGTGTCGCCCAATCGGCCGGACACCTCTCATGCCCACCCTACCCCAGGGGAGGACCGGCCGCCCCCCCCTTACCCCACATCCTCCTGCCACTCCGCCCCTCACCACTTCTATCCAAAACCCCCGCCCTGTGCTCGCCCCGTGGCGCCGGGCCCTGAGTCCCAACCCCCTGGCTCGCCCCCACCCTCACTGCGCTGGTCTGGCTTCACTCCGCCTGCCCCGCCCCCCTCCTCCTCTTCCTCCTCCTCCTCCTCGTCACTTGACATCAATTCAAACCCCAAACCTAGCTGTCTTCACTTCCCCAAGCACAGCCCGCCCGGTGACATGTCGCATGCCCCCCCACCAGACACTAATGCCTCGCCGCTCTACATCAAAACCCCTTTGGTACTAACCCGCCACGACCAGACCCTCAGCAACCCCCCTAGCCTCCCTTCGTCCATGCCCCCACCCCCGCCGTGGGCTGCCTGTCCATGTGCCCGAGAGAGAGGACCCCCCAGACTGACTAGGTAAATACAACACACCCATCGCCACTATGGGAGCATCACAGAGTGGCAGCTGTATTTCTCTTCTAGCTCGCTGGCTCATATTTCTTTTTGCTTTTTTCCTCTCTCTGCCCCTTCAAATGACACACTTCAGATTCTGTAACATCAGGTTGTCTGGGGATGCCTGCCATAGAGGTTGCCTAGCAACCAAGGATGTTACTGCCTGACATCGTGCTTGGTGTGATGCTGGTATTGATAAATACATGGCAGCAAAAGGCTTTCAAATCAATGTATTTATTCTAAAGTTTGCAGCATTTCTTTTACTAACCAACTCATTTTTAGGAAGACGTTAGGGTTTCCTGTTTGCAGTTATGACTGGCTAAGCAGCAGTATAGAATATCTTATACAGCACAAGCATCTTTCAGCGAGACCCAAAGTGCTGATATATAGGTACCGGTATATAGAGACTGTGGCAGCTTCCTGACTCATACATCTGTGGTGCTACAACCACACAGACAGTGTGAATCATTACAACATATCTTTGTCAGCAGTCAGGATGAGCTGGTGATTCGGAATCTCTGACACAGCTCAAAGCAGCAGCAGAAGATTGCAGTTAATTACATGTTACATAATCCTGAATATCAGTCATATTTGCAGCTATGATTATTTTAATGGCTGACTTAATATGTATAACAAAAGCAATGAAAAATACCCCACTGTGCTAAAGATAGAGGCTATGCTGCAGGCCTACATCAAAAAGGGTGTTAATTGATAATTCACTGGCCTGAGGTAAAACCAGGTGAACTGAATGCAGTTTATACATAATAAATGTGAAATAGTGAGTCCCATGTTCTGATTGGTCTATTGCTTTGTTATATGCTATAGTCCAGTGCATGTTATTATTAGTAACCACAGAGATTAACCATAACTTTGCTCCGAACAGGATAACTGTATGGAACCTGACCTTATCAGGACGGTGCTGGATGTTCATTATTACCTTTCTTCATCCTGAAGAGGTTCATTTTGATCAAACTCACAGCACAGTATCCCTTACAGAGCCTTTGCAAAGCATTTGACCCCTAACTTTTTGTATATAAAATGTTACTGTTGTCTTCGACTACCCAGTCATTTCATCCTTGAGTCCAAGTGTTTGTGCCACACACTCTAGGTGTTGTTGGATATTGTGTTGACAAAAATGTTTTGAATGTGTCTTTCTCAGTGATGAGTTGAGTTATGGCCAAAATCATGTTTTGTTAGACCTTCAAACCTGACCTTTATACACTCCGAGTCAATCCATTCATTGTTGAATTCAGGTGTGTGTGAAGGAATTGTTATGGGAATGAGACATTGGGATGTTGCACAGATTTGTGGAACGATTTGCAGCTTTGACTCACTGTTTTGTATAAAACCTCTGCTTAAACAAAGGCATTGTTTGGTCTGTAAACAGTCATTGAAAGAGATTGTATGTGCTTTTCCTTGGTGCCTGGATTTGTAGAGTGCAGTAGGTGATGGTGATGATGCTGGTTGTGGCCCTCTGGTAATGAGCATGTATATGTATACAAAGCTTGGTGTTCACAAAATCACACGTCTCATTCACGTACTAATGTCTGCCTGTCTTTTGCAGTTCATTGAAGAGTAAAGAGCTTTCCCCTGTAATTGGACACAAAGCCATCCAGGTGGCAGGTCCAACAGTCCCTCCTAGCAGCAGTAGTCCACAGAGCAGCAGCCAGTCTCCCCACTCCACAGAGCACAGTCCACACACCCTGCGCAAAGGTCAGCACTCCTTTCAGCCTCGTAGAGCTTCAAATGTTTCGGTGATAGTAAACACTGATATGACCATGTTTTGTGTTCCCAGGTTCCAAAAAGTTGGCCCCTGTGCCTCCTAAGGTTCCTTACGGCCAGTCTGGAGGGATGTCTGACCAGTCCACAGGTCAGCCATCACCAGTCAGCCTGTCCCCCACACCTCCTAGCACCCCATCCCCTTATGGACTATCTTGTCCCCCAGGGCAAGTACCCCCACCGTCCCCTGGGCAGACCCCACTGGGGCCACTCCATTCTCTTTCGTCCCCACCCTCCTTGACTGGAACGCTCACCAAGTCGCGGCCTGCCCCTAAACCCAGGCAGAGACCCAACCTGCCCCCTCCTCAGCCACCAACAGCACCTCCGGGGCTCACAGGCCCGGCCATGGCCCCAGTCCCTCAGCCTCTGGAGCAGGGCCTCCTGGATGGACTTTCTCCCGGGGAGAGCATGTCTACAGGTAAACATCAGCCCTTGGCAACAACCCCACCCCCACTGCCACCACAGGTGGGGCTGCAGCGGCCCTCTCTCAGACTCGCTGTGGCTCTGTCCAATGGAGATGGTGGACGAGTGTAGGACACAAAACATACCTGCTCCCAAGCAAATGTCTGAATGAACAAGCGATGCCTTTTAGACACAGATGCCTGAGAATGATACCATGTAAATAGCATTTTTGTGCTACTGCAGTGAAGCAGATCTCCTGACCTATGTATTCATTGCTTGTGTTATGTGACGATGTTTCTGGGTAATGTGTGGAAACATCAGAAAAGCATAGCTCGTCCTGCTTGTATGGAAGTTGCCATTAGATTCATCTTGTGCTCTCTGTTTATCTGTGTTACCCAGACCCCCACTCGGCAGAGGTAGGTCAGAGGCTTCACACCAAGTCACTTATTGTGTAGCAGGTGTGGAAAACGTAGCAAGACAAACCCCACATTCTTTCTACAGTATGATGTTCTGATGATGAGGTGTACTGTCACTTTGTTATATTTATCATTCTCTTGTTCCCCCTGCTACTATTGTGTACTTTGCAGCTGTGTGAGGCCAGGGATTCAGTGTGGGCTAAGTGTGAGGGGGACTTTTAGGGTAAGCCAGACCGCCCCCGCCCCATGCACTCCATCTCACTGCCTGGCCTCGTACTGTGGCTGCTTCTGGGGTCTCCTGCAGCCTGCCTCAACCATATGAACCTATAGCCCAGTTAAAATCAGATCTATTTTTTTCTATTTGTACTGTTTTGTAGTTCAACCAACAATGCACGGCTTAAGGACTTCCCAGAGTGCACCACACTGCGTTCATAATGCAGACGTCATTGCTTACCAAGGTCCATCCTAAAGCCCTCCCCCCTTTTTCCTTTTTGTTCCCCATACGCTAGCAGACATCCCCCTCTAACGCCCCTGCCGCTAGTACCAGGGGTACAGGTAACCCCGCCTCCTACTTCCACTCTTCCTCTGGCAGGTTCATCGCTTTTTTATAACCTCAGCTTCCTCTTACTACACTGCCACGCTCCATCTCATACCTACACAGGAGTAGCCATCAGTCTGCTTTCAGCAAATGGAGCAGCACGTTAGAATGTATTCAACAAATACTATACCTCATGAGATTTCCATTGTTACTTTTAAGCCCACTTGGTGTCTTGGTGCCATTTTCTTCCTAGAGAGTTACACACACGCACACACATCATGTTGCCTCTGTGTTGGTTTATCTGGCCACTGTTGTGTCATTGTGCAGTCATTTTGAAACTGTTATTGTATCTGTCAGAAAGCTGTGACATGCTGCACCAGGTTCCTCCAAGTTTGATGGTGTGACTAGCCCCACACTGAGAACATCTCTGTGTAGAATGTGAAGCACATGTAACCTACTGATTCCTTCAGTCATATACCACTTACCATGAGTTCAAAACGATTAATATTATTTCTGCTCTCTTCCATTTTTACACCTCATTATCATCGTCATCATACGCCCCATTTCTCCTCCTCCATTTCCCACTATTCTGCTCACCATACTCACCATTAGATATCTTCAATTATGAAATCCCTTCCATCAATGTCAATCTGGACAGCCTCATCGATGAGTTCAGCGGCGCCCCCTGCAGGAGGTCCATGGCAGTGGCAGACTCTCCCGAGGGGGACGCTGTGCCTGAGGAGGAGCCCCAGAGCACCATTCTATGACCTATGACCCCGAGGCATCACTTACCAGCAAACAGCCCCCCCACTCCACCCCAACCCCCCACCCCTGGCTGTACATTCTCTTTAACTGTCGCCGCCAAGGCCATGATGGGAACAAGTGGCCTCACCAGTGCCCACCTGAAACCAGAACATGAACCCTCCCTCACATCTGCTACAGGCTGCAAAGACACTCTTACGACTGCTCGCTAGTACATTAATGTAACTACAAAAAAAACACCAAAATGCCATAGTGGAGGAACAGTTGCCTTTAGGAGGAAAGACTGGAAAATGAGATGACAAACAGCTTTTTCTTTGCTTTGTTTATCTTTGTTCATGCTGGTTTTTTTCTATTTATTTTTTGCCTTATTACAACATGTAATTGCAATATGATACTCACATCTCTTGGTTAGAAGCAAAGCCCATCCTCAGGGGGAAGCAGAGACACAGTGAGAGCGCGGTCTGGTTAAACTGCTCACAGGGTATTGTGCACATTAGGAACATGCTGAGCCCCCCGGAGGCAGGCTTTGCATGCAGGTTGAAACATTTGATGCAGTTTTATTCTCGCCCATCTTTTTCTCCCTTCTTCTACTGCTTTGTATACGTAAAGTCACTTAACTCACTTTATACCAGCACAGTCTGAGAAGAATGTTATTGTACTTCAAGGTTTTTGTACTTGCACCAATTATTCAGTTAGGAAGAAAAACGATGTGTTTGCATGACAATATGACTTGACCTGCTTCAGATCAAGGGCCTGGGAGCGGCAGTGCTTTATTTTGTGTGAGTGTTACTGTAGTGTTTTCAACCTTGCAGAGTAAATTTAGACACCCCCCCTCTGAGATGCTACCGTTTGATGATAGTGGATGGATGACTACACTGCCTTTAGGTCTGTATGATTCTCTCTCTCTTAACTTTGTTTCAAGTGCTTCAGGTTCAGTGACCTTTGACCCCTGGTGTAAATAAAAAAGACTGTACATAAATTGATGTATATAAAAGAAAAGTATATGTAAAATGCATATCCTAAGTATATAATAATAATAATATATGTGCTGATATTTATCGTGTAGAAAATGTAATGATTAAGAACTTAATGTTATTTTTGTCCCTGCACACAATGAACAGTTTTACTGTGGACTCATCATTTTTCACTCAAGCACCAGGTAACAACGATGCTGCAGTAAAAATGCAGAATATTCTTCTGCTATTAGTGGTCTCTACATATGTATCCCGAGCTTTGACACACTCGAGCACTTATACGTTGCACACCAGTACCCTTTTCTTCTGTTTGAATGTGTTACACAAAACCTCTGAACCCCAAAACCTGCCGGCAGGTTTTAAATGCATGCCTTTGTCTTGTGAAATCAAACTTCCCAGTGGCACCTGAAAGCACCATTTGTGATGTTTGTATTTTATCACTACGTTTTTATTCTTTACAAATCCACTAAAAAATAAACACAATTCTGTGTCAAACGAAAAAAATTACGCATTCTCCATTGTAGGAAGCCATGATCCAATCATGTGTGAGCAGGAGTAATATGACAAAACATTTTATTTAAAAAGTATTTGATCTGATCTGCAGACTTCTAAGGTTAATATGCAGAGTAAAGTGAAAAACTGAAATTCATAACTAGTGGAGATCCTTTTTTTCTTGATAATAATAGTCAAGAAATATCTTCCCTTTTTTTTCTTTCTTATTATTTATGTAGTTGTTGTGTTATACTATATAAAATGTGTGGGAGTTCTCTCCCACTTATAGCCATGACTGTGCTGTTTACATAGAGGTGCAGTACTTAATGTTGCAGGAAGGTGTAAAAAGCCCATTAACAGCTTGGGGTTCAGAGGGTTAAGATATACTGTGTATTATTTTAAGATCAATCAAACCATTTTATTGAGGATAAATGTAACTGACTCTGTTGAATATAGTGAAATTTGACATACAACTAAATTATAAAATGCCTTTTTTTAGCCCAGACAAATGATTAGAGAAATTCAAACAGGTGCTGCAGTGTCCCTTTTATAATTTCATACAAAATGGACAATATTTTTGTCAATCAAAGTGCAATTACAGTATTTACTGATCCACCTCAGTCCAAACAAATGGTCAAAGTCACATTTCCCAAACCTATATATAAAAAGCCATTAATTTCATTGCAAAGCAATTGTTTTAAGTTGTAGGTGCGTGTTGAGCAATGACTTCATCTCTCTCCAGAAGTGATGTACGGTATGCCTCAGTGTGTGCTCTATATGGACTATGTTAATGAAGAATCTGGTGATGTCGATTATATTGATAGTTGTGGTAATTATATGACAACAAATTGCAAGTGCCCTCACACTGGTTTGTTTATTTTGGAACTACAGGCGTAAATATTGTGTGCTGGAGGATTTCTTTTCTGTGCTGGATCTTTACATTTGGAGGAGCCAGGAAGTATCACTGAATGTGACTCATATTCCAAACAGCAGGCTACTTTATTTTAGTGAATGAGACCCAGTGTTTGATTTAATGTGACCTGCTGGCATGTATTATTACCAGTACAGGGTGGTATTACTGTAATGCTTTTGTGCATCAACTGGAACTTACAGCCATCTGAAAGCATGCATTCATATTCATAATAGGTGTAATTATTATGCTGCTAAAAAGAAGAAAAAAATCTGTACCCTCCCTGAAAACATGAGTCATATTTTCATCACGTATCTAATTTGTATAAGGCATTAACTTTACAGATCATTTCATAATGATTGCACCAGATGGTACAATAGTTTCAGCGAGCATTTGAGCTAATGTAGGCCTCTGTTTCCTGACTCACCTCATCACCAGGTATGTTGTTTACATTTAGTGTGTGTGTGTGGGAGGGTTTAAGTGATTAAAAATATATATGAACAAGTGTCAAGCATGCGCTTTGATAGTCTTTTGATAATCCATATTTTGTGTCAATCACTGTCTTTTTAGGGATTGTAAGAGGGGGTTTAAATTGTATGGATGGATTTAAGAGAATGTGGATCAGAATCAATGGTCCTCTGTGGGTTTTTGAGCAATACGGTGGAGGAGTGGAAGTTGCCTGTGGATGTACTGCCTCCTTCTGCTTTCACTACTAATGTAGAAAAAGGAAAATCCTGCCGCTTGTCAAGCCCCCCCCCCCTCCTCTGCTTAGCATATCAAGTGGAACACAGTGTGTACTGTGAAGCCTACCTGCAATCCTTATCAGAATGTCAGAAATAGATATATATATATTAAACTCTACATTTTTAATAATGTCATCTGCTCATTGTGAGTTTTATTTCATTTTTTTTTATTTAAATTGGAGTCAATATCAGAGAAATAACTGTGCAAAAATACCTTTATTATATATTATCTATGTATGTAATATATTGTATATTTAATATTCCAAAGAATAAGGATTTTGCATTTACAGCTTGATGGTTGAATCCATCAGTGAACATACAAGCTACCAACAGGTATATGACCCAATCCAACACATAAGGTAAATACTCTCCATGTGCTGGGGTAAGTGTGGGTCTTCTACAACCATTCATCTGATCTACATCATGGTGAGTGATGGGGGACTGTTTGGCTGAGCAGTCATTGTATTTGTTGTGCTGTGACTGCTGAGCTGGCCGAGGAAATGTCCGCTTCTATTTGGTGAACTTTGTGGAGTTGACTGATTAAAAGGACACTGAGAATGTGTGCACAGTGTGCTCACCAGTTTCAATTTGGAAATGTTATGATGTTAGCATGTTTTAGACGTCATCTGTGATCCCTGTAAGCTGCTGCAGGTTTTAGTATTGTATTTTATATGGTATATTGGTGGTCAAAGCCACAAATAACTGGATAAATAGGTTTCTGATTCACTCACAGCACTTTACACTGCCAAGCTAATGGTTAGTGGACAACTCATACAGATGTAGCTTTATCCAGCAGTCCCATGTGGAACAGGCTCTCCCCTGTTGTCAGACAGGATAAAGGATAATAACTGTCCTGCTGTTGAGGAATCTGGTCTGGCTGAACATCAGCAGCCTCTACGGGTGTGTAACCGGTGGGACTGGCATGGCAGGATGACAGGGATTGCCACAGAGGGAAACTAGGAGTGTACACGTTTGGCAGGATGGCAGCGACACTGATAAGCCTGCTTCTGAGAACAGTCTCTTATATGCTATGAATCTCCACCCCTCTGCAACGCAACTGAAACTTAAATGCTCACTCGAGCAGCACTGTCTAATGCTGCTTTCGAAGAAACGACAACTACTCAATCCAAAGCAGTGGTGTAACCTAACCCCACTGTCCAGCAGTGTCTCTCCTTACAGCAGCTGGGAGCAGCTCATCCCTATCTACTCGTCTGTCTCCTTCAGATGGCCGTGACTGCATGAATTATTTCACACTGAATGTTTTCAAGGTGGCTCTTTTTACACCGTCTTTATACACATTACAAGAGGAGAGATCACATTAGTCTACATGATGTTATTAAATACAGCCACTCATGTGCCTGTGTTAATATTTAAACCTGTTCTACTATCACCTCTTCATTGTCGTTGTAGTGTTGTCTGCTGCTTGGAAACAGGGTATTCAACAACACAGTGACACAACAATCAATTGCTTTAACAGCAGTGCATTTTGGGGCTTTTATTGGATTTCCCCTGACAAACTATTTTAATGGGTAAATTGTAACTTTAAAGTTAGATTCACCGATCTTTGAAAGTGCTGAATGCCTACATGCTCAGAAACAGGTTGAACATGTCAGGGACTTTATACCCTTCACTTTTACACTGTTGCTTGGTAATGCTCATAAAATGTGGGAATGCCAGTAAAGTCCCTTACTTTTCCATAGACCAGGAGGGATTACAGTGTCTGATCATTAATTCAACTAAAGCACTGAGTGGTGAACACAGACCAGTAAAGTTCCTCACACACCGCCACTCATGTATGGTTGTGCGTAAATCCTTCCTTCAGGTGGCACTTTGTTGCAGACAGTCTTCTTGTTATTTGGGCTATGCCAACAAAATCCAGGGTAACGTTGCAGCCACCAGAGCCAGCAAAGTAAATGCCGAAAGCAGGAGGAGCAAACACCGCGCCGTGGTGCAGATCCTGCGCCTCCGCCTGCGCTGAGGTGGAACCACAGTCATCACCACGCTGAACGTGTCTTCCTCAGACATGGGTCGGCCCTGGGCGCTTATAATGAAGATGTGGGATGCGTTATGGCTGGGGCTGATTAACCTTTGTCGGCGTAGTCGCTGAGAAAGGCCCCTAAAGCACAGAGCAATCCAATTGAGTCCTCTCGGTAAACTGTCCCGTGCGCTCTGGAGGTGTCCCTGCGGCAGAGGCAGCGGCACCTCCAGGGTCTGAACCTCATCTAGATCCTTCTCTGCCGCCAGTGACAGCAGCTCCTTTTGCCTCTTAATGAATGTAAGATGTCGGCAGACCGGGCAAACGAGTGTGTCTCTTATACTCCCGTCGCTGTTGATGCTGACCAGCGTTTTGACCAGGCAGTCGTGGCAGAACACATGTCCGCAGCTCAGAGTGCGCTCTGTGCCAGACAGGCACTCGTAGCACACCGGGCATTCGCGCGCGTCCTCCTGGCTGTCGTCCTTGTAAACATCCATAGATGAAAGTTTAGAACAATCCCAGAGAGTGCTGCAGTGTGCAGAGTGCAGTACTCTGAGACTTTTCCTGCCTTTCTTCGGTGGGAGGAGGCGAGCTTGTAAAACAAGCCTGTCACCCGCGGCAGGGTTGGTTCACGTTTCACAGCGCTGCACTGCTTCAGAGATGGAGAGAAAAAGTCCAACTGGTCTGAACTGGTTACTTATGTGAAACCTGCACCCACGTCAGCTCAAACAGGTTTAGTCAGACACATTTTTCAGATTGGATCCATGGAATATATATTTTTTTTTATGTATAATGCTAAATGTTTATATTTAATTTTGCTTTTTTGCTTTAATAGGCTAAACAATGAGATTTTAGGACAATGATATCCATCCATCTCCTGGACCCGCTCTGTCCTGTGGTACAGTGGGACAATGATCTACATCTAAAATTATAGACACAATATGCGTCTTTCCTAGCAAGCGTGCGCCATCTTGTGGTCATTATGACAACTTATGCTGCTACAGTCCACAAAAAAAGGTGTGGCCGAGTCTATATGATCTACCCATAAGGCTATGCGTCATGTGATTCTTCTTTAATGGACACTCGTGCAAAGAAAACTAGTGTCATAAAATCAGATGTTGTAAAAAATAGTCCACAGATGTTGGTGAGGACTATTCAGAAAAAAGAACAGGATTGTACAGCCAAACTCTACAAGTCCAGGCGCCTCGCTTCAATCTTCTCTACGTATGATGACCTGGAGGACTGAGAATCTTCTTCAACATTCTACAGCCAGTACAGGGGTTCATATCCAGGGCTGCTTTTTTCATGTAACATTAACACAAAAGGGGATTTGTAAGTGTTCACATTTTGTCACCGTACAACCACAAACTTAATGTATTTTATTGAGATTTTTAGTGATAGGCCAACACAAAGTAGCACATCATTGTAAAGTGGAATGAAAATGATACATGTTTTTTAAAAGTTTAAGCAAATACAAATCTGAAAAGTGTGCTGTGCAGCCCCCTGCATCAATACTTTGTAGAGCCACCTTTCACTGCAGTTACAGCTGCAAGTCTTTTGGGGTATGTCTCTGCCAGCTCTGCACATCTAGAGACTGAAAGGTTTGCCCCTTCTTCTTTGCAAAATAGCTCAAGCTCACCAAGATTGGATGAGAGCATCTGTGAACAGCCATTTTCAAGTCTTAGATGCTCCATAGAATACACAATGAGCAGTGTTACTTATCCATCACACATAGCACTTTGCATTTAGGCCACACGTTCAATCTTGGTCTGATCTGCAGACTGCAAATGACTTGCTGGTGTGGAGTCTGTGGTGGAGGTGACGGAGAGGAGGATACTGAGGAAACGCCTCAGTCTTCGTCTCACCCCCTGCATGACACACTGCTCCACTACTCCTACAGAGGCACATTCAGTGGTAAACAGAGCAGCACAGAACGCCACAGGAGGTCCTTCCTGCCAGTGGCCATCAGACTGTATAACTCCTCCCCCTTTTGTAGGGAGGATGATCATGTCATGCATCACTGTCATTCCCTCCACTGGTTATCTTATCTTATCTTATCTTACGTTCAATAATGGCTGTTTTTCATGTGCCTCCTGGTTGATCCTCGGACCAGTGCTCTCCTTGCTTGGTCTGTCAGTTTGGGTGGTCGGCCATGTCTTTGTAGGTTTGCAGCTGTGGCATACTTTTTCCATTTTTGGATGGTGGCTTGAACAGTGCTCTTTGAGAAGGATATTTGTTAACCTAACCCTGCTTTAAACTTCTCCACACCTTTATCCCTGACCTGTCTGCTGAGTTCCTCGAACTTCACGACGCTGTTTGTTCACAGTGTTCTCTGACAAACCCTGAGCCCTCCACAGAGAGACTACACACAGGTGGACTTCATTAACTCAAGGGCCTTTCTGAAGACCTTCTGACGTGATTTTCTGAAGAATATTATTGCATTGGATTTTATAGGGCTACATACAACACGAATGCACAGCACACTTTTTACATTTGAATTTGCTTAAAATTTTTATGTGCTACTTTCTGTTGATCTATCACTAAAAATCTCAATAAAATACATTTAAGTTTGTGGGTGTAAGGAGACAATAAGTTCAAGGGGTCTGAATCATTTTTCTATACTCACACACCACAGTGTGCTTTTATTTACTGTTATTTATGTAGTTGCACTATGTACAGTTTATAAACCATTTCTACCTCCACTCACCTGTGCAATAACTGTTAATATGTAAACTGTTTATAATGTATATATCTTTTTATTGGTAGTCTATTTTATAATGTATATATCTTTTCTTAACTTATCCCTTGCTGTCTGTATGCCGTTGCAAAAATGCAATTTCCCCATTGTGGGACTAATAAAGGTTTCTTAATCTTAATCTTAATCTTTTCAAGGCACTGTATATTCAGGGTTGAGTCCTTCACATATTGCTGAATATTTACTGTTTCTGCTGTCTGTACATATACAGTTATTTACATATATATATTTACAAACACGTCTTTAACCTGTAAATAATGGATCTTTATGTGACCTTTTGGTTTTGTTACATTTTATATCTATACACTGGAAATATACAACTAATGAATCCATGTCTTTGAATGTGAGTGCACACATGGCCAAATAATGTGGATTCTGACATTTTTTGTCCTTTTATAAAACCACACAACTCCAGAGTCAACCATAAAGTCTGCCCGGGCAGATTATCACCATGTCATCTGACAATGACCACTTTCTATAATCCACATTAGTGTATTTTAGTTTAGAAGATTAAGACAAACTTCAATAATCCCTGTTAAGGAAATCCGATAAAATGAAACCAATTAAAAAAATACTTCACCATATAAATGTATAGTTTTCATTGAAATGACAAGTAACTAAAAACTAAAGTATCGATGTAACGTTACTAAAATGGAGATACTCAGATAAACCTAAAGTCGTGGATCAGGCTCCTTTGTGCAGTGTGACAGGAAATGTGGTACTGATACATGTAAACACTCCTAATCTGGATCTTTCCAGACTTTGCCCGTCATTTCCACTGACCCGTCGATAAAGCCACGCCTTCAGTGACGTTGCTTTTTCCTACGCCGGTGTACGTCCTGTCGTAGGAGGAGCGTCGTGACGCATCAGAACTTGCTGAAAACAGGCAGCTCAGCGGCTAACAGACAGTGGTGGTGCTAAGGGAGCCGTGCTTTAAAAGCTGTCAAAACAACGAGCGACAGCGGCAGAACTGACCTGGGTCGTTCAGGATTATATCGTTGCTTCCAGCTGTAACACAGCAGAGCGAAAAGAAGACGGGATTAGGTGAGTAAAACCAAAAGCTAACGATAGCTGTCACATTCGTCTAGCTAGCTTAGCCAGCTTTCTGTAGAATAACATTGGGAACAATTCAATCATCGTGTTTATGTTGATGGTTTAGTCTAGAGAGGGACAGCGTGTGGCTCATACTTGGCTTTATTTACTCCTTCACGACACAAAAAGGAACTTCATGTTGTCATATTGCTTCGTACGTTAGTCTGATAATTAGCTTTTCCTTTTGAACCACTCAAGTGAAAACATTGTAGAAATGAACATTCATCACTAATAACGAGTGAAGTTATATCGTCATTTGATGTCCTTCCAGTCTTATCTCCAACATCAGCTAGAGTTGATTACGTAATCGAACTAATGCTAATCGTTTAGGTTAGTCTAGCTAGCATGCTAGCAATCCAGCCATCTCATTGTGGGCTCTGGACTCTTGTGACTGCTTCATAAACATGTTGGCCTGTGGTGGAGCAGCGCTGACAGCATGTTTGTCAGGATTCTATCTGTGATTGTCGCTTCAGGTGCTGAGTTCACAGTCTCCTGTGAGATATGGAGTTTCCAGATTTAGGAGAACACTGCTCTGAGAAGACCTGCAAACGTTTAGGTGAGTGCAGCTGAGAGTGGAGTCCTGTTTTTGGCTGATTTCACCTTAAAATTTCAAAATGCGTTTCAACCGTATAGATTTTCTTCCCATGAGATGTGACGCCTGTCAAGAGATATTTTGCAAGGATCACATAACGTATGCAAATCACAAATGCACATCATCATACAAAAAGGTAAGCCATGACGCAATGTTTGAGGCTGTCCGGAATAATGTGCTCATTTCTGTTGGCTGATTTGAATGTTTCTATTTTAAACCACATATATCAAACATATTAAAGTACATAGAAAATGAACAGATTATTTGGTTTCAATAACAAGTAACTCTAAATCATTCTTTTTTAGTTGCTATGGTTACAGTCACCTGTTTGTTCCATCTCATGATTTCCCTCTAGGATGTCCAGGTCCCAGTATGCCCTTTATGTAACACTCCAATTCCCATCAAGAGAGGAGAGATGCCCGACATTAAAGTTGGTGAACACATCGATCGAGACTGCAAGTCAGACCCTGCACAAAGAAAGAGAAAGGTAAATAGAAAACTGTTGTGCTTTAGGTAGCTCAGTTCTGAGCAACAGTAACCGAAGATGTTGTTCTTTGTTTCAGATTTTTACAAATAAATGCTCGAAAGGTGGATGTAAACAGAAAGAGATGATACGAGTGACCTGTGACCAGTGTCATCTAAATTACTGTCTTAAACATCGGCACCCGCTGGACCATGATTGTAAGACTGATGGAAATCCTCTGTCCAAATCTGGGTGAGTGCAGTCATACTACAGATTTCCTTTTATATGAAATAGCTCAGGTAGTTTTAATCCTTTTGCATTGTTTATCTTAGACATGCTGCTGTTATGAGGTCCCAAGGTACTTCCTCCACCTCTGCCTCTGCCTGTAGTTCTTCTGGTTCAGGAAACCCTAGACCAGTTTCTAACGGGGTGACTGTGAATAGCAGGCCTCACAGCACTGGGTGAGGATTTCTAGCTTGTAAACTGAGAAAACTGTCAATCATTTTTCAAGTAAACACCTCAAAATAATTCATTCTTCGTTGTGTCATCTTCTAGCTCTACCCAGCGGATTCCTACTTCCGTTTCAGCACAGAATGTAATACCTCCATCAGCATCGTTTCAGGCTGGCATGGTACGCTTGTCACTTAATCACACACTTCCTCAGTATTAAGGAAATGCAAACTCTATTTTCTTGTTGTGATGTTACAGACTGAGGAGCAGGCTCTGCAAAGGGCTTTGGAGATGTCTTTGGCAGAATCGAGGCAGCCAGTTCAGCCGGCACTGAGGTAGGTTCTGTAAGACATATGCAGCAACATGTGTGAAGGTAACATGTAAAAAAAGTATTAGTTCTGACAGTATGGACTAGCTCTGTGTTTTTAAGAATATATGGGGTAGAAAGTGACAAGATCTGGCTGTGACTGTATCTTTTTATGGACATGCTATGCTATACCTTTTAGTTTGGACGATGCTTACTTTCACACCACCTCAGAATCAGTATTATCCACAGTTGCAGTTAGACTGTTGTACAGCAAGTGCAATGTCTGAAAGGGTGGGTGTATTCAAAGACATCTGTCAAAAGATGTCGTTGGCTGCAGTTACTGCATTTACATAGGAAGGATTTAAAGATGCATTTTTCTTGAATTGTTACAAGAAACAAAATAGTGGCAACTGAGAGCTCATCACAGGTCCTCTCAGGTACCAGTAGTGGATAAATATATGTAAATACTCTGTGTTTTGAGACAGCGGTGAGGTGGCAGTAATAGTGAGTTATGCCTGCAGTAGTTGTTTACATGCAGGTGTTTGTGTCTCAGCCCTCAGGAGCAGGAGGATCTGGCGCTCGCTCAGGCTCTCGCTGCCAGTGAAGAAGAATACAGACGCCAGCAGCAGAGACAACAGGTACCCGGAAAGCTTAGCCGTCACTAGCATGCTAACAGGAACACATGTAGGTACACTGTTGTCATGGTGATTTTGTGGCAGAGAATGTGAATTCGCCCTTTTAAATATGAACTACAACTCACAGACAAAACAATTCCATGTTCCTAACTGTGTTTCCTCCTCCTCTAGGGCCGAGAGTCCAAACAGTCCAACTGTAGCCTTTCTTAATCTGAGACCACCATGTAGACGTCACGCTGTGCTGATTATTTTAATACAAACTGCACCTCTGAGATCAGTGATTGTTCAATGAAGACATGCTCCTGGAAGCTGCTGAGACGAGCTTCTTCTACAATATAAGCACATACTGTATACTTTCCAGAAGGATCTGTCATTTCTACTAATAATTTGCTCTGTATATATTTTATAAGCTCATCATTATGAATTCATTATCAATTATTGTTACCATGTATGAGTATTCAATAAATTATGTCAAAGAAGCACCCTGAAGTTTGAAGGTCAGATTTTTGGAGATGATTCAGGTTTGATGACAAACAGATTTATATATTCAGCCTGTTTTAAGGATAAGTTAGATTTACATTTGATTCATCACAAAATGGACTTTATTTTCAGAGGTTGACAGGTGTGGGATGCACCGGGCCAGATCACCAGAGGCCGTGCATCATGCAAGTTACCTTAGTGAGTGAGGTACTCAGAAGCTGTTTTTACTGGTCATCACGATAATCTGCAATCAACTACTGTGGTGTAAGAGCATACCATCAATAACTAATGGGACTAATGTGCCGTACTCTGCTGTGAGTGACACTGCTCTCTCTTGGCTGAGCAACTGTTCACTTCTGCTCAGGCTCTGTTCCATTAGCTTCAGTTAGTGTGGTTCACATGGTCTAATCATGTCTGGAGTTCATATGGATTTTTAGGCCATGTGAAACACTGAGAATTAAAATTAGGACGTTTGAGGAGACAACAAGAATCACAGAATAATGAGCTATGTCTGATCCTGTATTGACAGCATACACACTGGAAAAAATAGATTTAGCTGTGGCAGGGTTTCACAGGAAGAGGAGGCCCACTCCTCAGCTGGCCCTCCTTATATGAGTGAAAACCTCTGTACCATTCCCTCTTCCAGTCAGTTTCCTTCACATCCTGGTTCCTTTTACATAACAATAAAGTTACGTCCTTACATTAGCAGAGCTTATTGCAACACAGCTTCCCACCCGGACAGCATGGAGTGCTGGCAACAGGAGTGGGGTGACCTTTGCTGCAGGGCTCCTTCACAATGGTGAAATGGTGGAAAAATAATACTAACCGATGTGCATACAGCATCTTCACCTACCTGGTTCCCCCAGGACAGTCTTCCTCCTTTTATTGATAACCTTCTCATTCTTTTCTCCTTTTTTAGTATCTTATTAAGTAAAGCAATTAAGCACCCTCATGTGGTAAAACTGATGTATTGCAAAAAAGAAACCTATGAAACAATAAAAAATAAATTATCAACTAAGTAAATAATGTGGCCTAAACCAAAAATGGAACGTGTTTAATAAGGAGGATTTTGTCGGTATGGTATTGGCAATAACAAAGTAAGTAAAGAAAAAAGTGACCTAAACCTGAGGGTTTTCTTAATGAATAAATGAATGAAAGAACATTCGGGACTTTATGCTATTCATTATGCTAAGTTTCAGAACTAAGGTCAGGGATTGATAGTCCTTTGAAACAAAACTGTGAACTCCCCGTCGGGGAATCGAACCCCGGTCTTCCGCGTGACAGGCGGAGATACTGTCCACTATACTAACGAGGAAGTGGCGTCAGGCCTGGCACATAGACAGAGAATATCATAGCACATAAACAACTGTAATGTATGTTTGTAAGAAAGAATCTTCCATATCAATTATATCTATGCAAAACAAATCATGTAACGTTTTTTATTTTTTCTACTCATACAATCATATAATAAAATACAATCATATCATATCATTTCCTCACCTTATCACAGGAACACACATGTCCTGATTTTAAAGCCACTTTAAGCCAGTTTTCGTAAGAAAGACCTTTAACGGGGCTTTTCTAAAAGCGAACAGCAGCTCAGACGGAGCCCTCTGACAAGACAACTGCTCAGAAACACTCCTCACTGCCACACATGTATTTCCAGCTGTAGTTGCTGGAGTAGCTGCTGAGGTTGTGCTGCCACCTGGTGGCAGGGAGGAGAAGCAGCAGTGGAATCCTGTCAGAGAAAAGACTGGAAAGGAGTGCTGCTTTGAAGCACCAATCATTTGTCCCTTAAAGATGGCTCATCGCAACAGTGGCAAGGAAGAACCAGCTTTTAACAGGAAGACATCTTCCTGGGAGAACCATCCTGCTGATAGCACGCCCAAAAACACAGGAGCAGACCACTGGAGAATATGCATGCAATGCAAAGAGTGAGTTTTTCAGTCATACACATTTCTGACCTACAGAATCCATCAAGAATCATTGGTGCGCTTTATTGTTTCATGTAAGAACTACTTTCTGCCTAACTACACCCAGCACTGTATCCCTACGCATCATATAGGAAACATTTGATTTGAGCTACCTCTTTATATATGCATATGAAACACATGCGCACACACACACAAAAACACATGGAGACATTTCAGATGAAAAATTATTTTAATTCTCAAGATGATAAAAAATAATTTGTGAACTCTGTAAACCATTGCATAACTGTAGTGTAACAATTTGACAAGTGTTAACAAACTAGTAATACACTACAGTAAATATGCGGTACACAATCCTCAACGTAGAAAAAGAAACATCTAGTATTCTAAGACTTGCACCTTTTTTTTCTAGTTTTTGTTTTTGTGTTCACAACACAAAAATATCAATATACCAACAGAATAATCTCTACAATTATTAGTATAGAATTTCCTACATATGCATACAGCTTGTCACAAAATAAGGGACATAGTTTTTTTTAAATCTATAAATAATGTCTAAACCCACTGTGGTTAATATATCCATGAAATGCAGTTTCCTCAGATTGTACACATTCTCTATCAAATCACCGTTTTACCCTGAGAAAAATACATTTCTGTCCTTAATCACGCTGACAAATAGAAACTTGAAAACTTGCATTTGTTTTAGTTCTAATTCATTTTTATTGAATAGCTGTTCACAACTATTTGCTACATCATAATCAAATTAACTGCGCTCCATATAGTATCCAGTGACCTATTCTTTGAAAATCTAATTTTAGAATAATACATTCAATATTTCAGGGCTTCAATGTTAAAATAACATTTCTACTGAAATGTTCCTAAAGTACATGGAACACCAGCTGGTTCCACATTCAGATTATTATCTTAAATTTGAATACATCATATACATGTACAAGATTGCATAAATCTTCTGGCTCCATTTTCATAAGGTTATAAAACAAAAGAAGACACAACGACTAACAATAATGCAAAATAGATTCAACTATCCCAAATGCAGAGCATAATGATACATCTATTACAGTTCATTTACAAGAATTCTTCCTATTTGGTGCTTTTACTCCTTACAAACAACTGGGATTCTGGTGCCAAATAAAATAATTGCGATCCGGACTGGTTGTTTCTGTATTGCTGTTTTGTTGAAATGTATGGCAAATACAGACCGAGATAAATGAGCATCAGTCAATCATCACCAATCATCATGAAGCACATCATTTTCATCTCAAGTGGCCTGAATGCACAGGACTTTTATCATATTGTGGTCCACAGAAATATTGTAAGGCACTGGAATTTTGATTCAAATTCAACAGTAATAGTAATATTTTGTCTCATCAATTAATCCACATTGTGTAATTATTAAAGGCACAAATGTATTTGAAAGTGTAATTGGTCCTTTAAGAGAAAACATCGAAGAAATGTAAAGAAATCTGTGCTTTCCAAGTGTTTCCTTTTTTTCCTTTTTAGACAAAGTTGGATTAGGGTAAGCAGACCTAGAGACCAATAACAAATTATGTCTGTATCTGCCATTGATGCTTCACAATCATTACCTGTCCCTGTGGTAACACAAAAAAAAGGAATTTGGACCACGGCTTCAAGAAATGGAAAACAAAGATACAAAGAAAGCACCGTACAGTCACTGCAGGCCTATCAGAACAACGAATGCATACCTTCCCAACTGATTTAGTATGTTATTCAGAAAGAAAGAAGAAAACCTCCTCAGTTTCTATATGGCCACTTCAGAAGCACGAATGTCATTCACGTTTTGACATTCCTTCACAACAATGACACGGAGGCCTGGCTCTAAGGGCAGCCATGTGCTCGCCTGTATTGCACATTTATCTGCCATAAACACCAGCACAGAATCAAATGTACTAATACACATGTAAGGATCTACTCATTTTGATCTGCTCTGTACTTTTAGACTTGATGAACATTATCTATTTAAGGTACTAGGTGATTAACTTTAAATCAATTTCGGTTGAAGTACGGTAAAATAAATGATGAAATGTAGAAAATAATAATAATACAGGTCTTTGGTAAAACTGCAGAAAACGGGCCTAAGTCCATTAATGTTGTAAGCACAAGCCACTGGCATAGTCCTGTTGTTAGAGGATATATATACATCTACATCTATACACGTCCTACTGGATGAAATCCATCCAAATAAACAGAGTTCCTGCTAGTTTCATGGACATCTGCTCATGGGATTATTTGAATTCTGTTTCAGGCTAGATTTTCCCTTTACAATACATATGTGGACAGATACTACAACACCACTTTGGTTCATGTTTAGATTTTCACACTAGACATTATTTGAGTTGGCTTCGAAGGCCGAAGAAAAACAAATCAGAGCAGAGGACCCTGTGGATTAGCTGCACCGTACACGGCTCTCCGGCGTACGGGAGGAAAGAAATTGACCTTCAATCAATTACAAAAAAGGGACAGTAGTACAGGCCGATGACATCATTCTAAGTGATTTACAAAAGACTCACAACTGAATAATTCAAAGTTAGAAGACAAGATTATGTTTCGGTAATCTGAGCTGTGGATGCACAACGACATTCAAACATCTAAATGTATAACAAGAAACTACATTAATACCTTGTCCAGTAGCAGCGAAGCTTGCAGGAGTTATTATGCCTTAACTACACTAAAATAAGTCGATACAAATATTCTGGCAGTGAGACACAGCGAACATTTTTTTTCCTTTTTTTGTTTTTTTCATGAGCTGGTTAATATATCGCATAACATGCAATACCAGAAGGATTCAGCCTGCCTGTTTCTGCTAACACTATAACCCCTTCTCTTGATATCTGTCCTCTGAGTTGCTTAATTGTCATTTGTGTGAATGTAAACAACACGTTTTCCCATGTTTATAAGTAGCAAAAAGTGTACCTGGAGATATATGATGTTTCTACTGGATTTAAAGCAAGAATAAAAAGATCTCTTTAACACAGTAGAAGGTCATTTCAGTTAAACTAAGCACAACTGCTATGCAAAAATCCAACCTACGAGATAACTATAGAATTCTTCATTCACTGCAGAATTATTACAATATAACAAAGCATGTTGTTTGCTATACATTTTGATGCCTTCTATGTTTGCATACTCCCAAATTGATAAAAACCTAATTGGAAAAAGACTGAAGCTGCACCAAAAGAGCACCACAACCAAGGAATGAGTGGGCGGGGCTTCATTCTACAGACCAGGTCAGGACACAGGCACTGACGATGTTCATTTATCTTCTGCAGAAATACTTCATGGGATTTTGGCCAAATACACTGGCATATATTCATACACATGTCAACACTTCTGCAAAGTTAAATAATATTTTTTTCTTTTTTGCAGAAACCTGTGCACAAGCTTAACTACTTGTGTTCGCTTTGACGATTCTACACATTTTTTGAACTAAGGCAAGGCACTTTAGAGTTAGAGGCCGATATGTTCTAGACAAAAGTCAAGAGGCTAGATTCCTACAAAAAAAAATCACCATTTCAGGCTTTTAGCAAATAGAATACATGCTCCTCTAATGGACAGGCTATAGAGATCCCTACAAAACACAACTGACTGATTGAATAACAGCCTTAACATGTAGCATGTGCCTTACTGATATTACAGCTGCTGGTTATGCCTAAAAATACAGGTTTTCAATTTGCTCTTATTTGATTGAAATTTTATAAATCTAACTATGAAAGTAGAAAGTAGATTTTTTAGTCTATGAAATCTTAATATGTAGAACCATGCCATGATTTAATAGGAAACATGAAATATTCAAATGATGTTTCACAGTACACACAGAAGCTCCAGACATTAGCTTATGTAGAAAAACAAATGTATAAATCTAAAAAAAAGACACAAAAGGAATACCTACAAAGCAGCTTAAAGCAAAATCTATATACCCTTAAATAAGTCCCAGGTCAACAAAGTGCTTTTAATAAGAAATCAAACTTCTTCAGAAAGTTGGTCAAAACAACGATGCTTGACTGGCTGCTCTGAGAAACTGTTTTATACATCGTTATTTAACAAATGTGACTTTATTTAAAGAGGAGCTCTGTGATTTCTGTTTAACTGGTGAGTCTGATTTCTAGATTGCAATGTTTTATCAAAGCTGTATTCAAAAAAGGAATACTCAGCAGAGCACATCAGACATCTTTGACTTTTAGAAGCTCTGTGAAGTGGTATCACTTTTAGAATAAGACTCAAACATGTCTGTCATTGATTTGCTATTGAATTCTTTTTGCTGTAATAGTCCTCTTTATTTAAAGACACATGCTCTCAGTTTTGCCCATTTTATGTCACCGGATTCTTTTGTAAATGATTTTAGTGTATTTCCTGCTGTAATACAATAATTAACAATGGCTTTGAATATGTTTACATATGGACCGAACATCATCCAATATTTGACTTGATAAATGCTGAAACCTGTGTTTTAATTAGGTAGACACAGTGAAAGTGAGAAAGTGTTCTGTCTTGTTGTAACAGAACTGCTCTGACAAGTAGAATAAAAAAGCCTTTACATTTTTTCTGTGGGCACCTTGAGACGAGACGTATTCAAGCTAATGCTGAAAAGCAAGTCAGGGGCCGACATTTACAGTCCTTTGGTTATGTATCATTTTAGTTAGAAATACAGAATTATATGTGAAAATACGTGGGTTACATTATAATTCAGTTTTGAATCCAAGTGCATGTGTTGTCATACAAATAAACATCTGATTAAACCGACATTATGTGGACATAAAATGAGCAAAAATCACGAAAAAAAATCACGTGTTGAACTGAGTCAATTAAAAATAATTTGTCAGTCAAACATCATTTGATCCTAAAGTAATTACATTACTGTTCGAAACAGACATTGCTGTTTAGAAAATGTAATATCTATTAGTAGTTTTTCAAAGGGCTAATTCTTTAAATAGTACCTTAGTAAATGTACATCACCACTTCAGTATCTTTGTCCTGCAGTAGGGACATTCTGTTTTGCTAGGTGCACAGTTCTCACATAGTACATAATGCTGGCAAGGCTGCAGAACAATACAACGATCATGCTTTTGGCATACTACACATTTCTTTGACTGAAGCTGATATATAACCTGTTGGGGGAAGAGAAGAATGGATATCAGCTAAAACTGAGGAAAGAGAACAGTTAAGCATGTGTGACGAGTCAGAGAATCTGCAGATGCTACAAATGAAATGCTGTGTGTGCTCTAGGCTTTCTTACCCCGTCTATAAGGTCTAGGTCGTTACGCAGCTGACTCTGGATGGAGTGAAGCTTTGACAAGGGGAGCTGGTCCAGCTCACCGTAGCTCCGTAGAAGAGGTGTTCCAGGGGTGCGACAAAGCACGTCAAAGTCCCCCTGGAGCTCTTTCAGCTTACGCTGTGTTTCTTCCCACTTCTGCTCTGCCAGCTGCCGCTCTGCTTCAGCTGTTTTTGCTTGCTCCTTAGCTTCATGAGCGTCTTTCTGGCATGCTTCGCAGGCCTGGAACAAAGGTGAGTGATTAATAACATGATTTGTAAAAATCAGTGCAATGAGAGCTCTTTAGGCCCACTGACCTGTTTGACCTGATGCCAGGCCTCCTCCCACTGTTTGATCTTTCTCTTAGCCTCTTCCAGCTCTCTGAAAAGGCGGGCTATGTCTGCGCTGCTGGTCGTAGAGGTTAGGCTGCTGAAAACTGGAGACGGACTGGGTGAAAAGCTGCCACTTACAAAGTCCCAAATGTTGCTAGCCCCTCCATTCAAACCTAAGAGAACAAAGTACAAACAAATTCTGTTACATAGGACAGTTGCACAGCTTAACGACTACATGTAGAACTGGATTTAATATTTACATAAAGCTGAGCTCGAACTGTGAGGTAACTAAACCGATGTGTGATGTTATCAGCTTACCCAGAGAGTTCTGGGAAGAGGAGGTGGGTGTTCCTAGCAGGCCGTGCTCCTGCTTGGCTAACATGTTTGAAGGCTGATTTTGCTGAGATACCGTCCCCGACAGCAGAGACTGTGACAGAGACTGGGAGAGGGAGCTCAGTGGGGAGGTGGAGAGGGACGACGAGGAATTAAAGGAGGAGGATCGAGCCAGGGAGCCAGGAATGTTGACGGGAGCGGATCCAACCAGCACCCTCTGACCTGAAACCACACACAGATTTTGCTTTTAAAATAAGCTAATTATCATGAGGAGAATAAATGCTTTAACAACCTAGATGCACTTACTTGCCAGCCCGACACTATTATCTTGCTCCTCTAACTCCTTATCAAGAGATGCAACATTAATGTCACTGAAGTTTAGGTCCAGGGCAGATCCTGAAGGGAAACAAAAGAAATCTGACTGACATTTGACAACAAATACAGAGTGAAAGTGGTCAATGAGATCCGTCTGCTGTTCGTTTTAAAGGCACTTACCTATGACAGACTCCACCGTGTTGCTCCCTGGATAAAAAGGAGTGGCCTTGGCATTCATTGTTGATAAGGTGGTGGGTGAGGAACTATCTGAGCCAATACTGGAGGCCAAGCTTGATGTTATACTGGAGGTAAAGCTGGATGCCAGAGGGTTCACCGCAGAGAATACAGTGTTTTGTGTCTGAAAGGAAAGCATAGGAAGCACCGTGGTTAATATGTTGTATGTAAACTGTGAAATATGAGAAATCTTTTTGTTATTGTTTTATCCAAATGATCCAAATTGTACATTTCCTTAAATGGAGACAGCAAATTGTATCCAGGTCTACACTGACTGCTTTCATCCATAGAAACTGATCCACAGGAAAACAAGAGATGAAAATAACAACAGGTTTAGTTAAGTGACGGAGAAGTGGTTACATGCAGAGCTCCCTTACAAATGCCAAAAACACTTGGTCTGAATACAAAGACACATGTATTTAGCCAACAGTGTGTAGACAAACATTACACTGGATCGAAGTAAACTTTGAACTGTGTTTGCAGGAGTCAACAAGACCTATTTTAGTAAAGCTGAGTAAAAGATTTTCTGGCACTTCTCACACAGACTTTATTTTGAATCTCTGCCTCACTGTGGCTCAGTATGCACAGGGAAAGCAGTTAGTGCTGAGGGTGCTGGGATACACTTAAATTTAAGTTAAATTTGAAACCTTTATTAGTCCCACAATGGGGAAATTGCTTAAGGCAGCCATACACCAGTGAGTACACTGGAGGCTATGCAGGTAAAGTGCCTTGCCCAGGGACACACAACAGTGACTAGGGAGGAGTTGGGATTGAACCACCAACCTTCTGGTTATGGGACAACCCTGCTCTACCACTGAGCCACTGCTGCCCCAAACTAAACTTAAACTTTCTAACGTTATAATACACAGGCCAGACTGACACCTAAGTGGCCATGGCATAAAGTTTCTGAACTTTTTAATTCAAGTACAACTGTATGAACAGTTCAGACACACACCTGTTTGTCTTGGTCCATCATTTTGTGATCCAGCTGCCCCTTATTTTTAATCTACAAAGAAGACAGAAACAGGAAGTTTCAGTGACACACCTGTGCTCTGCTCATTGCTACCAGCTCTTGTGATTGTGATTATTTATGTAGTAGCTATTTTCAGAGTGACAGCCAGTTGCAGCAGGTAAGGTGTGTAAATTGTGATTTGACTGTGTGGCTCTAGGTATAATTACACAGCAGTGTAACCGTCCTGAAGAAATGAGAAAGTCATTTTTTACAGTGAGGGGGTGGCATCGTCACTTAACAGCACTTAAATCACCCTGAGGACAAGTCTCAGTGTGGTGCTACAGATATTCCTGGCTGTGTAAGCAAAGTTAAAATAACTATGGTTGTAATTATTTACTATTACACAGAAATACTGTGAAGATTACAATGATGAGAAACGTGGAAATAAACTAAATCAAAATGACAAAGCAAATATGAAACAGATGCTAATGATACTAATGATACATAAAGTCTAAACCCAAGTTATCCCAGCTATCCATGTGTTCCTCCTAAAGCTAAAGAGAGCAGTCTGTGTACCTGATCCTCGCGTTCAAAGCCCGGAGCTTTGGGATAGTTAGACGCCAGAGGTGAGACACTGGATGTGGTGGACTCTGAACATGAACTACTATTAGTTAAGGATTTGGGCCTGCTGATGGATCCCACTGGGGATAACAAACTGTCACTTCCTGAGCTTGGCGTTACAGTGGAGCTATTAGAACATGAAACCTGAGAAAGAGACACATATGATCTTAATAAATGATAATGGAAAAAAAACAAAGATGATATTCTGACTGGACTACAAAGGAGGTGACAGCTAGACTCCTGATGATGCTCTTAAATAAAGCTTTGAGAACCTACATTCTAAAGTAGTGAGAAGCAAAACAGTAATAATGACAAAACAGAAAACAGAGAATGTGGGAAACAACAAGTAAACAGATGGTCTGCATCAGCTACACAGTGATTCTGACAGACTTCCTATCAAGTGACAAACACTGAACACCTACACTTTCTACTTGTCCGTTGCTACTGGTCGCACTGGGGGTGGAGTTTCCTCCACTGTTCCATTCAGAGACTGGACACTCTGAATACTGCTGAGAGCCTAACTGGGACTGTGAGCTTGACTGCATCGCTGTTAGCAATGAGCTCATGGTCTCTTCTGTAGAAGGAATTCCTGAAATGATGAAAATAAATATTATGTATTTATACACTGACAGCATCCAATGACATCACTGGATGTCCAGTGCTGAGAAACACAAACACTCACTTACTTTCTACATGTGCAAATGCACAAAACGGCCCTCTGGGACAGTATCCACTCTGTCGCATGTCATTGCATTTGGTAGATTTGTAGATCTTGTGAGAAAGAGGAGTATCAGCTGAAGTTAGTCAACACTGCGAGTATGTATTTTCCGACAGAGATTGCAGCAAAGCCAAAAGATCAGTTAAAATTGACACAGAAAAGATATTCTGAAGTACGGCTATGCCATATTTATTCAGGCACACCATAATATTGTAGATTTGCGTTGAACGCTGAACGCATCAATCCATTCCCTGACACACATTCTGCACCCACATACATCTCTGCAGCATGGGTTTAGAACAGCTGGGTAAACCCCTGTATTACTGTGATGCTTCCTGTTGTGGCACTACAGAAACCAAATATCAGCAACAGGACTACTAACCTTCATGAAGCTTCTTAAAAGTCCAAAAGACAGACATAGGTAAAAAGAGTCTGTATGTAAAGACTTCTCACTCACCTCTGGATGAAACTGCTGTTCAGTGCGAGAGTGGCAATACTGGCAACTGTCTCCACTGTCACACTTGGAAGGCTCGCCCCATTCATCACCATGTTTCACATTAGGACAAGGAGTCGACCTGCATTCAGAGTCACAGCTCAAACCTGGCAGCTACACAACATCAACATCTCAACTTGCACTGAACCATAGCTCACCTGTACTTAAACTTCCGTGGATTTCTCCTTCGATCCCTACTGTTGTGGTAATGGGGGCAAGCATAGCCCTGTCTGCATAGTCTCGGGGGCTTAGTACACTGTTCTGTTTTGTAATTGGCTAAAACAAAGTTGGTATCTGCAGAAAGGACAGTAAGGATTAATGACATCTTTCAGCTTTGCAGTTTGCTTTAAAACTAAAAAGGTTTTGCTTCTTCTCTTATAACACGGGGGCGCTCACCTTGCCACCGAGGGTCTTCTGTCAGAGTTTTCTCAATCATAGCCTGACTGGCTAGTACACCTGGCTGCAAATCAGGAATACCTTCCCCCGATCCCAACTGACCATTTTGGAGGGCCTCTTGTGCTTGGATCTCTCTGTGAACAGAAACATAGTTTTGATGAAATATGGCATAAAATTGAACATTTCCCTCTTGTAAGTAGTAGTAGGAACATGGCAAGCTTTATGCACATTATTCCTCATATTTGAAATACAGTGGTCCCTCGTTTATCGCGGGGGTTACGTTCCAAAAATAACCTGCAGTACGCGAAGTAGTCAGCTTTATTTTTTACAATTATTATATTTGTTTTTGTAAAACCTCACTACAAGTTTATACACTTTTCTCAGAGAGGCATTAGCATTCTCACACTTTTCTCTATTGTTTAAACACTCTCAAAGTTCAGACCTTTGTAGAAAAATAAGTCCGGTATTATAGAAAGAAACCAAAGATCAAACCCTGTACAGGAGACACGGCACTGAGGAGATTGGCTGTACACCATTGTCAATCAATCAGGACACAGAACACAATGTGTAAAAAAAAGCATGCAAAAAAAAAAAATCAGTGACACAGCGAGGCCGCAAAAGGTGAACCGCCTTATAGCGAGGGACCACTGTAGACCAGAACACCAGAAACAAGATTAAGACTGTAATATCTATAGGGTACATATACAGGTAACGCTGAAAATAAAAAACTCAGTGTTACATGCTATCAGCTAACAGTTTTGTCTAGTGGTAGGTGATTAAAAGGCATTAACAAAACCCTGAAAGCATAATACAAACCCAACAGCAGGCCTAAACACATGCTCTGTATTGTACGGGAGTCCTTTAGATCTAAACAGGACAATTTGTTGGTTGCATGGTGAAGCCTTTGGGTTGACTGTTTGGCAGGCATAAGAGAGGCCACTGTTTGCTTTTCATGTCACCTGATATCATAGACTGGAGGTCGGAGATCATGTGGCCCGTGAGCAAAAGCACAGTGGAGGCCATTCTTCACACAATGCCCTCGAGCATCTGTCTCATGGATACAAGTGCCAGTCTTGTAATAGCGTAGATGGTACTTGCGCTCTGTGTCACCAGTGGTCCGGTGTAAATAAGGGCAGCTAAGGAGACAGTGACAACAGTTGATAAAACATCTGAATACAAATACAACATACAGCACAAATATATACAGCAAGGCAGCACGACAGCAGTACATTTATATAAATTATCAGCATAAAACATGGGGCCGAGCAATTCATTGTAAAATAGTCACATGGCAACATCATGGATTTTAATGAAAGGGGAAAATCTCAGAGCTGCACATCAGGAGTAAGATTCTACTGTGAATGCAAGGCTGACACACCAATGCCTCAAGAAATGGCCAATAAGTGTCTTGAATAATCCAAATTTTCCTTCCTTGAGTAGCAACAGTTGCTATAGCAACGCATAAGGTCATACAAAAATAGCTTCCATTAGCAGAGGAAGAATTGCAAGGATTACATTTGTTCATTTTCTATCAGATTAATAATTGCATTTCTATTTTATTTCTGTCAGGAACCCATCTTTTTTATTCACTGTCACACAGGGAGGCTGCTGTATTTCACACAGCTACCTGCTACAGAATGAATTGCTACTGCCACCTCTTAGTGTCACCAGACACTTTAGTCAATACAGGCCTCCAACAAATTGTTTGGAACCTATTCTCCAAGTGAGAGCAAAGAGAGAAGCTCGAACCTGTGGATCAGATAGGAAAAATAAACCCTATTACCTTATTATACACGGAGTATTAATACAAGGAGTAATACTGGACAAGTATTTCATTCATGATTGAAAACAATCATAGCATGAGTTAATAAATCATCACAATGCACCAGGGACAGCTTTACAACCCACTTCTACTTCGGCTCATCTCTGCAGTATCTGACAGTCATACTCTGTACAGTCTATAGAACAGTTTATTGTAACGGTTTTGTATTTTTATATTGGTGTTGGTGGTGGTAAATACCGTATACTTTTTATACTGCATACTATCTCGCTGCTCTTACCTTTGCAGTTGCAACAACAACAATGCAATTTCTCCATTGTGGGACAAAGTTCAGTTTTAATCCTAATCTATCTAAAAGCCAAAGCAATGTACTCATGTTAGTACTCATGTTAGTACTCATGTTAGTACTCATGTTAGTACTCATGTTAGTACTCGTGTTAGTACTCGTGTTAGTACTCGTGTTAGTACTCATGTTAGTACTCATGTTAGTACTCATGTTAGTACTCATGTTAGTACTCGTGCAAACACAAAAAGTGGTCCTTCGTTGCAATACAGCATCTGCAACCTTCCACCCACATCAGTGGCAACGCCACGTGTCAGTTATAGGAGCTAAATAACAGCGTTGCTCATAAGCAACTACTGATCATAAAACAATGGGAAACTACATCCATCACTCCTAACATGTATATCTTCTCTAAAAGTATAATTACAGAGAAGCTAGTTTTTCCATCAGCTAAGCAAACTTTGAAACTTAAACTTTAAGTTAGAAAAGGCTTTACGACGCATCACAGCACCCAGACAGCCCTGCTACAGGTGACAAACATCAGGGCCAATCTTGCCAACATGCAGTTCTGGTACTAATGTGGAACACTGGACACTTTTAGACCGACTGTTCTTCCAAACATTATCAGATCACCTATGGATTGGATAGAACCCTTGCTTTTCAATCTGGACATTGATGTCATAGAATTGTTCTACAGCTCAACCAGTTCAACACAAATGATCATTGACCAAAGACTCTGGGAGAGCATTTGATCCACAAACAACTCAAATTAGTGCTAAAACCAAGCTGCTAAGAAGAGGAGTGCTGTTTAATTAGATTTTGCCTTTTATTTAAAACATATAAAACATGTTCTAATGTTTAATTTCTTTTTAATTCTCGTGTTGATTCATAAAGCACCGCGTTGCCCTAGACTACCTCTCAGAACGTCTTTAAGTTTCTAACCCACAGGGGCCCCTTAGATTCCTTTCTTTTATCCCCAGAAGCAAAACAAAACCCTGTGGTGATAAAGCACAGCAGTAAACACAGGAAATATCAACATTTTTAAATATACATTAAAATTCATCTATTCAGTCTTTATGTAGTGTTTTCTTTTCATTTGAGTATTTTTTATGAAACTTTTAAACGTTCTGTTTATATATTTATTTTTTTTAGTATTCCATTATGTGTGTTTTTGTGTTAATCACTTGTAAAGCAACTTGATCATGTGTGTTTTGTCAGCACAACATCACATAAAACAACCTGTACAGTAAGACACTGGAAATGTTTGACTCTTTTTAGGCCTAGTTCAGTTGATGTGCGATCAGAGAACTCATTCTACACATGCTACACATGTTTAGAGAGTTTAGCAGTATAACACCTTTTCAATGTTTAATGTATTACATAGTTACTTTAGTGCTATTTTATGGTAGGAAGTCTGATCTGAGATCCCTGCAGTGGTCCGCATTCTGTCCCTCCATCAGCCCCATCATCATCACTCTCAGTGGGACTTACTCGTCTCCATCTGGGCAGATGCCTGTGGTCTCGTCGTACTTCGTGCAGTACACGTCGGGGCTGTAGTTGAAAGTCCCGTCCCTCCTTCTGATGGGCCGTCTCCTTCGCTGGTTCAGAAAATGCCAGTGAAAGCACGTAAAGGGTCTGTGCTGCGTACACTTGTGCTGGAGAAACAACGGGCACTGCTCTGTCCTGAACTCCTTCAAGTATCTGAACAAACGAAGGGAAACAGAAAAGAAGCTGAAGTTAAACGGCCTGATGACAAGTCGGACAAAAGTGAAGTTGAGCGTCGTGTTTTCCTGCCGTTCTGTAGTCTACAATACATTCTGGGTCACTAGCGTTAGCTTGGTATTCCGAAAGTTAGCTACGCGGGTATTTTGCCGTAAGGCTGGTTCAACGCTCTTGAGCGTACGTATATAAATGTGCGTAGCAAGAGGGAACTCAAAATAAGGCCGAGCTATTTACAAGCAGCAGGCTGGTTAGCGAGTTCCTGGCTAATCATTTAGCAAACCAAGTTGACGGTATAACGTTCACTAGATAATGCAAAACCGTTCATCAACTCTGTACAACACTTGTAAACGAGTCCGATATTGGCTGGTTTGCCAGTGGAGTGGTTTACGACGTACGTGTTTCCTGCAATAGCGCTGATTAGCGTGCAGTCGCTGCTATGTAACGTTAGTCACAAAGCCAGGAAAAGCACCATGTTTGAACGCACGCACAAGAGTTGAGGAATGCTACAAATGCAAAGCTCAGAGCTGCGCACGGAAATAAGACATTCGGCAACAGCTCCGCGGCTGTTTCTGCGCGGCAGCTTTACTCACGTATAGTGGGTAGGTTTCTCGGTTTGAGGAGACGCATTGGCCGCCGTTTTCGAAACCGACGGCATTTTCAGTCAAAACAATGATGTGCGCATGCGCTCGGATCTGTTGCTCGTCCATGCACGTCCGCCTGCACGCCAGCGCACTGCAAGCACCACACACGAAGGCAGGGGGCGCAGTGACACGGTTCTCACATTGTTGATGTTTCACTTGTTCACATACCTCTGTTGTTTGGACATCTTCACACAAAACCTCCGTATTAGAGCTTCTGATTCAAGGTAGTGCGTTTATGATCTTTTCTTTTCTTTATCGTGGTTACATCAATGATATGGTTATTGGGCAACACTTCCCTGCAATAGTATTTGTGAAATTATAAATACATATTCAATACATGCATATTCTTATAATTTATTCTTAAATAAATGGCGGAAATATTCTTATGTTTAGTATAGAGTATTCCAAGAGATTGATCAGAAATTGTATTTAGTTAGATTTTGCGTAGATGTCACAATTATATTTATGTTTATGTATTTTTTTATTTTAGATACTTTAGTAATCCCAGAGGGAAATTGTTTAGCAGTGTCATACAATGACTAGCAAGGCACGCCACAGGCTAGGGTGAAGTGTCTTGCCCAAGGACACACAACAGTTATTGGACAACCCTGCTATACCACTGCACCACTGCTGTCCCTTATTAATAAATATAAATAATATTGAACTATTGTCCATTGATTTTAAGTAACAATCACACAGTCTAATGACAATATACATACAGCAGGTTGTCAGTATTTGCTAATCTGCAAGTTTGTCAAATAAAGAAATAGATAAAGAAATATTGCATCCTGTAGCTCACGCTGTCAAGTTGCATCTAAATATAAAAGGGCCAATAAAATGTGCAAATTCACTTTTGTAAGAGTCAAGATCATACCTTCTTCCTCTATTCTGTTCGTCTCCTTTTTTTCCTGTAAGGGATTTTAATGTACAAATGCAATTATACCTCTAATCCATTATTTAGCTGCTGCGGTCCACCGAGTGCGCTGCCTTATAATTATGCATAAGCCCCAGACAGTCCAGTTGTAATTACTTTGTCACGTGTCACCCACACTCATCACACAGTTAGACAACGTCCACTCTAATGTCTTTTGTCTAATGTCACTTTAATGACTTTTTTATTTTGTGCAATATTGTGAAATATTCTGTCCATCTTCACAAGGAGATGGCAGTATAAGACTCATAAGACGTATATATAAGTCTTACACTGCTGCAAAGGTATAACTGGATTTTTACAGATTTCCCTAACCGCTCTTCTATAAATAATTTCTTCATCTCACATCAAATCATCATTATATGGCTTCATGAATATCATATCTCTCACTTTAGGAATGACCACACCACTAGTATACAAGTGTAATTTAAGTATATAGTACTATGAGATCCATTTTTCTCACAAATGTATTGTTTAATCTGACATCCTGCAGAGGAAGTCCTGAATGTAGATAAGGGGAAAAGTCACACCCTTTTCCTCCCATGACGTCAGCCTCCACAAACCTTTAACCTTGCTCAGTAGTCTCAGCTGTTCACACAGTTTACTGTCGGACTCTTCTCACAGTTTGTCACATGTGTGTGTGTGAGATGAGAACATGTTCTCTTGCCTCTCCTCCAGGGTTGAACACAGAGGGTCTTGGCTCAGGAGTCAAGGTGTTGCTTGTTTATATCAATAAACCTGACATGATTACTGTCTTCCTGTTTTTGTGTCCTCTGTGCCGCAGATAGAGCCGTGTGAAGCTTACATAAGATTGCAGCGTCTTCACACAGACTGCAAACTGCCAATATACAGAAAACATCAACCCAAAGAATCCTGATCTCAACATGCACCTTGGTGAGTTTGGCATCTTTTCAGATGTCTAATAAAGAGTCACTGAAACAATTCTCAGCGCTGCTTTCCCAGGGCTATTACAGCTGAAATAACAGTTGGACGGTTTGTTGTCCCAGTAGTGCCAGTATCTCTGGATGCTTCAATCACAGCTATACATCCCTATACACAGATTCTGTTAATGCTCACAGGTGTGATGCTGCTTCAAACTGCAGAATACTATAACAAAGGAGAATTCATCAATAAACAATGTTAACCTTCACGACAGGTGTCAGGTGGAACATCTGGTGGGTACAGTTAAAAAAAGTTTGCACCTCTGTCACAGTTTTTCTGATTTTGATCACGTCTGGAACAAACTGTGGCTTGTGTCAGCCGTGATATATAATAAACAGCTTCACAGTGTCAGCATTAAATCATGTTTACTCAGGATTGTCCCCTCCGGGCAAAACAACACCTGCCTCTTTGCTTTAGCGTCGCGCTAACAGGAAGTGACAAGTGGGCTAATAACTCACCCACTGATTCTCACACTCAGATGACAGACAAGATGTTAGTATAGCCGTGTATCTTACCCTTATTTATTCCCTGTAATAGGTTGAAGCTTCTCTTCATCACAGTTTAGCGAAAAACTTCTTTGTTTAGTTCCTGGAAAATCTTTATTTCTAAAAAATAAAACAAGTTGTGTGAACATTTGTGTGCATGATGACAACAAGAGAAACAAACTATTGATTGTAACAATGAAGATCTGAAGGCTTTAAGCACTGACAGACAGAGAAAGGCTTCTGGCTGAGTCTCTGATATGTGATGATCTGTGAATCATTATTCCTCTGTTTCATGTTGCATTGCTGCTTTGCAGATACGTGCGCGTCTCTCACTGAACGACACTGTGGAAGTGCACATTTGTTTGAACTGAAAGGACCTTTCTCCTGCACTCACTGATCAGATTAAGATGTGACGCAGCACTTCCTCCATGCATGCTGCTTTAGCCCCCTACAACCAGAAAATGTTCTTAGCGATTCTGGTCATCACACAGTTTAGTGTGTTTCATCATACTGTCCTCTTTGGTGGTACTCTGAGGGCTGGCATGCCATGCCATACAGTGTATACCCAAATAGAGTTAAAGACAATGATTTAATGTGCACATAAACATCATATATCTATGTACTACATTAAGTGTTTTATCGTTTGGGGCTACATTCTTGTATTGTTTTGTTCAGAAAGTAAGCAAGTACAACTACAGTATGACTCAAAGCTAAATAACAGTTGGAGAGAACTGATAGATAACTTCGTCACACCTCCGACACCTCTCTCCTGACAGGGAGGTGTAAATCAAGGCCGTGGTGGCAGAAGCGGTTTACCACTGACCAGCTGGCCTTCTGTTTAATGAAGAGACGCAACTTGTCCCTGAAGGTTTCCCCCAGAAAGCTGTAGATAATAGGGTTTAGGCAGCTGTTGGAGAAAGCTGCCAGGTTAACAATGTGGCCTGTGAGTGGATAGTCATGCCACAGAGTGGTAGCAGTCCTCTGAGATGGGTCAGCCGTGCCCTGCAGCAGCTGGATGCTGATGAAGACATTCTCTGGCAGCCAACAGATGAAGAACACCAGGACTACGACCACAATCATGCGCAGGGCCTTCTGCCGGCGTGGCCACAGTCCACGATGCTTCTGGGCCCTCATGAGGATGCGACCGATCAGGGAGTAGCACAGACCAATGATGGAGAAGGGCACTAAAAAGCCAATGGTCACCTCCAGCCACTGAATCTCAAAGACATTGGCGAAGCAGAAGTGCACCTCGCCCCTGTGCTGGGTCTGCACGATGGTGAAGGGGAGCAGCGTGGCCAGGATGGAGGCCATCCAGATGAGGCTGCAGCTCAGCTTGGCGTGCTGCATAGTTCTCAGTGGGCTGCTGCTCATGGAGCTGGCCAGGGCGATGTATCTGTCAAAGCTCATCCAGGTGAGGAAGAAGATGCTGCTATACATGTTGACTTGCAGGAAAAGGGACATGAAGGTGCAGAGGACAGCATAGTCGTAATACTTTTCATTCAGGTTGAAGACCTCAATGAGGGAGTCTGCCACAAGGATGAGGTCAGCGATAGCCAGGTTAACAAAGTACAGGTCAGGGATGGTCATCTTCTCTCTGTGGTTCAGGTTCACCACCAGGATCAGGATGTTACCAATAAATCCGATAGGGAACAGGAGGATGGTGTACAGGCAGGACAGGAAGAGGCCGATAATGTAAGACTGGTGGTTATCTGAGCTTTCACTCAAATCTGTAGAATTGTACTTATAGGAAGTGTTCACTTGCTCTGTACTGTTAACATATCTCCAGGCTAAAGAGGATGTGTGCCCCTCCATACTGGCTGTGTTACATCATTAAACCATGTCAGATCCCAGTTTGATCTCTTTGAGGGGTGAATCATGTAGACTGACAGGTGACAGGTGACAGGAGCCGAACCTTTATGGCTTATCCGACCCCATGCTGGCCTCAAGTTTCATCTACTAATAAATTCTTGATGCAAAACAGAAGCAGCTTCATGTCGCCAATTGCCTTTTGCCTTTTTGGCCTCACATCATTCTGGCTGCTGAGATTAGAGGGCGGCTTTTTTTCTCCTTCTTTGAGTCATCTGGTTGGAGGATTGCTTTATCTTCCCAAGTTCATCTGCATCTTTATTCAGCGAGCCTCCACCAAGGACGATATTACAGTGACACCTGAGCTGTGGAGACGAGAGGAGAAAAAAATCACAACATGGATGATAATTAGGAGGGAAAACAGAGAAAAACAGACAGTTAGGATCCAGAATATTACACTTGATGCTCGTTTTGCTGTGGTCTCCATGACCAGTAGATTATGTGTTTAGTGTGTTTTTAAGTGATATTAAAGAAATGATGGACAACTAAGTGAACACATTAAAATTCAAGCTTCTGAGCTTCAGACTTAAACAGATGCATTGAAATCCCCCTTTAATATCCTCAGTCAATCCAAGCTCGCCCAAACCAGTCTGTCAAGGGATGATGACTATTAAATTAGATATTTGTTGTTAACACTTAACAAAGCAGTGCCAGTCAAATGCTCCTAACACAAAATCCAGGATACATCCCCATCTTTGTTGATGATATTTGAGCCCAGAATCTCTCCCTAGTGGTACAAAGACTGCATACTCTGTTTGGCTAACATGACCTTTAGCAAATATTCACAGCCCTCAAGGTTTTTATTTCCACAAGAGGAAGCCCTCTGCAATATTAATGCCCGCTTATTAAAGTACTACAGTGAAGTGATTAAGAAAGGGCGCATGAAAGGACAATCAGATAAATGTACATATGTATAGGCTAACACTTCTTTACTCTTCAAGAAAAAAAATGCAAATATCCCATAATTCTTTGAATGTAAAGCTACGGCACTGATGTCAGAGACGTAACTGAGAAGATACTTTGTTAATTAGATGCATAGATCCTGGCATCTTCTTCTGAAAACACTTTTGAAGCTAAACTCTAAATGTGCTGGCTGAGAATTAGAGCCAGAAGATTGAAAAATGATTCCACATTTCCACTGAAATTCACCAAACAGCCTGTAAATGAGTACAATGTGTACATACATAGCTGTGAAGTGAGGGCATCACCTGCCCTTTACTGAACATACTCTACACAAGTTTATCTAAATGACATCAAAGTGAACACCTTAGACACATATGAAAAAGTTTACTTACTTTAAAATGTAGGGTTTATTGCAGCTCAGTGCTTGTCCAGTGAAGAAGTCAGAGCTGGAGATTTGTAAGTCCCATGTCCGGGCTTCTCTGCTGCACCACCTGCTGTTTGGCCCAACCCTGTCTGCAGATGAGAGGAGGGCGGGAGAGGCAGAGAGGCAGGAGATGATCTGTCACCTACGGTTGGTCATTTGATTCTCTGTTTCTTTTCTGACCACTTTTGTTGTGTTACTATGGAAACACCTATATGTTTGAGGTGTTTATTCACCCGGGCCTACACTGCTCATCCATCAGCACATTTTTCATGAAGATCGAACATTGATTCACTTACGTTACACTCATATAAGGATTCAAAAATCTGTCACTCACAATAAGAAGGAAACAGAACAGACTCTTTGCTCCTGGCCAAGGAGTATATTAACATCATTTGTGTCCAACTGTGACTATGGATACCTATTAAATGTGCAGACTAGAGTGCCTTTTTGACAATTGGGTTTGATAAGCTGCAGACGCCTGCAGCCATTGGACACACCGTTACAAAGAGCTACACTTATATACACTATATATATATATATATATATATATATATATATATATATATATATTGGAGATCATCCTGTTGAGTTAACACACCTAAACATAATTGATTGATTTAATACGGAGTTCTGGAAAGCTTAATAAAAAAGCCTCACATTTCCATGATGAACAGACTTTGACTCCAACCTCCAGAATCTGTCCTTACAAGGTGGGAAGATCTCTCCATTCTGAGAGCTGAGATCGCCTAGAGATATGTGAAAGCAGCAATGTTGGCACTACTGTCCAGGTTTTTTTGGATGTGATAGGAGCAACAGCAGAGAGCTGGAGTAAAGACAGGGCAGGTCACAACAGTGTGGTGCTCTATAGCTGATGCACCCTACAAAAGTACAAAAGTGTAACTTGTGCCACTCATTTGCTCTGCTGCAGCTCAGGTAGCATTTATCCAACCAATCTCCCACAATGTGCAGGAGAGGATGTTCTTTTGTTGTGTTCATTCAAACTCTTCCCCAAGGGTCTAGGTCTGAGAAGCCATATGTCAAGTATCTGCAGGTTCCCTTCTCAATAGACCCCGGCAGCTGACACCTTTGTCATTTTGAGTTGATAACTGCATGGACACGTTCCTGGAAGACAACCTGCTTCGTCCCAAGGCGTTATTCATCATATCGTGAATCTCACCGTGGCGGATCATCTTCCAGGGTGTCTTCATTACACTGTAAGAAGTAGCACCCTCACTGTCATGTCAATAATCTAAGCTAGGCACAATGCTAGGTAAATGTGTATGATGACAGATGGGTGAAGTGCTACCTTCACCTTGGAACCCTCTCTTGCTATTTTATGTACAGATGGCGCACAGCTTCATGTCTGAGAATCTGATTTCGGTAGTTATGATACAGCGTAGCAGAACAGTCTGAGGGAGCAACAGGGTCGATATGGCAGCTGGTAGCCCTGCTGGCAAAAAATGATTTGGGATTTAAACAAGCAAGAGGGACAGCAGAGCAGGCTGGAAGAAGAAGATCTGAGCTGTAGTACGAGGTTGAGTTGGCAGCTGAGAAGAAGAAAAGAGGTGGGGATGAAATCTGGGAGGTCACACAGGCACACAGATTTCTCCCAGCTACCTGAAATGTGAGTTACTCATTCAGTCTGCATGACTTCACACAGATAAGGGGAAAATAGGGATGTGGTGGTCAGTCTTGTGGAAAGGTGCCAGACTGCCAAAGAGAGGAGGGAAAGTGTGCAGATCAAGAGGCAAAAATAGTTATGTTCCTTCAGACAATATTAGCCTGAACACAGGAGCTGGGATTGGATTTATGTGATAAATGTTCTTCCATATGTTGCTAAAGGACAGTGCATGTGGCTAACAATGGTTGAAACTGTATTGTTTACAGTGACTGGTTCTGTTTTACATTCTCTCTGTCTCCTGGTCTTTAGACTTGCCTCGGGTGTTTGGCTTTTAATCACCCTAAATTTAGACTTCTTCGGGTGCATTTCCTAGTTATATCCACTAGGTGGCCCACTGGCACAAACAGTGAATAATTATGTATGGAGCTAAGACGAAGGATTGGTGTGGTTAATAGGATAATTTGCTACACTCGAATACATTCAGGTGAGCTATTGAATGTTCTAAAGGAGGCACACAGATAATTCAATTATATGGTTATTGACAATAGGGCATTCTTATGGTTTCATTTTTGTGTTATGATAACTGTAATATCTGACCATAGTTATAAAAACAAAGCATTATATTAACGCTTTTAGAACACTAAAGCTTTCCAATACAGTGCACTAGATAACACAACCAGTGTTGTTAATGGGACGTTGTGTGGTTTAACTGCTTGTGGTTGAGGTGGGGGAGTGAAAGTGGGAGGTCTGGGGGAGGGAGGTTGCAACACCCTCATCTGCCTCCACTTACCAGTCTGATGTGCTGCTGGCTCTATCCAGCATCTCCCACAGCTTCAACCGCAAACTCTGAATGGAACATCCTGCCTGCTCCAGCTCTGCACTGCTTCCAGGGCCAGTTGTGATATTTAGCTGATGCTGGATTTTATTGTTCATCAGTTTTATTTCTGATTCCCTCACTTTAAAGGGCAGATGAGTGGTTAAACAGAGGAAGGGCGTGTTGTTTTTTTATACAGCTGGCCTTATTCACATTGCTTCCCCAGTGCAGAGGTGATGAAGATGAAGACTACTTCCTGTATCCTCTTGGTTTTTATCTTTTCTTCCCAAACTGTGATTTCTCTTCAAGGATTTCACTTTCACTTCTGGTTGCTTGTTTGCATCAGGAAACTCTACTTCTGGCCTTTTTCTGACACCCTGTGTGCAAAAAAACACCAACTGTAACCTGTCCAGTCTTGTCCCGATCTTTACGTTGCACAGCACCAGTTTCACTCATGATAAGAAAAACAGCGGCAGTCGGAGGTTGTGTGTGAAATGCAGCTGACAGCCAAGTAAAACATGTAAAGCCGCAAGCTAAATGTTCTGTCTTCATAGGTGGTCTGACGCTGTGTGATGGCGTGTGGGTGTGTGTGACTGAACCTGACCCTCATACTTTTGGTCTGGCTAAAGCTCTAAAGGAGAAAAACAACATTAAGACTAATGTAGCACATTAAAAAACAAGTGTGCTGTGTCAGCATGCCCCACTTCCAGACAGATGCTTTTACAGTTAAGAGCTTTTCCTAGTAGACTAACAAAACAATGTGTTTTGACACATTTACACCATCATAGGGAAAGCTTGCTTCATACATATTCAAATAATGTGTTTCACCTCTAAGAACAATCATATAGTGCCTGATGGTGTATAACATGTACTACACAATCACGAAGTTATCATACTAATACACTGCAAGTGCCACAAATGACAACAGACCCATGCTTATTTAGTGGCTTATGCACATACAACACAACCAAACACTCAAATGGTGCAAAATGTTTTCAGGGGACCCCAAAAAGTGATGGACCAGGCTGCGATCTGCAAACATTTCTGTTTCCTCTGCAAAAACCACCAGTTTTCCTTTGTAATTTTCTTTTGTTGTGACTGAATGATGCGGGTTAAGGTTACATATGCAGTTGCATGAGCGATGCAAAAACAGCAAACTGCAGTAGCTCGCCCAAACAAAGGCAGACTTGTTTGTGATTTGTGTATGCATCGCATGTCACATGTAGTTGTGTTGTATTTGCAGCAGATGTTTTGTCAAATTGATGTTTGCTTAATTTGCTTGTGTTTGTATTTCTAAAGTTAGTTTCACACAATAAATAAAGCCAGCAACAGCATAACTGATGGTTTGTGATCTTTGTGTTACCCCCCCCCACACACACACACACACACACCCCCGAAAGTTCAGTCCTTAGAGGGAGAAATTGCAACCATGACAACCGTGTATAATTCACTGTATTATCATATCATTTCAAGATGTTGTACGTATAATTTAAGCCCCCCTCCTCCTGTCGGAGCTGTTGTTTTTCCTCATGGCTCCTACGATGTTATGAATGCACACTCCATAGTGCTGTTACTGGGTCTGATGCTCAGGTATCACTCCTTCCTATGGCACCTGGCCTCTGATTCTTACCGTGCGATCCTCAAACACACCATGTAGCAACACCTTGCAGCTGCAGGCTGACACCAGCTCTGTGTGCAGCATTGTTATCAGATGCAGTGACCTTGTTTGTTCGGTGAGAATGGCAGCAGTCTTGCACTGTCAGACCCACAGAAGACAAAACAATTCCCAGAATGCCTGGAATGCTGCTATTTTCCCCAGTCTGTTAGTTTGTGGTTAAAGGGTCCTTTCACAAGCAATCTGCTGTTAGCAGTGTGGTGAGCAGGAGGGGAGCCGTGGCAACCATCTTCACATCCTCTGTCCCTGCAGCTTCACAGGGAGGAAAAACCTGCACATTAGTTTGATGTACACTTTAACTGAGGGCCGTCCTTTCACAATAAAAGTATCCTACTTTTTCATTTAAAGAAACATTTTGGGGACTTTATGTTTAACTTGCTGACATCAGTTCCACCAGTTTCAACAGTCCATGTGATAAAAGGAACGGTCGCCTCAGTGTTAGTTTATTGTTTAATAAGTCTTTGATTCAGCTGACAACAGAGCAGATTACTTACAGAATATATATCTCTCAGAAAATAATACTGTCATTTTGAAAGAACACAGTATCTTCCTGTAAATCTTTCACACACTATACATATTATTTTGTATGGTACATATACACTTGTGTACACAGTCACAGGAGCGTCACATTCAGAGTGGATCCATCTGGACTTCTGAGGTTTTTTTGCTGTTCAAATAGCTAAAATGCACACTTTAGAGAAAAGGGTGTGTTCATGCTTGGTCTGTTTCAGCGATTAGGTGAAGTATAATTTCTGTGCACTGATGTGAGATTTAGGGCCCTCTGCAATAATAAACCAGGCTGGAGCAGACGTCTGGGAGAGGTGCGATTCGGAGCTTTGATCTCACTTTATTCTCCACATGTTATCAGTCAGTTCATGTATTCTGCTAATTATTACCTTTGCCAGGGAGTTTGTTAGGTCCTGTCTGTGAGGGTAAAACATTTCAAAAGCAGAAATATGGATGACATTATGGCATCATCAGAGTTTGATATGGATTATATTCAAACATAAGCAGACACTCTGCTTATAACGTGGTGCACTGATTGTCCTTCACTTTGTGTAGTGATGTGTCACATAGTGTCATTTGGAGACCCTTTGATTATTTAGTGATTGTGTTCTAATTCTGGGACCATGCACTGCTGTTTGCGTTCCTAAATGAACATCACTCACTGGGACTTTGAACTGAGTTCAAACAATGATTAACTGTTGCAAACAGACGGAAATATTTCCACCTGCTTGACTGCAGATGCACCTACTGAGCATGGAGTCATGCAGGGAAAATTAAATGCTGGACACTCGTTCATATCTCAATTATGTGACTATGTTAATGGAAATTCAAATTGCTGTTAGTACAAGTGGCAATCCTTCACATTTCACAGTGAAAGCACACTCAAATATTTTAGCAGGTTACCTTCAACATGAAATTGAATCTGTCAACAATCAGCCTGCGACTGGTATTGTTTACAACACAGATAAACTGGATAACTCAAAGAAACAAATGAAAACATAAACTAATTCACTGATGGGCTTCTTAACAATAAAAATGGCCAATAATAAATCTAAGCAGCATAAAAGTAACTAACTCTTCTGGCGAGCCTTTCATATTTTGGAAGTTTTGAATATTGCTTCTGGTGTGACCCAGTGATATTTCCACTGGACAGAACTTCCCATGAATGCTTATAAAATTCAAGGAATGTACATGCCACCTCCTCTGGGTCCTCTCTGTGACCCTACATGGACTCCACTGAGCCTATGTGAGGCCCTGCAAAAAATAATTCCAAAATCACCTACAGTACTGGGCAGAGGCTGATTTTTAATAATTGAACAGTTTATGGTAATGCTACGTCAGCAGAGATCACAAGAGGTAAACTGGTTTTATCTGAACCCTGAAAATACAAGCTTTAGATGAGGATTTCATTTGACTTCATAGTGGTGTGGATGTATGCTGACACATATAGTATAGTATAATCTCTTTACGCCTAAGAGTGGATCCAAGCCTCAGTCTGAGAGTCTTCATACCACTGCTCACATCTAGCTAACAGGGCAGCACTGGCATTCAGTAAATAACTACACTTTCTGTAGGCTTCTAGTCTGAGGGCAGTAAACAGTGATATTCACTGGCAGAGCATAATGTTGGTTTGGGAGTTTGACACACAGCATTCATTAGTTGTGGTGGGTGGTTGATATACCATCCACCATCTATCAATGCAGAAACAAAATAACTTGGCTGCAGTTGATAATTAAAGTTTACAGCTTATTGGTTCTACTTGTGTGTTAGGGGAAAGCATCAGGCTGCAACACTATAAAGATTTAAAAATAGCATATTGAGGGTTTATAGTGTAATTTTAGCTGTCATGCATTAGTCAAACTCACCCATTAACTGCAGAACGTTCATAACACAAAGCCACACCCACTACAATAGGCTATTTTGTTATAGGTAAACACTGCACTTATTGAATGGTTGTGCCAAATGTACCACCCTGTAACTAGAAGCCAAAGAAGCGTGTTGGTGGAGAGCTTTACTCAAGTGACTGGAAAAAAAAGCAGCACTTAGTGGTTTTTGCTTGGTTTGTCCTCTCACTGCAGAACTGGATAGATCAGATCAAGCTCTGGAAGGTGACAGGAAATTCCAAACTTAGCTACGTCGCTCTTAACACAGTCCAGAGCAGTGAGAGAGCACAGTCAAGATACTGGCTATGCAGGAGGGAGATAAGTGCCGGCTAGGCCAAGAGGTGGAAAAATTGGGGAGTAGGAGGGGCACCCGTGATCTCCCAGGGGGTGATCTCACGTCACCACTTGCTGCACTGTTGAGCGTTCGTGAGGGCAGGACTGGTCTCTGCAGTGCAGCCTCCTGAGCAGCCGCTGAAGCTTGTTGGAGAAGTTTTTGTTCATCTGTCTGTACATAAGAGGCATTGCAAAGCTGCTGGAGAAAGCCAACAGCTTAGACAAACATCTCAAGAAATAGTAGGTAGGTAAGTAATGTGCATTACTGATGTACCCTGGTGCACCAGCTACAGTGTGCACCAACAGGGTCATGTAGTACGGGGTCCACAGTACAAACTGTACACAGACTGAGGCTAGCAGCAGTCTGTGTATTGAAGGGTCCAAGCGAGCAGAGTCCTGGTCTAAAGGTGTAGACTCCTTCCTGATCCGCAAAATGAGCACAAAAGCATAAAGAACAGCCACCGCCGGGACCACGTAGCCAATGAACATCATAATGGCGTCTGCTGCCTCCTTGTTCTGCATTTTGGAGCACTCGACCATCTTAGTGGAAATGTGGTTGCACACGTAGAAGAGCAGTGAGGAGAAGCTAGTGAGCACTGCACCACCCCAGATGAACCCACACACGTGCTTGGTGTTATACACACTGGACATGTAAGTACGAGGCAGAGCCCGCTCTATGTAGTAGTCTAGACTGAGTAATGTGGTGGAATACATGATGACCAGAGAGGAGATGTTGAAGAGGATGAGCAGTGTGATGTAGACCTCATTGTTGTACTCCCAGGCATGCCAGCGAGTGAAGGTGGAGCTCATGAGCTCCACAGGTGCCACCGCATTGAGCACGAGACCCGCAATGGCCATGTTGACGAAGTAGACATCCGGCATGGTCATAGACACCTTGTTGGAGAGGTTCACTATGACCAGCAGCACATTGTAGCACAGCCCCAAAGGGAAGCACACCAGGAGGTAGATAAGGGAGAAGATAGACAGGATGAGGCCAAAGTCCTGGCAGAGACGGAAGTCCACGCTGGTGTCCGTCTCATTGTAAACCATGCAGATCCACATCGCTGAGCTCTGACACTGGCCGGGCGCTCTCAACAGGCGGACTGTGAGGAAACAGAAGTTAGTTACTGCACTCATACTGTAATGTGAGAAAGAACTGCAGTTATAACACAACAGGAATCATAATTGTTCCTGCCCTGGGTAACACTGTTAATTTCACTTCACTGCATCTGACTGGCTGAATACAGACACCTCACAATGTGTTTCATTTGCTAGCTCAGCCTCAAAAAACCCACTTTTTTCTCACTGGCCAGAGCAAATGAGGCCTTTGTTTAAGTGGAAGAATACAAAACTGCAATTGTGTGACACCTTGGCAAGTTTGTTCCTGCCTTTGTCTGAACATAGTCACATGCACAGGACATTGTTACCAGAGCTGACCTTGTACTTCTCATACACAGTCAGGCTGCGAGATAAGAGACACTTTTCAAAGACAGCTCTGGTGCTGCCGCTCTGAGGGAAATGCATTCATCTTCCCTTCCATGTTACTGCCAAGTTGAGTGGGGGGCTGGGCATGTGGTGATGGGTAGATTTATAAAGAGTGAAATGTGAAGCAGGCTTTGGTGAAGGGTCAGTGAAGTAAGAGTTGTGGGTGTAAATTCAGGGCAAGGCAAATGTTTAGATCAAGGCTGATGGAGCTGCAAATAATCAAGAAGCTCATGTTATACTTTCATACAAAATGAATTCAATGATTCAAAGAGGTTAAAGAGAAGAAAGACAGTAATACTGCAACTGTTTCATTTTGTCATACTTTCACTTTCTTCACTCCGCAAACAATAATTTCTATATAAAATATATATTTTACAATAAAAACAGGTTACTAATTTTCTGGAAACCTCCACCCTGGAACAGAGTGCTGGGGAGGCGGGGGGGGGGGCAGTTCTTGCAAATGATCAGGTCAAGGGTAATAGAGCTGCAAACAATCAATAATCTTATATAATCTAATACTGTCACGCATAATTCATTCAATAACTCAAAGAAGTTGAGGAAAAGGGAAACTCTAATATTGCTGGACAGCAGTGATACTGGTGAAGCTGCTCTGTTGTATTTCCTCATACTTCCACATGTTGTTCTTCACTCCCCAAACAATGATTCTCTGAAGAGAAGATCAATTTTACAATGAAAACATCTTTCCAATCTCTGCAGAACTTTCTGGAAACCTTTCCCTGAAACACAGTGTTGGGGAGGCAGTTTGTTTTCAGAGAGGATGAGTTACAATGCCAGTAAAAAGGGAAACATTCTTCCGTTCACTTACGTAACACCACTACAGAGGGGCTGTTTTGGCCTTAAGCCTCAGACACACATACGCACACAAGTGCTCAGTCCCTCCTCTATACCACTCCAATTGGCTGCAGTGAGACTATACTGGAGGCTGGAGCTCAGAGCTGGACTGGAAGTGGATCAGGAGGAGGAGAGTGTAGAGTTACTTTTCACTAAGACAGTAAACATGCACACACGCAGATAGGTGACTCATTGACTGAAACAGGCCTGGACAAAAACACCTGTCATTAGTAAAGTTCCTCTGAATATACTGCTACTTAGGGAGAAAATGACTTAAAGGCAAGTCATTGGGATTATTGAAGGGGGCTTATTGCATTGTGGCTGGCTGTCCCCATTCATTAGCACCTGCTGTATATGCCACCCTGTCATTACCACATTGGCTTAGCCTGTAGTTTCTGATAGCTGCAGGGGATCTCATATTCTCATTATTTTAACTGCTATGGAAATGAATGATTTCATTTCAAAGTAAAGAACAAATGATTCCTCTTTCCTACGTACACAGGTTAAACAGGATCACTTCCTTTGTATTTAATACTGCACAGCCAGGACCTTTGCCTGTTCCATTAAGAAAAATACATTTAATTGTTGTACATAAACAAACAAATGGCACTTAATATGTATAAATTCCACATCAGACCTGTGAGAGGTAGTCCATTTTCTGTCTGCATCAGTTGACATTGGGTGTTGTAAGAGTCACAGTTCTGCACATTTTGCTGCCTACGATAATGGAATCTCTAAGGAAGACACAAACATCTACTCAACCCGACTTAGAGGCAGAGCAGATTGTGCTCTTTGAGCTATGTCTGTTTTAATTCAGGGTAATGAGGACTGTTTCAGGGCTCCAGCTGGAAGTGACGTCAGCTGGGGTTGAGTGAAGGTCAGAGGTGCATTGTTAATAGAAGCACAACAGCAGAGACTATGCTCAGTTGTCATGTGCATTGTAGTGCATTTCTAAGGCCACATTCATTCACATCGATAGATTTTGTTTTTCAGGGGTTGTTTATAGTATTGACCTTCTGTTAGGAAGCCTTAACCCATCCATTATTATAGAAGAAAAGCCAGAAGAAAGCCCTACAGCTTCTCTCTAGTTCCTATGGATTCACAGTGTTGGTAAAGCCTTGCCTGAACTTTGTGCACCACTCCATGTCAAGAGTAGTTATGTTAAAAATTCCCAGAAGGGGGGGGGGGCCCACCAAACACGATCTCGTAACAGTGACTCCCACGTGCTTGACGTCTCAGCTTTTTGAAGGCAGATCTCGCATGCAGGCTGATGGGAGTAGTGTGACATACGGGGCCAACACCCCTCATATATCCTTACTGGAATTTACAGGCCCTTCTCAGAAAGGACTGAGTGATGTCACATGATTCGCTGCTCATGCCTGAGGCAGGACAAAATACTACAGAATGAAAATAAGATTACCTGACTCACTTCTACACATGTGGTGGCTGTGCAGTCATTTTAGAGGTCAAGTGTAACAACTGGTGCACGTCACCCCCTAGCAGGCCATTCAGATGGGTATTTTAAGACTAAGCTACATCCCATCCTGTGCTTGTGTGTTTCTCAGCTGACTTCTGATTCTTGGAAATGAGCCCATTAACAGAGAATATTAATGACTTCAGGTGAATACTGGTGCACCATAGCATTTAACAAATTAAAATGACTAAGCCCTCAGACATGATTAAAATACTAGCCATCAAGTCCATTACTGGAGTGCTTTTGTTTCATTTGGATCATTTTTCCCAAAAACTGCGAGGCTGTTTGCATCTGAATGAATTCTTTGCAAACTATACAGAACAACGACCCTCTTGCCTTGTTAGTCAGTTTAAGCACAGACCCAGTAACAGCAGAAAAACTCTCTGTACTCTCTGCTAAACAAAGGGTGTTGACATGTTCTTTGGAGAAACAGTTATTTCCTCTTATCAAGCACCAGCCTGAGAGACTCTGGTCAGACGCAGGTCACGGTCAGTGGCCTTCACGGATTCCTTCCGGCAACACGTTTAACTGTCACAGGCATCAACAAAGTCAGAGTTCAATGGTCAGCACAAAGCAGGCTTTACTGCTATTAGGCCCCAGCACACACACACACGTCCCGGTGTCCCTATTAGGTCACATGGATGAAGTTGAGGACAACAAGTGCAAAGCTTATAAATCTCAAGAAGCATTTCTTCTGGTGAGCAGAGACTGATCGGACGAATGAGAGCTACTTTGTGATAGAGTAGCTCTCATTCAGCTGACAGATACAATTAATAAATACTGCTACATGCACCATCTTCGCTCACCGCAGTCCGATCAATAATGTTTGGAACATAATTAGTAATTATACAAAAATATGTATCTGTTTCTCAGTCATGACCAGATGTGAGCCTTCGGATGAATGTAGGCGGAATACATGGGTCAATTAGACTTTGCATTTTATAAATGATTTACACAAGATTGCATCATTTAAATAGAAATAGTTACATATTAACGGCTTGGGATTTAAAGGAATATATTATACTAACTGACAGGTCACCCACAGGTTGGTCCATGTCCAAAAGAACATATACTTATGCATAGAACTTCTTTCTTTTATTGTTTTTCCTGCGAGACTTCTGAACAAACTGCTACAACTTCCTCTCTCTCAGAAAGCTGACCCCGTGAGAAACTTTGCTTTATATAATAACAATAATATAAACGTAGATCATCAACAAGGCTGAGAACAGAGCCCATCGCTGGGTCCACCACCCTGTCACCGCACTGCGCAGCTGTCAGCGGCCGGACCTCTGTCCGAACAGTTCTGTTGTTGACTAAAGCTGCACACCCCCCTCAGAATAATATGTTCATTTATCATTGTTTTGGTATTAGTAGTAACAGAAATGAGAATATAACTCACCACAAACGTATCGGTTCGGTTCGGTGACAAACCTACGGAGGCATTGGATCTGGATGGAGCATTTCCACTGGCATTTCTCCGTCGGTTCATGTGAGGGACAAAGGACGTATGGACGTATCTGCACGCGCTCCTACAGCGGAACCATCCTCTGTAGCTTTCAGCTGAGTTCTGCCTTGTCCTCGGAACTTTTCGGTCGAGCTTGGTGAAAAGGGGCCGAGCGTTCCGGACTTACTACTGCCGGAGCCACAGTGTGTACACACGTGACCCTCCCCCACCGCGTCCCCGCTCAGCTCTGCTGCGAGTCGCGAGGCCCGAATGGACGTTCTGCGCTCTGATTGGACGGAGAGCAGGGAGGTGGGGCGCGAGGAGACGGAGGTAACACACACACACACATGTTTCCATCACTTCAGGGGACACGGTGAGAAGTCTGTGTGTTTCTTGGACTTTTGGTCCAAGCTGACGTCTGAGCACAGTTTACTCTCAGATGAATGGTTGATTTACACCACACAATGTTCACCAGCAATGTCACGATTCTATCTAATGTGCCTGAATCATTTTTCATTGTCTCACCACCATCAGAAACAACGCCGTTCTAACACATGGCTTTATTCAGTCCAACCCCTGCCATAACTGAGCCAGAGACTGCACAAAGTTATGATGTGAATATTGTCTTCTGTCTGTGGCCCCTGGACAAATCCTAACCAACAGTTGTTTTCTGTTCTTTCCACCAGTGTTCAGAAACCATGGTGTAGTCTACTAAATAAGCTTTATTGTTGTGGTATATGGGTGCATCACTTTTAGGATGGGTTAGATGAGTGCACCACATGCAGAAAAGGCACTTCACTTGCAGGCTGTCAAGGGCACTTGAAGCACACCAAGGGAGGCCTTGATTTATACTGTGGCATTGAGGACAGACCGTCCACCACAGCCTGCATCACTGACCTACATGATTTGAGTCACACACTGTAATTATACCAGTGTTAGCAGGCTTTCAGTAGGCTGTGTTCAGTCTTTGTTTACTTCTTGCAGCAACCATCCACCCCTCCACTTCCTACTAGAGAATGTCCAAATGACATCACACTAATCTTTCGTTTATCTGTTAGGATGTGTTAGGCAGCACTTCTGCTTTTTAGGTGATACGTGTAACACTGTGGTCATAACTACGTGCTGCATTACAAACATTACCAACATTACCAAACTTGTGATGGATGTGAAGTCAGCAGGGAAAGTACTGAGCATTGACTGTTGATGCTGATGTGAAGCTCCAATCTGTGGCTGTGTTCACAAAAAAAAGTTCTGATGCTGAGCTAATAATCACTTATAGTATTATAACAATCACATCTGTTAGAATGATGAAGAGCCTCTGTGTTGGTGACTAAGAGGATTAGGGATTATGATGTAATTTCTTTACAGTACCGTACATATAATAATCCTGACAGGAAGAATAATGCTGTACTGCAGACAATTCAAAGTAATAACATGTTTTAACCAGGGGACCAATCAGATATGATATAAGTTCACCTAAGGGTAAAAATGTTTCATATGCACAACTTGGGATCACACTGTATTTTAATAACCCAGATACATCACAATGATTTAGACTGTCATTGTAGTGCATAGTATTTATAGTAGGTCTACAGTGTCAACATCTTGTAGTCGGTGCAAATGAGTCATACCCATAGCAATAAATGTCATGTTCATGTTTACTGCAATTGTTGCTGGAAAAACCTTATTTGATCATCCAGGAGAGTGACAGTGGCTGCCTGGTAACACCAGGTCTTAATCAGTGCCTCACTGTGTACAGATCCGTCTCCTAATTTCCTGCTCAGCACCTGAGGGGAACGAGGGGCATCGCAAACAAAAGGCCCAGGGCAGAACACTGAAAGTCCACAGTGTTAAGTAGATGTTTGATTCTGAAGGCTGAAAAAAAAATAGCTGCGCTCCCCTTCAGCTCTCCATGCAAGCAATGGATATGTTACAGGTTGGTGATCAAAATAAAAAACAGGGCTGAAAGGTTTTTGGAGTGAACAGTATGAAAATAAAATGTACTTGTGGCTGAGTGGAGAGATGAACATTAGTCTCCTGTGCCACTTTGTAAGAAATGAAGGTGAAATCATTCAAAAGCTGTATGCAGTGTGTGATGTACTGCCATGGAGTCCAATACAGTGTCCAGATTTGAACTTTGAATGTGAAGTGTCAAAAACTGCAGTTCTTCTAGTGGCCACTTGAGGCTTTTTCCAAAACTGAATCAATCCCCCATAGACCTCCATGTTCAAATGAACAACTTTACAGCAGACAGCATTGATGTGTTTTCACCCCACACACACTACTGTGCAGACCTTTTGTTGACCATTTTTTTAAGCTGCAGTGCAAAAAAACATATTTAACTTGATAAGAGCAATGCATCAAATACACAGTCACAAAGTACTATATTTGGAAAAAAACAAGCTGAAATTCCATTAGTATTGCAATACATATTCATCATAAATATGCCACTGTTCATCAATGCTCTAAACACTTGTTCTTTTGACAGTAACTGCCAATTTGTCATTGTGAGCATTTTGTCCCAGACAGCTCAGTGAGCATCATAATGTTTATTGGTAACGCCACAAAACACAGACACAATATCAGACTATTCATTGGCTCATAGCTACCTTTAATGGTTTGTTGCAAACCCCGGAGACAGCAATGCTACAGTAATTAAGTCATCACCAATTGGAATTCGTCACATTAATGGTGGAAAACAAAGCAGCTATTCATGTGTGTACACTTTCTGCTTTTTGTAAATCAATGAAGGATTGTAAATAAACATTTATTTATATGCCCAGTGTTTTAGGTTGTTTTAAATGCAGACTTTTCCAGATCTGCATACCAACTTCAAATGCATCTTCATTACAGTCATCACCTCTGAGTAATGGTTGGCGTTAATGCAGTAATCCGTCACATTCAGTCTTCAGAGTTCAACAGCATTAGTCCGATTATGTTTGCACACACGTGTTACGCGCTGATCAGGTGCTCCCTTTACATATACAATTTTACAATTTCCAGGAGACGTGTCAAGTGAAACATGTTTCTGCTAGCTGCTTGCATATATTTCTTTATGTTTCAACAGGAAATGCGTGCAGATTAATACTGGTTCACACTGTCTGATGTGGATCCTCAATGCTGCAGGGGGAGAAAGTGTTAGAGTTAGGGGCAGGGTGGGTCATGGGTCTGAGGACTAACAGTTTATCCCCAATCAAGCTCAGAAATCTGTTCCTATTCCTGGAAGCCTCAGTGCCTCTGTAAGGCTCCGGTCTGCATTTACTTTCTCATATGGCTTGTTTACAAATGATAGTCAGCCCTGGGTGCATGTCAGCTGTTTGCACAGCCACTTTGGCACCAGATGGTCACAGACACGTAATGATGATGAATAAACCACAGTGTCTGTGGGCACACACATGTTAGGAAATACTAATTTATCAGATTATGTTCTTAGGATTGCTTTCTGCTACAATGTCTGAACAGAGTAAATGATGACGTCCAAAATCAGCACCAAAAAATCTGCATGCTCACAAACAAAGACAAACAGTACAGCAGTACATTACAGTGCATGCTGTGCACATGCCTTTAAGCTCAGAGGCCTGGGAGTGCACATTAAGCTCATTAAGTCTGTGGTGGAGATTATGGAGTGATGCAGACCAGGCACCGGCGTCCAGCGGCTCTCATTTTCAGAGGGCAGGGAGGAAGTGGATATGAGGGTGGAAGAGCTCCACTTATTCACTATCAAGTAAACATTTACAATTTTGACCGATAGGAAGAACTTATCTCATTAAGTAAATAAAAAAATGACAAAGCTGCCTAAAATGCATTACCATTACACACGCTCACACTGATGATAACAAACAAGTACAATGTTTTGCATATTGTACAGACATGTACAGCAAGAGGACAGACACAGCAACCTCAACAAACAAGTTCATAATGAAAGCATCAGTATGGAGCCCGTAGCTTGTTTTTGTTTTGATTCTGCACCACACTGAGACCTGTCATCCTGTCAGACAGCTTCCTGGAAAAAGGCTTCCCATGTGGCAAGATGTGTTTGTGTCATCAGGTTTGACTGGCAAAGGCTGTGTGTGTGTGTAAAGGCTTGGTCATGTGTGTCATTAAATGTTCTGCATCTAGAAATGTAAATATTAAACTGTGAACATAGATGATGGTACTGCTGCTGCAAAAAATACAACAGTGGAGCATGGATTAATATAACAGTACTAAGCCTGTCCCTTAAGCTGACTGTGTGTTTGCCTGCCTGGACAAATTATACTCTGGAAACATTTTTGATGACAATTTTTTTGTAGTCATCTGCCATCTGTCTGTGTCCTACCATTTTTCTCCAAAGATTCATTAACCTTTTGGGCTTTGTGAGCCAAATAATGTCATAACCAGCGGTGATATTTCTTTATCCTGGCTCATGCTCGTATTTATGCTGAAATGAACAGTATGACTTGGCAGACAAGGGCAAACTGCACATCTGCTAAAACTGGAGCAGCCCATTTTACTTTAGCAATCCTGGATGAGACATAATAGCCATAATGGATCGTTTTGGGGTCATATACACACACACACACAGGTTTTGACATTAAACTGACTTGGTTAGGTTTAGTCACTAAAAGTACTTTGTTAAAGTGTGGCACCATCAGTAAGTAGCTATCATAATATTGCATAGGGAGTATGGGACCACCGATGTTCTTGTATTGGAGTTGTTTAAGAAGGTGATGCAGCAGAGCTGAGGTGTGCAGACAGCTGCTTCCACCCGCTGCTCTGATGTTAGCTCGTCCCCCAGCAAAAGAACGAGCGCTGACCTCAGGTCAACCTTGTAATGTATCCTTTTCAATAACATCCACCTCAGCCATGTGCTTTAACAGTAGTTTTATGGCACGTTCCTCGGATTTTCTTTGTCTCTCAAGGGAAATTCATTTGTTGGCTTTTGTCACAGAGTAGGATTCCAAAACAGTTCAGCGTGCAATGAAGCTTTTTAGTGTAAATGAAACCAGACCACTACAGTGACCTTCATTAGGAATGTGAGTGATTAAATAGCTTCCTTAATGATTAGATCATCAGACTGATTTTTGCTGTCATGTACCATTTAAATGCACCCACTCACATCTTTATTGTGTGGCGTGCTTGTTTACAGTCATGCTTTTACAGTATACATTAGTGCATATTAAGGATATTATAGCATTGTGTAGCTAAAGCTGATCTGATGTTGCAGGAAGTTCTGCAACATCCAGAAAAGAAGTATTTTTTTATTAAATATTATGTATGCACATCACTTCCTTGTATATTCAGGTTGTTATTAGAGCTGCTGAATCTGGAAAGTCCATTCAAATCCTCTTGTACCTAATCTAGGTAGGAATGTATTGGGTTTAAACATGCTAATTGTATAACAGCCTTGCACCGTTTGTTTTTAGAAATAGGTGAACAACATAAAAATGTAAAATAACAGATAAAATATCCTACAATAGCCAGAGAGGAGTGTCCGTGCAGCAGGTGATCTGGCCTCCAGGACTCCTGCCTCATAGGCACCCGTGCTCCATTCTGCTGTGGCCACAAGCCAAGATTATTCTGGCTCCACCAGATGCAGCAGCGCCACTGGACGGGCACTGTCTGGCCCTGATGAGCAGATCTAACAGGGATTAGCGGGCTGTTGTGGTGGATCGGCAAGAACAGTGGGAGGCTGTCCACACACAGCTGTGTGTTTGTGTGTTTCATAATGCTCTGGCCTCTGGTCTGTCTCTGGCTTTGGCTCCAACCCTGAACCACCTTTCCCTCCCAGTGACCTCACAGTTCAGGGAGCTCTTGGACTGCAGACAGCAGGAACTCCTAAATTTCTGGAACGGCATGAAAGCTTTTAAAGAAACATGATTCTCCCTGAAGACTTGTGTGTGTGTGTGTGTGGGGGGGGGGTGCTCAGACAAACACTATCATCTGAAAGTGTTGCCGTTTCAGCAGCTAAAGTTCCTCAGGATTTATACTTTCCAAACATTTGACATAAAACAGTAAAAAATGCAGTAAAATATACAAAGCTGCTGTTGTGTACATACAATGTCTGATGAATAAAGAGTCAGTGAAATTCTGGGCTACAATTAGCTAATCTCCTCATACAGACAGAAATCCTGAAGCTGCTCTGAGCTGTTCCAGCCCTCCTGCTGGCACATTCATTGTTTCTGAGCAGGTAAAGGCCTGTGTGTTTATGTCCTTTCAGTGACTGTACTCATATTTCTGGCCCCCATAGCAGTCATTGTTAGCTGGTGACAGTCTCTATTTACAGAAAACAATCCCCACGGACAAAGAGTTAGTGAAAATGTCAGATGATAAATGTCTCATAGCAAAAAAAGCAGAATAAAAAACAGGCCTGGGTTAATATACAGTATATGAAATACAGCTCTGCATTTGTCATAGTCTTTGCAAGTGTTCGAAACAAGAACATTCCAAATGTCATCAAGGGAAGATTGGCTCACTATTGGAAGTCACTTCTCTCATCCGACAGGTTGTTGCTTTAATTTACATTTATGCTAACAGAACATAATTGCCTGACATATGACATTATGTTATGTTTATACTAACAGACATATGATTGTATTGCCCAACATCATCCAGACATTCGCCGATACTTCTGCAGTAAGTCTTGTTGGAGGTACAGCGTGGGTACAGGACTTTCACTAATGAGTCCAGAATTTGAATCCCCCGACACCAGGGGTTAAGTATTGTTAAGTATTGTTTTTGCCTATAGCTAAGTTTTGTTTTTTTTGTGGCTGGAGTTCAGCATACCAGCCTACTGGTTTGTCATTAAAAACAGGGTTAGGAGTTAGGTGAGGATACTATTGTGCTAATGGAGTTGCCGCTGGTGAGATATGCACACATGTTCCATTTTCAAGGACTGAAATATCAACCTCATGATATATTATCTTGGTGAGGACTTTCTACTATGATGTCTAATGGCCTGTGTGATTTTTATCAATCTTAAAAGACCATTGCATGACACACTATGCAACATGGATCTACTGTAATAAACTGTAGTACGACGTCAAGTTTGATGCGTGCACATTGTACGATGAACATTCCCTGAATCGCAGGTGATCACAGGTTAACAACATGTGAGGAGGAGGAGGAGGACATCGACGTGAGTGACAGGTCGTAGCAGTTGTCACTGTGAGACAGTCATCCAAAATTTCTGACACCCCTAGAATTTTATCTCGGCTTATCTTTGGTTGCAAGACGCTGACAATGGAACCTGTCTCACAGTGCGACGTAAGACCACCGTTTTAGAGCCACGACCAAAGATATCTCCACGATTCTTAGCGGATCATTCTTAGCCTAGCATGGACCTCTTGCCACACCTCTTCCTTGCCTTTCACAGGCACTGGCTCACATCTCACTGGTTGGTTGTTGGATAATTGTGATGCAGTGTGTGATGATGGCAGATGCTAATATTTTGGGGCCTATGTGCAATAGAAAAAACAGTAAACTGGGTAAAAACAAAACAAAAAAAGCACCAGACAGAAACAATAGCTTCTAGACAATGGTACAAATTGTCCCTCTAACTTGCTGTCATGCAATCACTCTAAGATAATATACAAAAACCCAGACAAACATGATCAAAGTAGTCTGAACTTATTTCTGATTTATGTTTTTGACAGTGTTTTTTCTTCTTCCTTCTTTTTACAAACACATTTCCTCAAAGACTTTCCCAATAAATTGGAAGGTGGAGCGGTCAGAAAAAAAAATTGCTGTCCTTCTAAACTTTTTCTAGAAGGCCTTGGTCTGCACAAAACCTTGCTAACAATTCTTTGGATTCAGTGTCTCCCTCTTCTCGCCCGTTCTGTGTGTGTGTCTGTGTGTTTGATGTCGTGGCTTGGCTGTCCTCTAAAGTGTTCCTTTCAGAGTGGTTACTTTGGGCCTCATTTTGACTCACTGGCTGTCTGCCTACACCCTGTGGTCTACCATCCACTACAACAACTGCCTGTGTGTGTATGTGTGTGAGCACTCTCATTCTTCGTGTGCACCAGTACTGTAAATTCCAGTCTCTCTTATATGCTCCACTTTCGATCTGCAAAATAGACTTGTTTAGTCTGGAGATGTAGGTGAACCATAAAGACGAGCCCCTGGCTGTCAGCCGAGCAACCAGCAACAGACCTTCAGTCAGCTAGTGTGTTTCATCCTCTCGTCTCCTCTCGTCATCCAGAAGCATATGGTATAATGCCGTTATCTCATAAGCCTATTAAAAGAATGTAAAAAACCTGCTCATTACTTTTTAATAACATCCATACCCTTTAATCACAGTCAGAGCTGCATTTGAGTGCAGAGCTTATCTGGTTAAGAGTGTACTTTTCATTCACTTAGTCAGATAATGTAGCTTTTCCTGCATTTCCATGTTCCTTCCAGGAACAGAAAGGCCTTTATGTGAGAGAGGTCATTTTAAGTTCTTTGTGACAGGTAGTCTTTAAGGTAGGCTGAAATAGTGACTATTTACTGGATTCATGTCTCTTTTTATTGCTAGGTTCACACATTGAGAAAACTGCAATTAAAACTATGGTTAAATAATTTATATTCCATGATCAACTACAATTTTATGTGTCCTCTTCCTAAATGAATTCTAATGAAACCAAATTAAAGTGCATTTTTGTAAACACAACACAAATGTCCACCACTTGGGTTTATGCCATGTTCAAACTGTGATGAATAGGATTTGACTGCATTAAAATAAAAGAAGAGAAAACCTTAGGGATGACAGAGCAATGCTCTTCTTCATTACTTTTGCAGGTTCTTGTTTGCATATTTTAAGCTTTTGTAGTGCCTGTACCCCAGCACATACAGTATATATATATTAATGATTTTCACATGAATTGAGATCTACACAGGCAGCACTCAAAAGGGGCTGTGCAACTGAAGTGCTCCTGGTGGGACTTGAAGTCACGCTGAGGACACAGTACAATGTAACACAGCCGAACATGATCAAACCAACCCAGCGGGATCCTGACTTTAGCATGCTAGAGTGCTAGAGGAAGTGTTAAAATGCTTATTCAAGACTCATTTTTGCAGATGTGTTCAGAAGTGCCAATGACTGCAGTACCACGAGTGGCCACTTGAAGCTGGCTCTAAAAGTGAATTGGTAAATGATTCATATCTTCTCATAACAAGGCAAGGATTGAAGTTTCATAAATCAAGTAATTCCTGCTGGGGCTAATTAACTTAGCCTCATCCACACTTAACCCTTATATATACTGTGGACTTTTATTCTAATGAACTTAAGACTAGTATTTTCAGACTGAATAACTTGCATATTTATGCCCCCTTATCTAAATCAGCAGCTGTAGTCATCTGAAATTCATGTAAAATATCAGACCAGGCTTCACTGAATGCTAACTTCCACAGCATTGTGACTTTGCAACTCTGAAAACAATGTTGGTTAGGAAAGTTTGGACATGCATGTTTTTCCCTCTTGTTCTTGTTTTAATACAATAGTTTGTGGGGTTTTTTTTGCCTCAGGTAAGTTGGTTACCTCTGAAGCCAATTCTAGAATGTGTGTGGACTTACTGGAAGAGAATCAGAGTGACAGGATCTCTTTGAACAGAGAACAAAGAGCCCATGGACCTCTGTGTTTATGACTCTGGAGTTTGTGCTGCGAGGCTGTGAAGAATTGAACTGGTGTGGATGTTTGTATAAGGTAACATAAGGCAGCAGGAGAGGAAATGCTAATAATCTTTATGGGCAATAAACAGGACATATATCTTTGGGCTGATAGATGCACGTGACCTTTGGAGTGATTTAGTTACACAGGGTAAGGTTGATGTCAAAAGGTCCTTTAGAGTTCCATCTTCCACTTTTCAGCCTCTCAGTGGTCCATTCAGGGTGCATCCAGGTGTCAGTGACATGTTGTAACTTTATCATCATGCTGGTATGTCCTAGTCATTGACCTGTGTGTGTAGAAACATTTAAATCTGTTGTGATCAAAGGTGAGGGCAAAGCAGGAGGCTCCTGCCACAGACCTTAATGGAGCAGAACACCCCAATGTTTTCCATTTTCTCCTTCAACGCCCAAAAGCTTTTTCTGCCACTACCAAACCTGATGAGATAGCACTGGGGCCTCTTCATCAGGGCACAGTGGCAGATGCCTGTGTGGTGCCTTTTTATGGCAATGGAAAATACTCAAACAATCATTTACAAGCAACTTAAGAACGCTTCCCATCAACTTCTGGAGTTCGCACAACTGTAGTGCATATTCGATTTTTCTACAGACAACATATTACATTTATTGTTAAATATAGAGCTTTACATGCAGTTCTTGTTGTAGCCTCTGGGAGCTGGCTGTAGGAAGATTAAATAAAATTGAATCCCCATATGCCTCTATGTCAAAATGTTAAGGCGCAAATGTGTTCACAGCCTGCTACACCCTGCTAGATAATTTCCCTGTTCACGTCAACTTTGTGTTACTTTAATTATAATTAATGATACATAATTATGGGAACGATCACTGAGTGACAGGCGGGTGTTGACTCCATTTATGCTCCACCTCTTTGCTGTTAGTTGGAATAATTGGGAGTTTTTCAAATGCTGTCATGATATTGTAAGCTCCTTCCACGCTCAAAACTGCTATATAGAAACCTATAGAAGGCATTACAAAAGGTCTGTCCATATTCATTCTTTTTTTTTGTTTTTTACAGCATATGGTTTCTAACTGTTTTTAGTGTTTTTTTAAATATTTCACACAACATGGAAATGCTGTGGTGATCACACAGAAAACAAAGAGCAGGCTGTTTCAATAAATTTAGAACTATATGCAAAATAACTGCAGTTCTTGAAGTGGCCACTTGAGGGTGGCTCCAAAAGTTTTTTACATAAACTCAATGTTAACAGCAGAAAAAAAGACGTTTAAAGCCTGTGTATCTTCAGCATTGTACATTCAATTATGATGAAGGGTAGAGACGTAGGCCTGAAACAAACTGTACGTTTTTTCACAGCCTCAGCAACCATTGTGGTAGAACGTGCAGTTTGCTTTTGAAGCTAGTGGTCCTGCCTTAACCAGCTGCTGTTACGATGCAAAAAATCAGCAGGGCCACACAAAAGCATTGTGGTCACTCTTCACCTGATGACAAAATTTATGTCACATGGACCCCTTTGATATATAATACTACCCTTTGCATTGTACAGTGATCTTTGGTACATGGAGGGGATTGTATGAAGTCCACATGTAGCATAATCAAAAAATGGTTTATGACTTCTTGTTGTGGTTATATGGCTCATGTTGAAACTTTAACACGAAATCAGGCAAAAACCACAGTTTCTAAGAGATTTATCTTTCTACACACTTGTGGTGTACCAAATACCAAAAAAACCAGTGGGGGGATCTGACTTCAAAATAAAGCCACATAAGAAGACCACATGTACATGTTGTATGCATGTAAGTGTATATATAGCAATAGCTCGAATAATGATGTCTACCACATAAACTGCATCAAGATACACCCCTGGGACCTGAAATAAGCTGCATTAGGGTACTAAAGACACACATAATATAAACATCTGCTGGGTGCTTGATGTCTACGTTGTCACACCACCTGTTCCAGCACAGACCAGAGAGAGATACAGACCTTGCATGCAGAGAGGTGTTAATTAAATCAGAATAAGGAAGATGGATTATTGTTCAAACATGAAGAAAAACAAATCATGTGTACTCATTAGAGACTAGGTGGACCAGCATTAGCTTTTGTACAAATTACACAATGCTGCTTGAACTCACATGAGGATAAAAAGGAAAAGAAAACAGTATCAGCTGCTCTGGCTTAGTTAGATGAAGGACTAAAACATCAGCAGGGCTGTAGGGAAATCTTTGGTTACCACGCCCCAAGCCACAATGACACAAATACCATAAAAACAGGAGGTTTATATTACATTTCACTATTGTGTTATGAACAGTTTAATATAGTGAAAACAGCATGCATGACAAATGGGTCAATCAGCCCTGCTAGTTTTTTGTCAATAATATGACGGTCTTCTGACCCTGATGACTAAAGACTGATGTTTTCCAGATTGTTTTTGTTTGTTACACATCAACAGCTATTTCCGAATATTCTGACGTGATTAAATGAGGTGAAAGCAGGAAGTTGCTGATCCCAACAAACTACCAGTGAAGCCAAATGCCAATTTTTGTTCAAAGACTTAGTTTTTGGTAATTAAGCAATCTATAGTCATTGTTATGTTTGGAACATAGCTTTGTACTAAGCTAAGCTGTCACACACAGACAAGGTAGTCCAATAGACTGCAACTAGACGGCGCTAGTACCATCACTGTTGCTGCTTGCAGCTACTCATAATCTAGATTGGCAAATATCATCCTAATCATGTAGTACATTGATGTTTGGAGAAAACGTGTGGTAGTGTCATGTTTTGCTGCATTTGGGTCAACAGCTTGCTGATTAAACATTGTATTTTGAGTCTAATGTTTTGGGTCATATTTATGCAGAAATGTAGAAAAGTGAAATGGGTTCACAAACCCTTAAGTACCATCTCATGTGCACGTTTGGCTAAGTTCCAGTTGTATCATTAATCACCAAAGAACCCCTTCAAGTGTCAGCTTTCAGTGTGAGGGGTGCTGGAGGACCACTCATTCATAGGACTCTCACCCTGGACTCTTGCAGTTGAATTCTGTTTCATTTTGTCCTGCTATGTTTTACTATTTTCCATACCTGTTTGGTTAGGTTTTGGTAGCAAATACTCTTAACACTAAACACTCTTACACACTTAGTAAAAAAAATGCTGTTTATAAATAAATGCATTACGTTTTAAGTCACTGTAGTTAATTAGGCTAATCACAATATGTCTGAATTTTATTGTCACAATATGACTAAAACTAAGCTATGACTAAAAAACAGTAGTTGGCTGTGGTGGCCAAACACACTTAGTGTGCTGTTTTCAGAGGGGTGCTGTCTGCATGGGGCTCTGTGCCTTCCCTCTCTCTGTCCAACCACACTGTGGGTCTTTCAGGCTCCCCTCTCAGGGCCCCTTTCCCTCCAAAGCCCTCATACTCTCCATTGTTCTTGTGGTTTGGTGCTTTGTTTGGGGGTCTTATCACCAGTGCAGACCCCTATCATGTGTATAAACATGCAATATCCAGTATGATATTAAGCAGAGCTAATGAATCTACAGGCCGTGTCATTACATATCACTGTGCTCTCTTTACTCCCAGGACATTCCCCACCCATTGCATGCCAGCAGCCCTATTTATTGGCCCTTTTAATGCATTGTGGGAGGTATGTGTGGAGGTAGAACCGGGGGTTGGCTGCCCTTGTCTGGGAGGTTTGTTTTATGGGAGGTCTGCATTCACCGCACTGGATTTTCTATTAGATGATTTTTCCCACACAGAACTGGATTCACTGCACTGTGGAAGCATACTCCATTGTTCTTCTGCTCTTCGTGGACACATTATTTATGTGTTTAAGGTGGTAGAGGGATGACTGTGTCAGCACAGTGAGGTTATACAGAGGTGGGAATCTATGTTTATAGTCCACACATAGAGGACCTCGGGTACGATCGCTGCACCACAAGGGTGTCATTACACAGTTTTTCTTACATCAGCCACATTTCCTTCACACCCAAAAACACATAACTGCAGTGCAAACAAAGAACATGTCTCTCTGTGCTAAAAATCATCACCACAAAGTTCTCCTGGATTTGTTTGGGTGCCATTTTGAACTTGAGTCACTCTGCAGCAGCAGAGCCAGGCTTCCAGCTTAACCAGCTTGTAGAAGAAAGCCTGAATAAACGCCTGGGCCTCACTGTGCTTTCAATCAGATAAGAGTAAGTCCAGGGAGCAGGCATGGACTTCCCTGAGCATTCCTTTCGCTGCTACACACAAGGCGGCTTTTGTCTTTGCTTCATATTTGTGGCCCATATTCTGGTAGCAGTTCAGGCTGCGTGCTGTTTATTAGATGTGGAAACCTTGTACCTAACTGGATCATACAGAAAGATGTTGTGATTAAAGCCCGAGTCCCCTGCATGATGTGGCATCAAAGGGCACAGAGGTTGCACAAAATCAGTTCTGCCTCTACACACTGCAGCAGAGTTTCCCCTCTGCAAAGTATTTTTGGTCAGGCTTGCACTTTAGGAACTTCATTCAAGTGGGGTAAGAAGGAGTTAATGTTCTTTACATAATGAGGAACAGTAGTATCATCGTTCCAGGGCATTTATAAATCTCTGTGTCTGGTTACATTAAATTCAAAGTGAGTATGCTACACTGACAGACAAAAAGATGATTTATATTATAGTGGTTCATGGGAAGTCCAAGCTTCTTTTATAGCCTCTAACAGAAGGATTAAATACATGCAGTGCTACAGAAGTGTGTCACACATTCGTTTTAGTTAAAATACAGCAAACAGTGGAGTTTGTGGTTAAAACAACATTTTGCAAGTGGAACTGTAGCAGGCAGTGTAAGGTGTTTTATAGCAGCAGTATGTAAAGGTCCTTACACCTTTACATACTGCTACCAAACTGTAAGATTTGTAGTGTAAAAACTACACTCAAAATGCAACAAAAATGCACTAGTGTACTTATGCCACGGCATGCCTACGCCATATGCTGTGGTTCTCTGGTTGTACACCAAATGCATCCACAGGCAGTTTATTCTGTGTCCGGTGGTACTGCTTCCCGGAAATCCGACACAAATCCACAGAGACCAGACAAATCTTTGTGTAAAGTAGAAAAAAAGATTTCGAGCGTAGACAGGCAGCACATTATAAGCTCTAAATAAATCAATCAATACAGTTGAAAAAAAAATGTTGATTTAAAACAAAAATCGATTGACTTCTTGAGTGTATAGGACCTGATCCCAGGGCTGACAAAACAGTATCTGCAGTAATGGTCAATTCTGCACAGCAGTGGTGAGCAGAATCAAGTATTCAGCATGTTAATATTTTCCTATAACAAATACATTATATTTTGCATGGATATCTGTCAAAGTTAGCATGCTAATCAGCTAGCGGCAGAGCAATGTGACATGAGCTCATTTTAAATTAATTGCTCTGGGATGGAAACCTCTTCCTGCTTTGAGTCTATATGACTCAAAAAGATGACCTCACATCCTTGTTTTAACTCTGCTGATTTCCATAATGTAAATCCTAAATGTGCAAAACATAGTTCTGCACAAGTGAAGGTCCCATGGAAGGTTGTTAATCACTATCGAAACATTTATATTAGCACACTTTGTGGAGCTGATGGATTCAAGGTCAGTGAAAAGCGTTTCCATCCCATTCATTTCTGATGTCATTATGTTGGCATTTGTTCCTCCAGAATTAGACCTACCATAAATAATACTTCATTACGTCTAGTGGCTTGTTTACAGGTGTTGGCTCAGTGCAGAGTTTGATGTATGGCTCTTCAAACTGGTTTACGCCGCGCTGTAATTCAGCCACGGCAGATATTTATATTCAAAATATAATAAAAAATATCAATAAAAACCTTTCTGAATGTGTGTGAACTTTAAATCAACAAGCACATTGATAATTGGAGGCTTTTTTAGAAAACAACGTAGATGTTGTTAGCTCCTGACAAGCTAGCTACCTGAATGACAGAGGATCAGAGATATATGGCCTATGTGCAGACACAGTGTTACAGCAGGGGGTTCCATGAACCCACCAATTTTAAAGAGAGCAGTGCATTCTGGGACAGGATTTTGCTGTTGTATAACAACCGAAGGGTGTTTCTAGGATTTGAGTGAAAGAGACGCTGCATGTGTGTGTGTGTGTGTGTGTCTGATCTGATATGTGTGAGTGTGTGGGTGGGTGAATAGACTTGATCAGATAAAGTACAGTCTGTCTGCTTATGGACTGATTTTCTGTGAGGTATTTGCCATAGAAGATTTGGGCGCTGTGCACACAACACTAGAGTGTGGTGGCAAAAGAAGTTAGTGTATGTATTTGAAATGGTCTGTGTAAAATGGAGCATTGTGTCTTTGTGTTTTAGAAGTACTGTCAGATAGTTTTAGATGACAGCGAGCGCTGCTGCCATGTTAGGGCTCAGCCATGTTGTTAGTGCAATCCAGTCAGGAGTATAGGATGAGACAATGCTGGTGTTGCCAAATAGAAGGCATCTGGATTGTGTTTCAGCCCGCTGGGGCCTGGTCCTCAGCAGATGGTGCTAGCCAAACAAGCAACACTGATTAGAACCAGAGGGGCGGCCCTCGCACTTATGTGCACTCATTTCATGCATGCCTGTCAAAAGACCAGTTATAATAAGAGATACCAAAGAGAGGAGAGTGCTTCTACGGGCTTCATTTATTGGTGAGAGCTCCTTCTGATTTTTCAAGGAGGGACCTTGAAGAATGCATGTGCAATGAATCCTTTTCATTTCTGCTTAGAACAGAGGCAAGTCATTAGTATGCATGTTACGAAAGCAATTTGGGACAGATGGTGTTGTGTAAACAGTTCATCTGAACCACTAAAACATCTTCATCAAGCCTGCCAGTAAGAACAAACAAGTACAAGGCGACAGCAGAGTGAGATGTCGCCTCACAGCAAGCTGGCACACACAGACTGAGTGCACCCTCGAATTACCAAGCATTAGCTCTGGATCCTTGGCAAAGAGAGGTGGGGGTCTACAGGTCTACTGGAATACAGCATGGCAGGATTCTTAAAAAAAAAATCACCACATGATGTGCACCTGATACAGAAACACTCTGCAGTGCTCAAACCCACAGTGGCCACAAAGTTTACTAGCTGTGTGGGAGCTGATGCGAGCAGACCGCAAGTGTTGGCAACTGACATGGTGGTCCCCGGGACTCCGATGCGACATCCATCAGGCTTAGAGCCCATGTTGAATGGAGGATTTGGCTAAAGCCTGGCTAGGTGTAGCACATGTTGGCATGTTCAGGGCCATATGGTTTACTTTGCAGTAAACTGTCGCCTTCAGTGGCATCTCTGTTTATTGGACACTCACAATTACTAGCTCCAGCCAATAATGGCTATGTAGTAACTGCAGATGATAAGGGATCAAATTAAAAATGAACAATACAATATTTACAATTATGATAAAAAATATTCAGAATTCTCAGATTAAACTTCCAAGCAGAATTCAGAGTAAAAAGCTAGAATTCTTGGTATTTTATTTTTTAAATACAATCATTCTGAGTTTGAAGTGAGTATTCAGAATGTAAAGTTCTTAGCTTCAAATTTGGAATTCTAATGTAAAATTCTGAGTTTTAATTAGAACTCTGAGTTCAAAATAAGAATTCTGAGTAAAAAGTTAGAATTCTAAATTGAAGTTAGACACAAGGATTGGGGGGGGGGGGGGGGGGGGTTCTGCCACATCCCTAATGTTGAGCTGATGATGTATATTTATCTTCAGATGACAGAGTTGGAGGAATGTTCCGCATACAACACAACTATATAAAGGATCTGTTTTCATGGGCTTTAGTTGTGTTTAGACTCATGTAGACTCATTATGTACATGTTTCAAAACAAACAAGCAAAGTTCTCCAGCTCAGCCACGTCTTAAAAGGAGTCAGTGAGTTGTCTTCTTAATTGCTCACCAACGGGCTCTGAAAGTTAATGTCAAGATCACAGGACACAGTGAACCAAAACATGGAACAGCTGAGCCAGTTGTGAAACACTGTGTGGTAGGACAGAATGATAGGATAACATTTTAACAGCTGCTCCTGTCCATGAAAAAAAAAAAAAACACACAACACAAGTTGAAAGCGCCAACACCCCCAATACCCGACCCCCCACCCCCACCCCCCTACAAAACAAAACAAAACACACACCCTTTCCCTTGTTGTACCAACCCCCTCTGCCACACATGAGAAGAGGGGCTGACATTATCCACTGTACCCACAGGCCACACACCTCTCCTCTGTGTTTCTCACCCTTTTTCTCTTTGGGAGAATTCTTGCAGTCCATTCCCACAGCCTTCATCTGAGGGTCCAGTCAGTACAGGACACAGAGCCTGATACAGCGGCACCTCCCACGCAGCCAGCTCTGAAGGTGGGAGGCAGATTCTTTTCATCTATATCACAACTTTATTCACTATATTCACGAAGCTACACACACACATTAATCTGTTTTTTAATCTGTTTACACTTCATCACACCAGCCTTACTCCACCATCCAATAAATCCACACAGTGAAAGAGGGCATGAGATCCTTCATGTGGACTGCCTGGACGTCTTCCAGGGAAACTCAATAGCTGGCACTGAAAAACACGAGCACCCTTTACAACATTCACATGTGTTTTCTGGAATATTTTCCGTAAGCAACAGAGAGACAGGAGAGGAAACACACTGTGTTGAGGTCTGCTTCAGTGGCCAAGTGTTTCTACATTAATCCAAACATGGGATTGGAAAAGGAGCTGGTACAGAAGGTGTTTCTTGTTGGACAAAGTTTAGGAAGTGTGAAAGTCTGCTGACCTTGAAATGAACCGAGGAGTTTTCAGCCACAGTGACTGGTCACATTCTCCTTCTTTCAGTGCTGGTGGCCATGGATACAGTCGTCTTTGTTAGTTTGCAGCCATCAAAGACTTCAAAGACGGAGCTGTGAACGCTTTGGTTTTTTGCGACTGACCACTTGACCCTCAGATGCCCCACTCGTGGAGCGCTGTGATAGGAAATGAACTGAAGATTACACCGAACACAATCAGTCAAGGGATAAAAAGGGGCTTCACACCAGAGGATATTAGCCTTTGTACCAAGAAAAGAAAAGAATACAGTGGCCACTCGGAGATAAATACTAGGGTGGTGGTCCTTCACATTCAATTAATACTGACTTTGTGTGGTATGGCAGCCACTTTGAAGGATTCAGACTGTTATTACTTGCCTCTGAAAAGGGCAGTGGTGACAAGAAATGAATAACAATCGGACTAAACAGCTGTGGTCAAAATGTCACCTGTAATGTCACTGATGCGATGTGTGCATGCTTTGATTAGCAGTGGATACAAATCTCTTCCTTTTGATGCAAACTTCACCTTCTTTGTGACCTCTGGATGTAATTAGAGGGGGATGTACTATATCTGTTACATCTCCCAGAAACAGAAAAGGTCTGCTGTGTGTAGTTGTAGTAAAAGCATAACTGTGTCACAGTGTATGACTAATGCCATGAAAAATAAATACAGTGCCGAAGGAAAAAAGTTCTGTTTCAAGTGTTTTATCAATGCCAGATTATTGGCTTGAATCCAAAAAACAGTTTTCCTCGGGGCATGCCATTTTGTTCAGCTGCATTGCCAAAGCAAACACTGTGGTGAAATATTCATTGCAACGATAATAATAAGGCAAGCACACAAGAAAAAACAGATAAGACTAAAAAATATGAAAAAACCCAAATTCTCTTCATGAAATGTCTCACCAATCGCAACTATTTTGCAATGACTTGCTGCTTGCCCTTATTTAAAAGTAACTGTAGAATCTTTTGTTGATACTCGTCTGGTTGTCACATGCTACATGTTCTGATTGGTTATTCAAATGTGTCCAGAAGCAGTATATTCCGCATCAGTTTGTACTACCTCCTGGAAATCGGCCATGACTCCTTGCCATATAAGATAAGATAAGATAAGACAAAACTTTATTAATCCCGAAGGAAATTCTTGTGCCAGAGGTATCAAGTTACATTGAATGCAGTTAAGTACAGAGTATAAGAGTATAAGTGTCACTATAATCCAAATCAGAGTACAGTACACAGTATGAGCACAATATATGATACATGGATACAGATATGGAGATGTAAGGTGCTAAGTAAACATAAATATAGACGTGGAGGGAATGACAGTGATGCCTGACATGATTATCTAGCACTTCTCCCTACAGAAAGGGGAGGAGTTATACAGTCTGATGGCCACTGGCAGGAAGGACCTCCTGTGGCGTTCTGTGCTGCTCCTCGTAGTCTCAGTCTACCGCTGAATGTGCTCCTGTAGGACAGCAGTGTGTCCTGCAGGGGGTGAGACGTGTTGTTACGAATACTGAGGAGTTTCCTCAGTATCCTCCTCTCTGTCACCTCCACCACAGACTCCAGCTCCACTCCCAGCACCGAGCCAGCCTTCCTAATGAGCTTGTTGAGTCTGTTGGTGTCGGCCGTCTTCATCCTGCTGCCCCAGCACACTACAGCGTAGAAGATGACGCTGGAGACCACCGAGTGGTAAAACATCTGCAGCATGGTCTGGCAGACGTTAAAGGATTTGAGTCTCCTCAGTAGATACAGACGACTCTGTCCCTTCCTGTATATTGCCTCTGCGTTTGTGGACCAGTCCAGTTTGTGGTCAATGTGGACACCCAGGTATTTGTAGCTGTCCACAATGTCCACGTTGGTACCTTTGATGCTGACCGGGTTTGGGAGTGTCTGGTGCTTCCTGAAGTCCACCACCAGCTCTTTTGTCTTTGTGACATTCAGCTGCAGGTGGTTCTGTCCGCACCACTCCACAAAGCTGTCCTCCACACTCATATACTCCGCCTCCCGACCTCTGCTGGTACAGCCCACAATGGCAGAGTCATCCGAGAACTTCTGCAGGTGGCAGGACTGTGAGCAGTGTCTGAAGTCCGATGTATAGAGTGTGAACAGGAATGGAGACAGTACTGTGCCCTGGGGTGCCCCCGTGCTGCTCACTATCATGTCCGAGATGGTGTTCCTCAGCCTCACAAATTGTGGTCGACCTGTGAGATAGTTAGTGATCCAGGTGACCAGTGGGGTCTCTACCTGCATGTCCAGGAGCTTCCTATTCAAAAGGGCAGGCTGCACGGTGTTAAACGCACTGGAAAAATCAAAGAACATGATTCTAACAGTGTTGCCTGCCTCCTCCAAGTAGGTGTGTGCTCTGTGCATATATATATATAAACATATATGTTTTCGGGGTGGGACTACTTGTCATGGTAGCTGAAAAAAGTGGTGGCACATTTGTCCCTTTAAATTTATTGCCGCACCCTAACTCAGCATAGACGCAGCAAACAACTAGGAGATTAAAGGTGAAACGCAGTTACAGTTGAGATATACTACGGTACATGCCCAGTCACATAAAGAATACTAACACCAAAAGCTGTTTTATTATTGGAGTTAGTTGCCTTGTTGTGCATTTAGTCGTTCCATATATCTAATTATAGTATTTAAAGGTAGGAGATTTCATTCTGATGCACTTTTTGTTAAATTAGTGTAACTTCTCTTAACAATCCGATAGCAACTAGTTAGGTAGTTTTGCATTAAAACGAAGAATATGAATCATCTGTGGAAGCTATAAAATGCTAAAAACATCAGCCAATCCTCCGGGTGGACTGACACCAAGATGCCACCACAATTAGTTTGGTTGCCCAGCAACCAAACTCTTTGCCAATTGGTCTTTGGGAAACACTGGCTGGGTTGGCTGTCACATGTGTGGCTTGATGCATATCGAAGAGATGGCAGCCATAAAGAAGGTCTATATAAGGAGTTATTTTGTAAATAAACTTAAAGTCAAGTTCACTAATGAAATTAGTTGATCATAATAATAATTGTTGGAGTCTTGGTCCCCACCAATGTGAAAAGCAAATCTACGCCCTTGCAGTAGACAGGTGAGTATTTATTGATAACAAAGTAACAACCAAATGTAGAACTCCCGAAATCACAAAATGGTGAGCTGACAAGGGGACAAGACAATTCGGCAACAAAAGGAAGCACAGGACTTAAATAGACAAAGAAGTCTGCAGCTTCTTAAGCCCCACGTACATGTTAATTCCTGCCATGCAACTAGCAGCAAAATATGCTGGCCTCCACTCATTTTTAACACCAAGGAAGGAACAGTTAGTCTTTCTTGATGAAAATGTCACAATTTCCACAGAAGAAGTAGAAAACCAGTTGAGTCGACAAACAATGCTTCCAATCCTGTAATTACTGTAAAAACATGTACACAGATGCATTCCATTGCAGGCACCCTGGTTGTCATCAGTACAGAGGAGTACAATCATGAACTTGACCTATTTTATAACCATTGTGATTTCCCATAGACACTGTTGCAGAAATAGCCTGGGATGGATGTGCGTGTTTCAGACCAACCACAGTTACAGGACTCTCTCTGAAGGAAGAAACCAACTCTGTTTTTATTTAAGGCCCAAAATGATCATCCTTCTCAGACATCAAACTAACCTCCAGTGTGAGCTCGTCTACTTTTCACGCTCGGTTTTTGTAGAATCGCTGTCTGCTGGTTTCATCATTTACCAGCAAAACAAGATGTCCAGTTATCTTAGATAGCCAACAACGATGAAGCGATCAGGGGGTTTGAAAGGGAATTAGAGCAGCTCCCCTGGGCTAATAACACAGACTGGAAGGAAATCAGATGCTGTTCATGTGATCACAGCTGAGGTTATCTTAAGTCCAAAAAGGGCATACTGTTCTTTATGTATTGAGGCAGTGTACATTTTTGCAGAACATAATCTACTTTGTACAACTGTCATAAACAATTATATAGAGCTCCTCACAGCTTGCACCACAATGAAGAGAGATGAAGTAAAGCCTGGGAGCCAAACTGCGATGGCACCAGCAGGGGAGGAGCCAGACAGCAGGATGTCTGCTTTGTTAGCTTGTTCTTTTAACTGTACTGCTCTTGTGATTCACCATCCACATGCACATCTTTGTCTTTAACATCCGTCCCTACTTTCAGACAGAAATATGTGGTTAACAATGAAGAATATGTAAAAGATTTGTTTATTGTGTTTTGGAACTAGCTTAAGCTAATAGCTAATACAACTTTTCAATGTAATGTGTATTGTGCACATGCACATTGGAATAACCAGTGTTTGTGTTTAACAGATCAACCATCTAACAACCAACCTGGTTGCTTACTTCAGCAAACCTTCTTGCCACAGCTCACACTGATGTGCCATCCTGGATGAGCTGCACTACCTGAGCAACTTGTGTGGGTTGTAGACACTGTAGGCACTGACAAAATGCAAAAGTGAGCAAAACATCAGGCAGAAAGGATGGTGCTACCTGTATAAAAGACACCTGTCCACATAAGCAGTCAATCAATCCAGATTCCAAACTCTTCACCATGGCCAAGACCAAAGAGCTTTCCAAGGATGTCAGTGACAAGACTGTGGACCTACACAAGGCTGGAAGAGGCTACACGACCATCACCAAGCAGCTGGGTGAGAAGGTGACAACAGTTGGTGTGATTATTTACAAATCGAAGAAACCTGGTACCTGAAAATGCCTGGAAATGAAACAGAAGCCAAACGTATTTTAAACCAGAAAACCAAGGATTGTAACAAAAGCAGGACAATGCTATGGAACTCAAAGTTAATGTGATTGGATACAGATTGGCAGCTCAGAGACACACAACACAAAGTGGATTGTTTGAAGTTGAGACACTATAGAACTCCAGGAGTGTAAATATAGGAAGTTCTTGATGAGGAGTGAGCATGAAGATTTCCTCCTGGCTTGAGTCATTCGGTGTCCACTCGTCACCCTTTGCCCTAAGTGTCACATACTCAAACTGACATAAATGCATGAGGACAGCAGCTCAAAATAGGATATTATACGAGGCACAGGAAAGGCATAGTGACCGGAGCAAAGGCATTTCTGTGGTCAGCAAAGTAAAGGCTCATGTTTTATATATCCACAAATGAGTGTAGATTAGCAAAGTCCTGTTGGCTCCAATCAAATGAAAGCATTAGAAAAGTGTCCTCATTGGAAGAACACTCACTGATTCTTATTCATGTACATGGAGGCCTGGCTCTGCCAAACCTGTGGTTAAAGCTGGGGTTTGGGTTTCCCCCTGTCATTCATTTTAATGTAACCATACTGTGAATTGTGTGTAATTGTGCTAACTGAAAATGTCTGTTGGATCGTTGCAGAGAGTGCCCATATTGATGGACTGGGACTGGATGACTCACTGTACTTGGATAAGCAGACACTCACAGTGTGAAGCTGAAAGGGATGGTTCTGTGAGTTAAAAGGCTCAGTAAGTCACTGGCTTTGGCCCAAACACTGTCCTATTTGCATTCCTCAAGGGCAAGCTGTCCAATATTATCTCCACTCACTCCAACAAAGGCCCCTGAAGCCACAAAGGACTTGCTGTGTCGGCTTCTTCCACATCACGTTTGCTTTAGAGGAGAAGCCCTGACTTTCAGAAAAGGCATGATCACTCTGACAGCACGACAGAAGGATGCACCTGCACAAAACAGGTGGTTATGTCCTTATAGCCTGCGAGGAAGCTTCTTTTATGCACAAGGAAAGTTCTCAGGTGCTGCCAGGAGAAGACATTTATTATGTGCTACCTCTGATGTAATCATATTTTCCTCTGAAATCCAAAACAGTTTTCATTCCTTTCACTCTTTGAAGCAAGCACATGCAGGCACATACATGATGGCGTGGTGTATTTGAATGAAAAATCCTCCCCCTCCTCCACCTCCTTCAACTGATGTATCTGGTGTCAGTCTTCATGAGGTGCCATGTTAGGAAATCTGTAGGTGTGAAATCTTACATCTCAGAAGAAAGTGGGAGAAATTATGTGTCTGTGTGTGGGGGGATTCCAGACTGAGCTGAGCATGGGGAAAGAGGGTGGAGGGGGTGATGGAGGCTCTGCAGTGTAATGTGTCTGTGTGGAGGATTACGGTTGTTTGAAGGGAGATAAGACATTGCGGGATCAGTGCACTGTTAAATGTATCTCCCAGTGCCAGCAGAGAAGCAACAGTAATGCAGAGACTCCGCCAACATTCCCGAGGATCAACACCAGCAACACACACACACACACACACACCTCTCCTCCTCCTCCTCCCTCCCTGATAAGGGAAGCTCACTTCAGACCCCTTTCAGACTTGTGTAATCAAACTGGCTCGAGTAGGATTCAGGCCGAATGTTTGACGCACATGTTGTATTTAAATATTTCATTTTATTTTATATATGTACTTTTTGTAGCCACTTGTAGGCACTTCACCACATTCAACTGACAGTAATACAATGATATTTACAATCTGCATAATTTTGTGTATAAATATATAATCATCCTTATGCATCTCTAATTTCCAGCTGAGCACACTTACAGGATTTTCTCTTGCAAAGCAAAGTACGCACATATGTTTCATGTCCATTTGTCTCTGCAAATGATCCCACTGGGAAACACAATCTGACACTGCAATCAGAGACACTGTCCAGTCCCTTCATGGAGACAGATGGGTCTAAAAGAGCATATGGGCGATAAGGTCTTGATGTCTTCCAATGTGCTGTAATGACAGGGCTGTAAATAATCCGGACCGCCTGCATAGGAAGGATTTGTGAAATTATGAGGACATCTAGTGGTAAGAAGTAAATCGAATAAAAATCCCTGTCCCCTCACCTTCCCTCTCATGTATGCTGTCACAAAAACACTACAGACAGCTTGTAGTTTAGTGTCTACAATAGAGGAGGGAACCAGGGAGAGGATTATTAACCTGTAAGAGGCTCCCAGCTGCATAGAGACATTAAAGGAGCTGTCACAGGCACCAATAGATGTAGTGAGTGCAGGCGCTGACTAGAGGGCATGATGTGTGCATTAGATGACAAGGTCCCCTCCACACCTGAGCCAATTCAACACCCTCCTGTCATCGCCAGGCTTCCAATTTAAAATGTATCGACTAGCATTCAGTAGTGTACGGACACTCACAGGCACTCATGTCCTCCAGGCCATCTGTGAGAAATCTTGTCTAATTCACTATCATCGGAGCTCTTTGATAAAGGTGGACAGTAAAGTGTGTCACAGCAAGGTCCCCTGGCCTTGTAATCTCACAGTGGACATAATGAACACTACTGATTCTCAGTGTTTGCAAGTGGCTTTTGCTGCAGAGCTGCTGCTGTGTTACAGGATGTGTTTGATCTCCAGGCGGCCGCTGCTGAGGGGAGGTGCAAAATGAAAAGGTCGAGAAAAGCTGGAGACAAAGTATGGAGGGTCGGAATGTGGGAGATTGATGGTGAGGACGATGGCACTGTGGATAAGGTGAAGTGGATGGATAGGTCAGTGTCAGCCTGTAGCCATCTCTATACAACAAACACACCTGCCCTGCCATGGATGCACTTGACATTAACAAATCAATCAATAATGAAACAGATCCATGTGGATGTAATTTAGAAGTATTAAATATAAGAATCAAAGACCATTGTAAATGGAACACCTGTGGCCAAGTGAATTGCACTCAGCGCCTTGGACATCAACAATCAACGTGTTGCACTCCTGGGGTTTATTCTGTATTTGAATAGATTGAATACTAGTAAACATCACATCACATCACACTGTATAACTCCTCCCCTTTCTGTAGGGAGAAGAGCTAGATGATCATGTCAGGCATCACTGTCATTCCCTCCACTTGTCTATATTTATGTTTACTTAGCACCTTACATCTCCATATTTCCATCCATGTATCATATATTGTGCTCATACTGTGTACTGTACTCTGATTTGGATTATAGTGACTCTTATACTCTGATACTCTGTACTTAACTGCATTTAATGTGACTTGATACCTCTGGCACAAGAATCTCCTTTGGGATTAATAAAAATTTTTTAATCTTATCAACTATTAGTAGAGCTAAGAAACAGCTAGCTGGCTAAGCTAAGTTAATAAAATACCTTCAAGCTTGCAGAACATGCCTAAACTGCCCATTTAGCTTGTTTGTAAATGATCAGCTAAAACAAAATACTAAATCAATACTAAATCAGACCTAAACACTAGTAAAATTATTGTTAGTTCTGAATTGGTTAAGAGCTGGTATAAAAGTTGGTATGGGGGTTAATACTATGTTAAGTTAATAATAAAAATCAGCTGGTTGTACTGGGTCTTAGGAACGATTACCATAAAAAGTGTTTAATCATCTCTTGCTGCTTTCATAGGATTTAATTATCTGAGCTGCAGCATGTGCTGCAGGTGTGCAAAACTCTATAAATGCAGATGTGTGTGTGTGTTAACACAATGACAAGAGAGAAAGACGTAAACAGGGGTGTCAGAGAAGCAGCTGTTGCTGCACATCAATCAGAAAGACTAATCAATCCATTTCAAACTATTTGGAGCTCAATGTTCTACAGAGTGGAAAACATCAAACAAAGGTAAGTATTGGGACATTTACGTTTGGTGTCATGTGAGTTTCTCACAGATCCACCCACTGAGGTCCTCAACCACATATAAACCTGTATTCCCCACCACTACAGGTAGAACTGATGAAGCTGCTTGAAGGAGTCCAGTCCCAGTCGCCCTGCTTCAAGATCTTGAATGATAAAGTCATACCTGGAACCATGACTGCAAGTTATTGCTGCTAAAGGTGACTCTACCAGCTATGGAATAATGGGTTACATGTGTTTTTCTTGTTTGCTAGAAAGAAGTTTTATGTTGTTTGTCTGAGGTTGTGTTGATTTTGTGTTGTTTTTACACAAAAACAGAATTGAAAACATGAACATTTGAACATGACTGCAGCCAACACATCAGTAAGTGGCAGGCTATGCCTATCCAGCTAACTGTGATGTACCATTGCTTAGTACTGGCATTGAGACATTTACTTATGTATAAACAGTTTATTAAACATATTATGACATGTTTCTGCTTCACACGTTTGTGCTTGTGCCAATAAAGTGCAAAAAAGCTCAAATTTAAATACAATCTTTATTGTGGTCATAGACATCTCCCAAAGGTATAATCCAATTAACAGCAACACAAGCATTTTACAATTCAAGGACAAATAATTCACTTTTACGATAACAAATCAAAAGTATTTTGCCTCTTGCTTATTTTTCACTAGCTGTTGCCTCTGAACGGCAGATCACATAAAACTTAATTGATAGAATACGTCATGGAACCGAGCCGTTTCAGAGACTTCTGTGAGTTCAGTTACTTGTACTTCATCATATTTTGTGGAAATTGAGGCTTTTTTTAAACAATGGACATCGAACTCACAGCTTCTGTAAATGAACACAAATACTGTTACTTCACCGAACAACTGAAGACTTAAATGCTTTTTCTAATGTTGAAATAATACTATACTATAATATACTAACCAAATTGTCTGTCTAAGGACATTTACAATACTGACTGAGGAAAGACATTTTTATAATAACAAACTTTATTTTCCCAACGTTGAGAATCAGGAAAATTTCATGTAAATCTGAATCTGTAAATTAAATGTAAATTGCTGTTACAAAGACGTAACTCCACATCATGATCCTAATATCCAAATATCCAAATAGTTATTATGAAGAATAGTAATGGATTATAATGACTGATTTTCCTTTGTAAACATCAGGCCAGAACTCCCGATTTAAAAAATACTGAGTTAAAGCCCAACAGAAATCTGCCGATATAATACTCACTGATACACAGTGCTGCTTCAAAGTTTTTAACCCCTTTGAGAATTGTCAATATTTCCGCAGGTATGACCCAAAACATCAGCTGATTTTACACCTGACAGTGGCAAAAGTGAACCCAACCAAACAAATGAAACAAAAATATTTCATTTTGTCATTTATTTATTAAAGAAAATGACCCAATGTTACATATTTGGAGTGGCAAAAGGACCTAAACCTCAGGGACTAGCAATCTATCAAAACGAATCAGAATCCATTTGTTCTGAGGTGTTTTCATTCAATGGAAGATGAAGACAACAGTGAACTATCAAAGTCTCATCATCACAACCTGTGTTTGTGGAAGTTGGTATGATCAAAGGACGTTTCTGAGGACCTCGGACAGACACTTGTTGCTGCTCCTCAGGCTGGAAAAGGTCACAACTATCTGTAAAGAGTTTACACTCCACAAATCCACAGACTGTGTACAAATGGAGGAAATTCCTCAACAACCTCACAACCATGGTGTGCATGGCAGATCTGCAAGAAGAAAGCCACTGCTCTTACAAAAAGAACACTGCTGTCTGTCTGCAGCTAAAGTAACACGAACAAACCAGAGGACTGCTGAGAAAACCTTAAATGGACAGATGAGACCAAAATAGTTATTTGCCTTAAAGGTAGGAGCTCACCCCGAAGCCACGCCTCCAATCACATGGACGCCATCACCTGAAGACGAGCTGCGGTCTGTGACTTCGGCCATCATGCACATACCTCTCTGGTGCACAGAGCAGGAAGAGAGTGACAACCAGCCAATACTCTGCGCAGGGTCGTCTGATGTTTTTAGTGTTTTATAGCTTCCACAGATGATTCAATTTCTTCGCTGTAATGACAAACTGCCGAACTAATCGGTTGCTATCGGATTGTAAAGAGAAGTTAAACTAATTTAACAGAAAGTGTATCAGAATGAACTCTCCTACCCGACCTTTAAATGAGAAGCTTGGTGTTGGGAGAAAGTCTCACTTGCCAGCATTGGTGGAACAATGAATTCTTAATCATCTGTGAGCTCAGACAACCATTACCTGCACCATAACTGCTGCACAAGGTTTCACATTATGCTGTGGAAAGCAAAGATTCACATACTTTTCCCTAAATAAATAAATGACAAAGTGAAATTCTTCTGTTTCATTTGTTTGCTTGGGTTATCCTTTGACTTCTCTTCTCTCCTTCTACTGTTAGGGCTTCAGCTGATATTTTGGGTCATATTTTTGTAAATAAATTGACAATTTGAAAACCTCTAAGCAGTGTTGTATATAATAGCATAGGTGTATATTAGCTAATAGTTAAAGTGTCAACTATAGCTTCAACTACCCAGCAAGATAGCTAGCCATATTAACATTGGATATCCACCAAAATATTGGTATTGCTCCCAGAAATATCGGTCAGGTTCTACTGACAATATATTACTATTACTTTCGACCCCTCCTATATTCAGTAACAATCTGGTAACAGTGCAGATGGTGGATAATGATTAACGTCAAGGACCTCTAAAGCTAACTCTACCTGAAAAATCTTAAAAAGAAAAGTGCTGTTCAGGTGGACTAAGAGAATCCCTCGCTCCGGTTAGGTAAGGCTTCTTAAGCAACTGAACACTCCCTGTAATGCAGCACACTCTCCAGGCATAGATATGTTTTTTTAATTTTTTTTTAGTGCTTCATCCTCACAACTCCACAGGGTAACGACAAAGCACTACACAAGCAGCTACTGTAAACCTACATCACTATCAGAATGCTGTCGGTGTGAAGAGTTTGGTGCTATGTTGTTGGTGCTTGCTACAGTGTTAGTTCCTCACTACACATCTGTTAGTATGTGTTAGTATAGGCGTCTGAAGGTGCGAAGGAAACGGCAAATTTAAATCCCTGATGGGGATTGTGGAGGACTAAAATGACTAAAATATTGATGTTTGATTTTGAGGTGCACCACTCCTTTAAGATCCTGACCTTTCAGTCACTGACACAGCTTTGGGAGACTGACAAGAGCTAGTGTTGAATTATGCTTCAGGCCAATGAGAGATGCTGCAGAGAAAGGCCCCTTAAGTGCAATTATGCCACCGCACAGGTTTATTATCCTTTTGTCTTTATCTCAGGAGATCGGGCTCCAAAGCATGATAAAAAGTCTGGAGTTCATCCATGCAGAAAGCCAATGATGACCCTGCATCTGTGGAAAGTTGGGATAACAAAGGCTTTGTAATGTTTGATGGTTGTTGTGAACTCTCCCAATACTACACAAGCTCATTAGCTGCAATTAGCTCAGTGTTTCCTCTGAAATGTTTTTGAAGTTCCCACATCTGGACATAAAGCCAACCTCACTGTGGCATGTACTGCGTTGTGTTTGGGGTCTACTCTCTGCCTTTAAATCATCAGAATTTCTTTGTGTCTATTCACAGTCTGCGTTAAAGCTACAGTTTGGAATGACTGTCCCCCCTTTCTAGCATTCAGGGAATTTACACATCACACTGTCAACCTACGGATGCACTCGCCTCTGATATAGCACAGTACATTATATAAAATATAAAATTATGTTACTCCAGGACTGTAAACCTAAACCTCCTGTTTAGCTAGATGCTAAGCTAACACTGGTGAACTTGGTAGACCAGCCCGCATGCCAGTGTTAGCACTATCCACATAACAGAGCCATTTTCTCAGACAGAGAAGTTAACACTGATTAGCATAGTTGTGAATTACTGATCCCAGTGTGCCTTATTTTACCTGTATAATAAGATTATTGTATTATATAATTTGTACTAACTTCCTCTAAAAGCAGACTTTCCTTTTATCTGGCCCCTAAAAAATGATTGATGTACATGTTGCTATGGCTACAGGCATGCAACAAAGCAGGAACATTGTGACGGACACGAGCACTGTGTCTGAAATCATCCCCTAATCGCTACATAGTGGCCTACATAGTGTGTTGGTCATTTTGTAGTGTTGGCCAAATGTATAGAAGGTTCATCAAATCTCATATATAGGCCCTCATTATATCCCACAATGCATCACAAAAAGTAGTAAAATTGTTGGTCTCATTAGCATTATGTACTGTTCTCATTATTTGGATGGCAGTGATGGAGCATGTATTATGCAAAAGCAATGATGCAGTCAACACCTCGAAGAAAATGATGCAAGTAGTGTCTAAAAGCTTTCATAATGATGATAGGCTCAAAGTTACTTAATGTCCCTTATGATGAACTTCTCATGTAGTGAGGCAGTAGTAAGTGAGTGGGTGATTTTAGACAGCCCAGCTTTAAGGTTCTGGTATGCTGCAAAACACAGATGTTTACCTGCCACTAAAAGGCTGAATCAGTATCATTTGACAAAGACATTTAGCTCTGAACTCTAAATTCTGTTGATCTTCAGGTTATTCTTTATATATCGCTCGGACATGAGAGGGGAGTAGGTTCAATAAAGCAACACTATCTTTGGCCTCTTCAATGACCCATCACAAGCTTTGTGAAGAGCAATCTGAAAAGTTGAATGAACCCGAGCTGTGCCTGTGTGTGCCTTGGGGCAGAATGAGGCCTCCCTGCTGCTGATCCGTCTAACTGGCCTTAAAACAGAGTGCAGCTCCCCAAAGCAATGTCTTACTCATAACAGTTTGTTGGTTCGCAATAGCCTATTATGAAGTGGATCAGGCAATTAACCTCCACAGTGTCTGTGAAAAACGTGAAAAGTCTCTGAACACCTGTTAAACTCCCCTGCAACTATTGAGCATATCTGAGGTATAGATTTCGACTTTGACTGATTACTATAGGATATGTAAGCTACTTCCACAAAATAGTTTTAAAATCTATCATATCAAAGATTATACAACAAAGATAACATTTACCTCATTACAAAAAATATAGACTAGTAACATTTAGGAGGAACTATCCATTCAATTCTAAAATATAATTTAACAGACAGCATAGGGGTGCACAGTGACAGGATGTTCATCTCCCAGATAGAAAACAGCCATCTGTCTGTCTTCCTTTTATCTTTTCCTTTTGGTATAATTACTGAACAAACAATACATTGGAAAAAATGTAAATATTGTAAACATTGTACCAGTACAAAAGCACATGTTGCAAGACGTGGTCGGAAAACACCAAAACAGGCAGCGCTGACAGCTCTCACTCCTCTTCCATTGACTTCTCAATCTCCTTCAGCCTGCGGACAAACTCCTGAGCCTCCCTGTCTCCAATGCGGGCTTCCAGCATCCTCATGATTGGCTTCTCTGGAGTGGGGGACAGCAAACAGACAGACAAACAGTTTCCACACCTGACACAAAAATCTCAAGAATGGCTTTTCATGTTGTATTAGAGAAGTAATTGGAAACCCAGACCTATACCCATCTGGTCCATCAATATTACACAAACAATTGATACAGCCTGGAGCTATATGTACCGCTGGGTTTACTGCGAGACAGGTGCAGGATGACAGGCTGGACGCTCTTGCCGGCCGCTGAGGCGTTTGGCCTCCCTGGCCAGCAGAAGTCGCTGAGAGGAGCGACGGCTTCGCCGGCGAAGTCGTTAGTGGACAGCCAGTCATAGTCCATCACAGTGAAGGTCAAACAGGCAAACCTGTGTCGGTACTGTTCAGGACTGACGTGGCTGGAGGACAGAAACAAGGCCAATGAGATGTATGTTGTGTACAGGGCCACAAAGAGAGGGAAACAAAACTCACAAGTAAAAGAGTTCATCGAAAACTGGGTGCAGCGTCTTGAGTTTGACTTGTGTACGCTGACTCTTGGCCAGAGGAAAGAGGTGGTGAGGACAGAGCTCCACTATGACGAAAGGATCACTCAGTCCTGAGAAAGATAAGGAAAAGTGAGTGACAGTTAAAAAGTACCTTAAAAAGCCTGCATTAATTTCAGCCTTTTGCATTTTTACCATTGGCATCCAGTGCAATAATATCTGCAGCGTGCAGAATCTCCACAGTCAGTCTCTGCTCCGGAGCATCGTAGTAGCACTTCACACTGATCCGACCAAAACGTGTGTGTTTGAGTGTTTTCTGCAAGAAACAGCACGTTTATCCCTCAAATAAATGACACAAATACTTAAAGCTGCAGCTTTCCAATCAGAGGTAAAACAAAGACAGTGTTGTGCTGTCCAATCGATACCACTCTGCCAATTTATGGGGATAAATGAGATTGTCAGTCTAGTCTAGTGAGTTGAAACGCACCTGGTGGGAAATCTTCTCCAGATAGTACTGTTCAATCAGCTCAAAGGAGGAACATTTATTCAGCCTGAGTTCCTCATCCAATACCTAAAAACAGAATCAGAAAGGGAGAGAGATGAATCACATGCTGGATAAGAGGACATAAATCTCATCAAAAGACATCCCACCTTGTAGTCTCCGCTCTTCATGTCTTCCAGGGGAAGGCCTTCTCCCTTAGCATGGAAGAACTGCAACAGGGTCTGTACAATGTAAGGTAAAATCATGGGAATAGAATAGCACCAGTGATCCAGGGACCCCTGAGGTTTTCCCACCTATATTTGTGTTGTACAATCCGTTTGACAGAGTTGCATGCTTCATGCACCTATGGCACACACATGGTGATTACTCATAGCTGTCTCGCAGCTTACTAATATGTTGGCCTAAAATTTGAAATCTTCATCCCAGCTGTTCGATATCCATCCATCCATCATCTGAACCCACTTTGTCCACAGGGTCATGGGGGGCTGGAGCCTAACCCAGCTATCTACAGTCCGTCACAGTGCAACATACACAGACAAACAACCTTTCACACTTACACCTACCTACAGTCTCCAGTTGATTGTAACAAGCACATCTTTAGAATAAATTAGCACAGGAAGAACATGCAAACTCCACACAGAAAAGCCTCAATCAGAATTGAACCAGGATTCTTGCTGTGAAGTAACAGTGCTAACCTCTGCACCACCACCCACTGTCAGATATCACAATATGAAATAAACAGTAGCAAATTGTTTTCCTTCTAAAGGTGGGGGATCCTTGGAACGCCTCTATAGATAGACTGTATTGTTCATGTTAACTCACACGGCACCACTGATAACTCAACATAAATTATCCCCAGTATGAACACTGGATTAGGACCCACAAAGGTCTCTTTCTCACCTGGAGAAAGATGGGAGCACTGTGAGGATCATGTTCATTGATTTTTCCAGTGCGACCATCCAGCCCACTCTCCTGGGGGACAAACTGGTGCAGACAGGGGTGGATCACCCTTTCACATATTGGATACTACTCGACTAACAGACCACAGTTTGTGAGGGCTACAGGGCTGTGTGTCTGACGTGGTCATGTGCAGCATGGGAGCTCCACATGGAACTGTTACTTCCTTCCTTTTTACACTCTACACTACAGACTTCAATCACCTCTCACCCAACTGTCATCTACAGAAATTCTCTGATGACTCTACGGTAGTCGGACTCATCACAGACGAGAATGACAGGGAGTATAGAGGACTTATCCAGGACTTTGTAGACTGGTGCCACGGAAACTGTCTCCAGATCAACATGGGTAAAACCAAGGAGCTGGTGGTGGATTTCCCTAGGCACAACTACTCCTGCCCTCAGTGAACATCCAGGCAAGGGCGTAGTTTTAGCATGCATGGAGGGGACGTGTCCCCACCAATAATTTGGTCCCCAAGCAGATTCTCATTGGGTGCAGGAAGGGTTAAACTCTGTTGGAGTCATAGGTCCCCACCAATGTCATGCCCCTTGGCCATACCCTACGAAAATTTGGAATCACCAATTATACACTGATGACACCTAACAGTACCTCTCTTTAACCTGACAGTCTCTGACTTACAATTGACACCTTCAGTTATATTATGCATTAAGGTGCCATTAACAGTCTCTAAAGGCACCTATGAATAAAATGTATCATTATTACTATTAAACAGTATGAAAAGAGAAATGTGATCTGTCTGCCAAACTCTGCCTACCTGTGTGGCATGCCATGACTTTTCATGCAAACCTCTCACGTCCCCTACCAGCTGATTAATTTGGCAATACAATACACAGCAGATTTTCACATTGTCATTCACAAGGCAACTCACTCTGGCACCGAACTACTTCATGAATATCTGATGTATGCTAACGACTGCACGACAGCAATCACGCAGAGATAATTAAAGAATGCAGATAACAGCAGTGATGATGATCTTTACAGAGCAGACAAGTGTCTTTAAAAGCTTCTTTGCAGACACACAATCAGACTAGAAAGTAGAAAAGCGTGTGCGGTGTAATGACTGACTGACCTCCACTGTGTACTGGAAGCGGTTGTAAAACTCCACCTGGACGCCCCTGTTTTCTGTGACCGCGTCCAGGATCATCCGCAGGAGCAGCTCCCACATGCATTGTAGAACTCTGGCAGGCAGCAGACACAATGAGATGCCCACACATATGTTTTTATTTACCAGCTTTTCCAATTACATCCTGAACCCTCACTAAGCCTTATGCATGTTTTTAAAGCTACCCGCTTCATAATGAATACTTTGTTGTGTAAGTGCTGAGGGGTGTTATTATTGTAAGGCTTACATTGAGACACAATCACAGCTTACACCTGCTGCTGCTATATACATACATATATACATATATATATACACATATATATATATATATATATATATATATATATATATATATATATACATATATATATATATATATATATATATATATATATATATATATATATATATATATATATATATATATATATACATGTATATATACACACACATATATATATGTATATGTTTTCAAATATGATTTAATAAGGCACGCTCCCATACACACTAAGTGGAAATCATTGTCAAGAAAGTGGCACAATTATGACTCAGAATGGGAATTAGCTACTTAACATTCACCCTGCTTAATTAAAAGCCTGAAACATTTTACTACTGTGACACTATGATAATGAAAGTGCACTTTTATTACAAACTGTTGTTGTACTGCTAGATTAAAATGTCAAGTCTTTGTGCTTACTGGTAACATATATGCAAGAAAACAAGGCCGTTATACAAGGATCCAGGTATGTAAATTAGTAGACAGATTGAATGTATTGTAATGAGTTCCTACTTTTCTAATTTTAGGTAGAATTAGGTAGATGTTTATTATGCAAATAAATGTATAAAAAATCCATCTGTTCATGCACACATAACTATGTGCTCAACCAACGGAAGTTGTGCGTGTGCAAATGCGATCGAGTTAATACTGTGCACAAATTTGAGCAACCAATGAAAGCTGTATGCACAAAGACAGCCTGGTGTAGGTTTAGGTGATGCAAGCAAACTTTCTGTATGTGCTAGAAATCGAGTAATACCCACACCACAAAAACGGTGAGAGCTCTAGTTCCCTGTGACAATAAGTTGGTTGACTGATCGATATAGACCAAAATATACCCATATATATCCAAGTACAACATAAATATGTCAACATAGGTGTGAGAAGCTGTCAGTAAATTCATTGTAATTTTAAGATTAAAAAGCCTGTGGAGCAGTATTTACGAGTTGAAAAGGTAAGCATAGTAAACCTAGGAAAGCTTTATTGCTCACCATGTTTTATTCATGTTTGGGGTGCATTAGCATCACATTTGGTCAAGATAATATGAGTGAATCTGTTTTGATCTGGGATAGATTAGTTATGGCTCACTTCACACTCAGATTGTGGAAGATTCCTCACTGATGTAATTGTTTCAAAGAGGAAATGTCCCAGAGGGGGATAGCATACATCCAAGCTATAATGTCATTCATGTCCATGTTACATTTTAGTGAACAGAATAGTCTGGGGGGAAAATAGATTAAATTTCTCCAAACTTTCCAGACCTGAATATGGCTAAATCTAATTCCATACAGTGTAGGAATGTTGAATTATTTTAACATCTCTATAGTTAATAGAGATGATCAGACATCATCTTCCCTGTCATCGATGCAGCATCTTCTTTTAACAAGAACAAGCCCAGGAGTTTATCAATACACGCTGCATACACTGCACTATATTTGCTGTGCATCCAGCCTCTTCTTGTACAAGATGCTGGCTTTGTTGAGTCACATTAAAGTGCATTTTGTTTGCATACAATTGGCACCAACAATATATTAAGATGAAATAAAAAAGCATATTGTATGTTTATAAGATTCTATGAGTTTTTAAGTCAAAATCCAAAGCAAGGAGGAGCAGAAGAAAACAATTTACATGTACACATTTATGTCTTCTTTTCAGATACATAAACACTGTTTACATTCACATAATGGTCCATTTAATTAAGAAACTGACCTTACTAATATGGCAGTGATTTTCATCACTACTTTTTTCCTCCTCTATATCTATGGCATTAGTATTTAAGCTGCAGTTGTTTTGCCTTTTCTTCAGTAAAATAAATGAGTGTCTTACCTGGCCAGATTTTCCTTTACAAGTTTGTCAGTAAGGATGACCATAGTGTCTTGTAAGTACTTCATGAGGGGAGACACAGCCTGAAAGAACCCATACATTACATAAACAATAGGGATGACACACCTCTGATAAAGGGTTTAAAATGTTGGACAAAAAGTGCTTTTTACGTCGTCGTTGTTGATGGAGTCTGGAGACAGGCTGATGTGCTGGATATACCTCCGCAGCTCAGGCAGCATCTGCACAGTAACAATAAGTTTGTTGGCCTGAGGGTGTCATGTGTGAACGTCTGTGAATTTTTAGACCTGTGTGTTCACCTTGTCAGTGAGCAGTGAGATGAGGCGCTTGGCCTCCCTATGCAGGTCCAGGTCCACGTTGAACAGCTGCCCGTTGAGAGCTTTGTAGACCTGCTCCTTCCCCTCCACCCCACAGGACTCCTCCATGGCCCGCTCCACGCCTTGCCAGTCCAGGTCACGGGGCAGGTGACCCAGGAAAACCCGCACATGCTCCGTGTTGTTCAGGGCAATGCACAGCTAGCGCGAAAGCGAGGAGGAGCAGAAGAGGAGAAACAGAGGAAGGAGGTGGAGAAAAAAGTAGGAAAAGAAGCAGGGCTACAGAGAATGGAGGGATGGGGCATAAATGATTGATACCAGGCTTTGTTTTTGTGTGTACACATATCTGCTCTCCTGCTGAGCCCTTTGTGTTGCCAGGGAGAACACTTGCTGACATGTTTGACGTCAATGCGTGCCCTCCTCAAGTTCTGCCTTGCTACAGGCAATACCTGCACTGTGAAGCTCTTGTGGTCTCGGCCCAGCTGGTTCCTCTCAATCTTGCGTGTCATCATCTCCGAGTAGCACACAGCCTCGCTGCAGAAATTCTGCCGTGGATGAAAATCGCTTGGTGTTACTTTGCATGTGTTTACTGTAGACCTTCTCAGTGCAGGGTTTGTATGGGTGCCGGATATGAGTCTGTGAGTGTGAAGTGGCACTCACGTCTGTCAGACGGGTGACAAAGATGAAGGCCCCCGCAGAGTCTGGCCAGGCCAGCTGGTGCCAGATCTCGCGTACCTGGCTGAAGCAAGCTGTCACTTCCACTGCTGAGGAACTGTGTTTGGCTTGCTGCACAGGCTGGAGCTGCTCACACAACACACACACAACACTGATGGAACTTTACTGACATCAATAAGTCTCTCTACAGTGAGTACAGTTACAGAACATTAGCAGGAGATCATTTAAATGCTGTGTTGTAAGACAGGCCTGTGAGAGGTGGATGATCAGACCAAAATAAGCTGTGGGCTTTAGGCTGAGGGTAGGACTGCCCACCAAAGTGTAAAAAAAAGAAGGAAGAAAGAAAGATGTAAATAATCATAGAAATAGAGAAATAAAAAAATACACAAACACTTATGTGAATAAGGAAAAGAAAACAATGGAAAAATGCAGACAGCTCAAAACAACTAATTAAAAAATGAGAAAAATCAAGTTAAAAAAAAATAACAGAAAGAAAGAAGAAATAAAAAGACAATAACTAAAATATGACTAAACAAATCAAAGAAAGACATGCATAAACAATAATCTATGACAAACTACTAATACTACTATTACATTCCAATCATATCATAAACAAGATTATCTTCACAGTGTTGTATATTGTTTGCAGTGTCTCACCTTGTCTGTGTCCACTGCTTGTCGGATCCTGTCACAGGATCTGTCATGAATGATCTGAAGCCACTTATGAATGGAGGACTTGAACCAGTTATGAAAGCCTGTCAGGGCCAGCATTTTGGCATCCCTGCAAGGACGGACAGGACAGAAGGACGACAGCAACCTTCTTTAGTAGATTCTGAGGAGAACGATGCTGCTATATGAACATTATCATTAGAGTCAAACTGACTTGAGAGGAAGAAACTCCCGAAAGCCTTTGAGGATTTTCAGAGACATGTAAAGTTCAAAGATGGTCTCTCCCATTGTCTGAGTCAGTCTGGAGCTCTCCTGCTCCAGAGTCCCACACACCCGCTCCATTGCTACATTTACATCATCAGCTACCTGTCAGATCAAACAGCGTTAAAGTTCCAGGGTTAAAGTTGGCATCAACAATAAGCAATGACTTCGCGACGGTTGCCAACGACTTTCACTTCACTTTCAAAGACGCACCTGTTTTTCCAGCTGTCTGTACGATATGCTGAAGAAGTCTACTTTCACTGCGCTGTGACAACAAAGGTTGAAAAGACATCACTCCAGGTACTAAACACATCACCAGGACTGTGACAAGCAGCTCAACATGTGTGCTTTTTATTTAATCCCCTGAGATGTACAACCTGTAGAAGAGTTTGTTGTAGATGTTCTGGGCTCTCTGCACGTCTGCACACACGCCATCAATCACCTGCACCAGCTTCTTCAGCTGCTCCTCCAAAGTCTGCATAAACATGCTGGCTATCAATCCTCATGACACAGTCAGTACGATGATTAGAACTAATCTATAATTAGAGTACATAAATCATCATTGTAAACTTACCCCATCCTCTGGTTTATACTGAGCAATTAGGTTCTCGTACCACTCAGCTGTTCCTTTCTGTTCAAATCAGAAAACATGGGTTAAAGGTTAGCATTAGCATTCATATGTAGATGTGCTTTTTGCCCTCTTTGGCAGCTATAATTGCAGGTCATCAGTCTGCTGTAGTGTAAATATATTGCATTATTTCCTCCTAACCTCTCCTCGCTATCAAGATATCTGCTCGGTGATGGAAGAGGTGTCATGTAGCTTGTGACCTCATTATACTGACTCCACATTAAAGGTTTTAAATGCACACACACAACTTATGTGGAGTCATGCACCAGTCAGACACCACCAGAGAAAGTAGGTCAGCTAGTTGCTGGTGGATGTCTCCCCAGAGCAAGATATAAAGGACTCCCTGTCCAGAGTAGTACAGCTCAAACCCGTAAGATATCTAAAACCCTACTAAAACACAAGTCTTTCTATTGGAATTTTGTTCATGAGTTGCTAACTTCCACATTGGCCAACACGTTTACAAAGCCAAAGAATCATTCTTGCTGAACTCCACTTTCCAGCTGTTTTGTGCAGCATTAAACTGACAATAAGTAGTAAAACCTTAAAATCAAGGCAGACAGTAAAAAGAGGGTTCATTATAATATTAAGATAAAGAACAAAATCAGGAAATTGTGTAAAAATCAGCATCAAGTGTTCACACATTCATGTTCTGCATCTTTTGTAACTGCAGCTGTAGTGTTTGCTCTGTTTCCATGTAAAGACAGTAACAATATTACAGTTAAAACCTGAACAACCTTCTCAAAGTCTTTCATTGAAAGATCTTGGCCAGGAATCTCACCTGGAAGAAACCAGTTTTGGTAACAGAGATTCTTGATTTTCAAATTGCACAGCACTGTCAAAAGTCAGCCCTAGATGTTTAGTGGCTTGTTGGTTGTAAGCCCAGCAGCACAGTCATCCAATATGTGAGGTTGCCATGCAAGTTTTTCTGCTAAACAGGAACTGTACAGATTCTTACAGACTTACCAGAAAGTAGGGCTGGGCAATTAATCAAAAATATATCGAAACTGACATTTATGCCCAGTAACCAATGCAATGTATGTGGTGATTAATCATGTGTTTTGTGGTGCAGTGGGATTATCAGTGGCTTGGGAGCAAGAGGTCTTGGGTTCGAACCTTCGGCATCCCGACACACACACACACACACACACCTACACCTTTTGGCGCCGGGCACAATAACGGATGATCGAGGACAAAGCGGCAATTAATCGTGGTTTTGATTTCAATGCAATATCGCCCAGCCCTACCAGAAAGATATATTTGGCTGTCATCTGCAAAGTGAAAGTACAGGTTGTTCTTTCTAAAAACTGATCCCAAAGGCAGCATGTACTAACATGGAGTCTTTAGAGATCTCACAAGAAAGTGGGGCTGCAGGTGAGGAATATCGCCCCATGTGAACTGAGGAGAGGGACGACTGACTCTGGAAGTGCCACAACACTAGCAGCTTCTAATGGAGGTCTCATTCCTGCAGCACTCAGGAACACTGCAGGAATGAGACCTCCATTAGAAGCTGTTGGCTTCTCCAGTAAAAACAGAAAGCTTGAGTCAGATTTAGTATTAGTCAGCTGTGGCATAATGAGTCATCAACATTTTTAATGTTATTCCTGAATAAAGGGATTCCTACAATGTATGTAATTTCCAGGCCAGATCCTGCAGCACTCTGTATTTGTTCTGATACAGCACAGCACCTTTAGTTGCAGAACTCACTGCTCTCGCTGTTACCTTGACAGCTGTGGTGATGTCCAAATGCAGTTCATTTCGAAGAGGACACACAGTCTTGAATGCCCGCATGTTTTGCATGTAGCCAAACCCCCTGATGAGACAGCAAACAGCCAATTACAATACCTGTACATCAGTAAGACTTAGAAATAAATAACTATAAAAGCTAAAGCATAGTCATTTCAGTCTATGCAGGAGAGGAGAGATACAACTTTAACTGCTAGGTGAGTCACTCTGTGTGTGTTTCTCAGAAAAAAATGTCCCTTGAGGTGCTGATCACTGGGCAGAGCTTGACTTCTTACTGCAGAAGTTTCTATAAAAAGACTCCTCCAAACTCTGATAATTAGCTCATTTTATACGTGCTCAAACGTCCTCCTTCTGTTTGATGGTAACCAGGAGCGAGGCGTGAATTAAAAATTAGAATGTGTGGATTTCCATGAGATTCCACGAGAGTGAATATTCATGGTCTCTGTGAAAGTTTCACATGTACAAAGAAATGTTACTTTTTACATTTGCACATGTCCTTTCAGATTTAAATGACTGTGTTATGCCCTCTATCAATGTGTATGACAGGATTTTAATAGTGGGATGGTTTCATACAGTAGTATAGATACTGTATAAGGATCAAAATGTGCTAATATGCTAACAAAATAGGTGCTAAAGTTTTAGTATGCTGGGGAATAAATATCCTTGGACATGAGTAATGAGAAATGATCCAGTTATTTCTGAGCATTAACCCAACACAGAGTGTGAGTCTCTGTGTGTGCGGTGAAAAGGTTGGCCGCAGCAGCGTGATGTGATGGCGGTGTGACTTTACCTCAGCATGAGCTCGTAGCGTGTAATGGCAGCGGCGCTGGTGCAGGGGAAAACCTGACGCATGTTCTTCATCAGGCACAGGCAGTGCTCTGTGTACAGCCTGAAGCTGTCTGACAGCTGCCTCTCCTGGACACAGGAAAGCTCTCAGTTATAGCTTCAGCTGTGAGACATTTTTGGCTGAACCAAAAACCTTGATGAATGTCAGTGAGGAGCTGTGCTAATGAGGTGACTGTTCCTAGATGATGAAAGCTTTTTGTTTTTGTTTTTCCATTACTGGGAGGTGGTTGGTAGAGAACCTACCAGGTCACCCCTCACGGCGGGAGGGTCCCACTCTGCATCGATGGTCCTCAGGAGGCGCAGCAGCAGGGAGTAGCACACCCTCTGGGTCCGATGGTGGCTGCTGTAGCACTGCCAGCGGCTGCGGGAAAAGTACAACGTGCACCTTCCACCTTTCGTATTTGATTTGATCAATGTTATTGCACCATTAATACTCACATAATTGCCTGTTGGAGAGGTGAGAGATCAGTTTGCACAGCATGGTGAGTTAGCACAGTCCATGCTGGAGGAGAAACCTGCCCATTCCAGTTGTATGGCTCTCTCTATAATCACAACCAGAAATGTGATTTTAAAGTGGAACTAATCTGCAGCTACTGCACTGGTGATGGTGCAGTAAATACCTTTACAACAGCAGGAGAGCGCCATTTATATCCTGTTCTATATATATTATATATTACGTTTTTGTTCAAAGTTTTCCAAAACACAGTCATGGTAAGTACATCCTCTCCAAATTCTATGGGTTCACATCACACTGTGTAATTATTTATATAATGAGGCTAAATGGAGAAGCCCTGCATCTATCCCATGATTCGTTGCAGTGGAAATTTGGTCTATTGGTCTACTGCTGTGCTTTGGATCATTGTTCTGTTGTATGACCCAGTTTCCACCAGGCCTTAACTGTCAGACAGATGTCCTCACATACAATACTTGGGTATAGAGAAGAGCTGATGGTAGACTCAGTGACTGCAAGGTGTCCAAATCATCAGCCTTGCTCCACTATGACTGACACTTGTTATGGGGTGTTTGTGCTGATATGTTATGGTGCTGTCCATTACGGGAAACAACTCCACTGTGGTTTCATGTGTCCATAGGACATTTTTCACAAGTGTTGTGAACCTCAGTCCTGCGTCCATGTGCCACCCTTCAAACAAACAAACTTGTTCAGTCCTCTTCTTGTGCTGTCACATGAACACTGAGCATGCTCAGTGAGGCCTGTAGTGACACCATTGTTCATGTCTTTCCCTCTTGTCATTGTGTTAACACACACCTGAATGCTCCAGCAAAGAGGTCCGTTCACCTGCTGATGATCAATTCATCGTATCTACTATCCGGTCCAATAAGCCTAGTAAAATTACTTCACATCAAACTCAGCATAATGAGCAGCAGTTCTCTTCTGCGATTACACATTTTCTGACACTATATATTAGTTATTATATATTTTGGTAGATGGCTGACTAGCTATGTACCTGTTAGCACCATGCCATTAGCTACACCTGTTCACCTGCTTATTAGGCGTGTCTAATATTGGTTTTGGTGCAGAGAACTGACCTTAACGTGAGCGTGCTCGTACTCCACAATCTGACTCAGCAGTTTCTTGTGAATAGAGACGTTTGTGTCCTTCTTTGACAGAGTTGTGTCTCGCTGTGTAGTAAAATAAATATGACACACACGTTTTACATCATCATACATACTGTTCTACAAATGATAGCTGCACTTAAACTACCTGGCAGGTGAAGAGCTTCAGGATCAGGTGACATTCTCCCTGAACTTTAGACGCACTTGATCGCGGCTCGAGCTTGAACCATGTGTCGTATCCGACAACAGGGACTTCCTGCAGAAATGAAACCGGCCTGATTAATGACACACTTCAAGGAGAGACTTTCTCTGTGTATTTAGTTCATCTCTGCTTACGTTCAAAGGGATGTTGATGCATCCGAGGAAGTCGTCGGCATTCTCCTCGGACCCCGATGATGCAGATCCATTGGAACGCACAGATTTTGCAATCTGCTTAAAATACCTGAGAAAATTGCATAATTTTCCACACAGGGTTTTGCTTCGTTGGTCCCTTGGCTATGATTGACATTCTCAGATTTTCATTAGATGTGTCTGCTATTTATTAGTCTCACTGTGACCCGGCTGAACTGCTCTGTGTGCACAGCTTTATTGGCTTTTCTGTGAATTGCCTTTCAAAGGACAAATGATCCTGTAAAATTAACAAGCTTGTGGCAGCTTTTTCGACAATTGTAGATAGTTCAGATGAATTCATTCACGAACTGCAACTTCACATGCAAATGACCCCTTTGATTGACAGACTGAATGACTCATCTGTTTTTACTAAATGGATTACTTAACAATTGTGCCCCAATCAGAACCTGTCAATCAGCTGCAGATGAAAAAAATACAAACAATTACAAGCTTTCTTCTACCTGCCCATCCCTCGAAGTCCGCTGACTTCATTGAGCTTTTTGCAGGCCTCAGCAACAGACACGTCATCGTCGTGATCCCTGTAGGACAGGAGATCATTCACAAGTTATTTCACCTGCTCATTTCCACAGGCTTCATTACCACTGGTCAACAATAGATCCACAGTCAAGGCCCTAGGTAGCAAGGACAGCAGCCTACTCATCTTTTATCAATACACTTTGCAGCAGAGGCAGAACAATGTTGACAAAGCATGGACTAATCAATGGTCCGAGGTCTTATTATTATATCTACTACAGTGAATGTAAAAGATTCAAAAAGCTTGAGAAATATGCAAAATAATAAAACAAGTGAATCCTGTATTTGTTCTTTTGTTGAAAAAGGACTTACTAAGGATGTTTTGAATGTTTTATTCACTGAACTGATTCTTTCCTTTACACATGTTGCTAGTAAGTGTTAAATAAAGTAGGTGCTGCAAGCATGAATACTACGTACAGACGATTCTTGTGCTCTCTCCATGTTGTTGCTTTATGCGTGTCTGTTAAAAACTACCATATATTCTGGACTATAGGTTGCACCAGCCAAAAAATGCGTAATGAAGAAGAAAAAACCATAGATAAGTCGCCCCGGAGTATTAGCCGCACCAGCAGACCAGCGTAAATCACTACGTTTTTAGCGTAACGTTGCCTCTTGACTTCCTCTTAAGTGGTGCGGCTGCAGGGCATTCAGAGTGAGACACACTCATTTCAACAAGTCCTCAAGCAGAGAAATGATGAGCTTCACCGCACAGAAACTCCTATAAACATCCTATAAATGAGTAAAAGGCAGACTACTGTGCGCTCATATAGCTGTCTGGAATTAGCGGCATATCATCCACATGCATCACCTATGCCCGGAATGCAAAGTGTGGACAAGCTGGAGGTGGAAGAGAACCGTCAGGAGAGGAACAGAACAGCTGCCATTATATTTGTAATGGGACTTCAGGACACAAGGATAACTAATTGTATATTTTTTCATATATAAGTCGCACCTGAAAATATGGTAACCTACCAGCATGCTTTGCGTGCTGTTGGCACATAGAAGTGAACTGAATGGATCAGCCACATGGATCAACACCATTATCAGATGTGCCATCTGTTTATCAACATCCAGATATCCAATATCAGTAATGGATTCATTAAAGAAAATTGGATTTTTGATTGTTGGCCCAAACATATGAAGATGTCAAGATATTGATCAGATATTTAAGCAGATTAATGTAGAATAATCATCTAACATGGATATGTCCCCTGTAGCCTCTAGTCCCCACAGACCTCCAACACACTTGTGTGGAATAAATCAAAAGACTTAACTTAGAGGGGAGGGAAAATTATTTGACCCTTTCAAAAAGCCACTATGATGACCCTCCTTTCTGCTGCCATTATAAACAACACAAACCTGATGGATGTGTGAAAGCTGTCAATCAAATGTAACATGCTTGAATAAGGATCTTACCATATATCCAGATGTAAGAGGTCGTTGTGAACATCATCTATTTCACTAAAACAAAAACAGAACAAAATGATTAATGAAATCATCGTTTTCTTCATGAGTAACATTATCTGTTCTCACAGAAATGACACACAACAGATCAGTGTGAACCCTGTGTGTGACACACTATATCACCAGAACTTTGAGAAAGTTCGTCTTTTACTCACAACACAAAGTGCTCGTCCCACACCGGGTTGAGAGTCTCAGGTTTGACCTCGGTGACCTGGATGCACCTGGCGGGTAACACCTCCTTGGTGCTGGAGCGTTTCTCCAGCTTCTCCCTCCTCTTCCTGAAGCTGAACTTCCTCTCCTTCTTCTCATCTGTCTCGCGAGGACTCTGACCTACCAGGATTCCCAGCATGCAGTAGGGGTCGCTGTACCCTGGCAGGCCAATGTTTCACATATTTATCAGCCACACTGCTAAAACCTGCATGTGTCAGTCAAAAAGCCTTTCAAACTAAAGCTAAAGGAAGATGAATCATTTCAACATTTACTACTTATCAAAGTCTTTTCAATCTCATGGTATTGCTGAGAGCAAAGCTCTCCATCAGAAAGAATTTCATCCTTGAAAGTTCTCACCGTTTGCATCCTTGGCCATCAGATTCTTAGCTTTCATAACAGAAACCCTTAAGGAGAAACTGGCTCGCTGTGGAAGAAAGAATTTACAGACAGAGTTAATAAAAGAATTCCAAAACATTATCTCCAGCCTGCACTGTAGAGTACTTATACTGTGGAAGTCTCTCTGCACCGCCATTTCCAAAGGCCTCACAGGTTTTAACAGGATTATATAAGGGTCCCTGGCAGTCAGGAAAACAATCACACAAACTGAAGCTCTGATATGTAGCAACTCTAAAAACATCTTTAAGGCCATCAGTGCTCTCCAGTTGTGGCTCTCCGGGCCATGCTTTCACTTTATTACTACTGCAGAGTTCAGACTGTCAGCAGGAGAAAAGACCAGTACCTGTGGCTACACCTCTGAGGCTTTAGAGATGTCACTGAACTCTGTGACCTCTAATAAGATCCTGACTGAAAGAACAATGACAGTAGGTATTTACCGTGTCTTTCCCCCCCTTTGTATTACAGCTGGTTATGTGGACAATGTTTGTTTGTTTGAACCTCTAAAGATTTTCTAGAGTCCTGCAATGCAGCAGCATGCAGTCTTAGGCCCAATCCCAGAGGTGTTAGAGCTATGTGAGTAAATATTAAAAAACTCCACAAATATTACCTTTTTGATTTTTTACACACACATATATATATGTATATATATATATATATATATATACACATATACGTACACACACATATATACACACACATATATATATATATATATATATATATATATATATATGCCTTCTGCATTGTTGCCTTAGCTTGACTACCTGTTTTTTTGGACTTTGCTTCTGATTTTGCTAAGTCCCCTTTTGTACTGATGCCTGGATGGACTGTGTTCCTGTTTTCTTAGTTCTGCATTTGGGTCCTCTCACCTGGTTGTCACCTTACTGTTTTAACACAGTATTTCTACCATGACATTTTTTTAATCAGTAATTATTTTTGGTTGCACAAAGCAAAAACTACCAGGGTCAATATTATTAGCCCACTTAAGAACTGTCCTCTGTGTTCAGCCGTAATTCAAATCACTGTTATGCCATGATACTATGTATTCTATGCTTGAACTGAGTGACCTTGTAAACGTCAACTTACGCTTGTAAGGATTGGTAGGAAAACATTTGTAAGACTATGTAAAGAAAACTAGTGAGAGAGAACAACTGCAGAGACACTAGTGAAGGATTTAACCAAGTCTGGACCTGAAGAGTCAGAGAAGACAGTCACTAGAGTCCTGCACAGGAATGGACTGCCATGTTACAGACCAAGAAAAACCTAGCAGCAAAGACACCTCCAAGACAGACTGACGTATGCTAGAGACACACACTAGGATAGTGCCATGTGGTCAGAAGAAGCTAAACCAGTGCTCTTTGGTCACAGAGTTATGGAAAACGAAACCCTGACATAATTTCAACCAAATTTACTAAAAGACCAACATAGTGAGAAAGAAAGAGAATGTGCGAAATATTTAGAAGAAAGATATATTCACAGAGGGCTAACATTTTGTCTGACTGCATGTTGTCTAATCCTTTAAAATGTATACAAAATACAACAACAAACAAAACTCTTATTCAGCCAAACACTGTCCAAAAAAAGCATTACACACTCTAATATTTCATTGAACTGCCTTTAGCTTTGACAGCATCTTGACAACATTTGACACATTTGAGTCTGATGAATCCTGACATTGTCATCTTGGAATACGGCCATTCCATTGATGGTCATTCAGTATATTCAGCCAATATCATAAACGACCCGACCAACTGAAGCAATCCCAGATTATATCAGTGTCCCCACTAGGCATGACTTCATCCCCCCATCACTCTGGAACAGGTTCCATCTGGACTCATCAGACCACATGACCTTTCAATCCATATTTAATGCTCCCCAGCAAATTGAAGGCTTTCTTCCAAATAAAGTCACTGACAGGTGTTAGGTGCCTTGAGTTCTCCTTACATTGTGTGTGTGGACATGCTTTAACCATTCAATTTCTCCAAATGTTTAAGCAGGTGGGAACCCTTATGGTCAAATATGTTAGCACATTGTTACATAAGGGTTACTGTGAAAACAGGATTATCCAATCACATTTTGTAGTTTAAGTAAACAGAGCCTGGACTTCAAAACCAGTCACCAAACCATTGCTGTGGGCTAACTATTGACTGTAGCTAAAGTTTATCATCATCATGGAAGGACATTGAGGCTTGCTTGTGTTGTATTTTAGGATGAGGTTTCATTGAAGAGCACGCTAACAGCAAAGGACTTCTCTTCATGCTATCATAGTTTGTAGTTTTCAGCATCTCATTGTCTGTTTTCCTTGCTTGATGCAGGCCAATAATTTCGGAACACCCTTTCCAACAACCTGAGTCATGGACTCTGGTCTTTAGTACACTCCACAGAGTTCAGAACTTTGTGCAACAACATTCACTTTGCTCTTCTGGAGGTTTTCCGTAGTGAAAAGAAGAAGACTAGAAGGAAACAACAACAAAAACCCAGTTTTGCTGCAGACTGCTTTGAAATACTCATATTCGTCTTTTTCATCATTCCTTCCACCCTGACAAGATTCAGAGTTCCTGATGCACTGAAGCATCCCCACAGCATGATACTGCCACTGCCATGTGACCAAAGAGCTCCAGCTTTTGTCTCCAACTGTAAATCCACATGGTTACATTTTTTTGGCCAGTGCTTCAGTGTTTTTCAGAAACATAAATGAGTCATGATGACTCCTCTTTACATACAGAAATTCATTTAAACACATTGTGATAATTATTATCCAAGGATCGTAAAAAGAGCTCACCTTGGATTCTTGCACTTTCTGAAGAATGATGTCATGTTCCTCCTCTCCCATATCAAACACCTTGTAGAGAGAGAGATTGGTGTGAAAAGGCTTTTATGCAACAAGAACTTGCATTAACCTTTCATTAGTACTGATAGAAACACAGAAAATACTTCTAAAATCTACCAACATTCATTCTATCATAGTCCCTGGCCTGAAAGGGACACAAACTGCACAACTTGAAAAGAAGACGCCCACTACAGACACACAAAAAAGAAGCTACAGTCCTTAGTATGACATCATCAGAATGGATGTAATATCACAACTGAGCATTAGCACACATTGTGACCGGGCTTTGGTGTTTAATCAGTTCTGAGCCAAGAGCATCTGTTTAGATTCTTACAACAAAGAACACTATGTTTGAGGCTACCATCAGTGTTATGAGACTTATGCTCTGCTTTAATTACCAGACAGACAGACAGACAGACGGGTACCTTCCGCAGGTAAATAAACAGTTCATCATCACTCTTCACATGTTCTGTTGAAGGCACTCCGACTCTGTTGACCACCGTGTACACAGCTTCTTCATAAAGTAGGTCCAGCTACATGAAAACACACTCCACTTAATAACCACCTTTCACAAATAAAAGCTTATATTTCTTTGCCGTCATGCTTTCTGCTCTGCTGCACATCAATAGCGGGGATAAAAAAGCCACTACCGTGCCGTTATTGTGAGTTTTAAAATGTAATCCCAGCTGAAAACAGAAACGCACCTCTGTCCTGCTGATTCTGTCAGGGATAAAGGCCTGGTCCACATGCTCTTGGGGCGGCGGCACTGTGCAAGCTCCTCTCTGGCACTGTGAGGGGACAAAACCGGTTCAACAAAAATGTGCCTTTGACAAAGTTTGGTGAGAACTGTAGCTGTGTGGGACACAGTGTGGTGTTATTATTCATAACGAAGTTGTGTCCTCAGGTGATTTCTTTTAGTCAGTCTTTCAGAGCGGGAAGAAGTGTTCAAACTCAAAATTTGCATTAAAATACAGAGAGAACTGCTCCTTATTAGATTATGCATGCCGGTATTTCATTTTCTGTATTTTAGGTTATACAAAAGCTAATTCCTGTCAGCTTGTGTACAGTTTATGTGTGCATTCATAATATATATTGATTGGTCTATTCATCCAAACTCTGCCGTTTCATCCATTTAATTATAAACACCAACTTGTTCAGGGACTACAGGTGGAAATTAGCATTTTGCTTTAACCTGGCACCTTGCATCTTTTCTTCAACATATTGTTGTGCAATATAATTATACCATACCATTGTAATTGTGTAAATTAGCAAGAAAGTTATCTTGTTTTCTGTATTACATTTGTGTTTTTTAATGTGTTAATAAGCAGTAAGTTTTTTCTAAATTAATCAAATTATTTTGAAAATTGAAATAACAAGACAATTATTTAACCAAAGACTAAACTATATAATGAAAATATTAATAGAAGAAAAAATTGTTGATCTGAATTAACATTTGTGTTGATTTTCTACATTACATTACCATTATCTTAAAATTTAGAAAAAAAAATGTTTGTTTTTGTATTACAATCAATTGAAATCCTGATAAGTTTATTTTTTAATTTAAATGAAAATATCTGTCAACACAATTATTTTGAAAAATCTGGGAAAAAATTTGGGTAAAAGTGCCGTTTATCTGAAATATTAGCAAGAACCGGACGGAAAGAATGTGTTGTTTTTCTGACTTAACAATTAAATTATGCTGAGAAAAAAATCCAAATAAAAAATTTTGGAAATTTTGAAAGGAAAAAGTTAAACTGAATTATTGTGATATCTCCTGCATTACAGACTGTACTGTATGTAATCCTGATGCTTTCAATGACATATTTCCCAATATGTCATTTTGACATAAAAGCTGATGTTTAATAATAGGAGCTACTTAATGGATGTTAAGTATCTCTTAAATCCAAAGCAAACCACAGTGTAAGGCTATGGCATCTGCAAACATCAATATGTTTTCGAGTTCATACAGACCAGACTATGTCTGCTGATGGTAAAAAGCTCATTTCTACAGTCTACAGTATGCTAAGACCTAAAGAGCTCTCTGAACAAAGGTTAAATAGACTTACTTTATTTGAATAACTTCAGTCCTAGTTCTGAGACCTTGGAACCAAGTTGTATTGAATAAATTGATAAAAATGTAATTGTCGTGGTGGTTAAGTTTTAGTCTGCACAGTCTGACACAGGATCCTATTTGTAAAAAATTAAACATTTCCATTAATGTACTTATTTTTCTAACATGAAACTGAGGACATGGCCGTTTTTTGCAAAGGATTTGAAAATTCTGCTTGGCAACTGCAAAAAAAGTCTAAGCTGTCTATTTACATGCATCCATAATCACGAAAACAGTCTGTGTCCTGCCAATGACAAATATGTGGATGCTGCTTATGTTTTGATTATAATTCTCAGTTTGCTTTTCACTTATTTATTACTCTGCTGACACACAGTCATTGGGAAATGAAGTCAACATGTTAGTAAGGCATCAATGCTGAGCTCTGGCAGCAGGAGGAACTGAACATAGCCACAGACAGCAGCTTGTCACAGCTGAGCGTTTAACCCAGTCCTTCTGTCTACAGACGTCACAATGGTCGTGGTCGCTACACATAGCATGTTTAAGTGTGTAACAGCCAGAAAGGTGGAAGTTACCTCAGCCTGTGCTGCCCGCATCATGTTCTCCTGTTTCTGCAGGATGGTGTTCATACGCTCAAAGAACTCCACGCTCTCCTCCGAAATCCTGCCAAGAAGAAAAAGAAGAAGAGGGGAGCAGATTGACAAACAGTCTTCATCTCTAAAAATAGACGGGAAATAAAAAGTAAGGTGAATTCCATGCTGAAGTATGGTATACATAATCAGTCTGGTATCTGAATATTTATGGGTTGTAATTAAAAACAGCAGGATTCAGTGACATTGGTGTGATCACACAGCATCCTGTTTACAGACACTTTGGGGGAGTGTCTGTCAATAGACACGATCTGTTTCCCTTTAATGTTAAACGACTGGACTCCATCACCTGCCGTCTGGCTCTTTATTAGTTATCAAACACCATCTTGTTGCAAGTGTTGAACAAAATCAACATGTCTGCATGTTAATCTGGCGTGATGAGCAGGGCTGTGTGCAAAATGCAAATGATGTTTTCTGTTTCTTCCAGGTGTGAGTGAATCCCGGACTCCCACTGGCTTCAGTTGTCATGGTGATACGGGCACATTCGGAGAAGGAGTAGCTGGCAGAACACCTTGGGAATCCCCACCACTGCCTTCACCCCCACCTCTCAAATCTCTCAAGGGGTATCTTCCTCCTGGTCTGTATGGAAATCACTACCTCTGATGTGAGCTGTAGCAGAACTGTCAGGCTCAGCCATGCTGTCTGGCTCTTACCACCACCATCCCCACCCCACCCCTCTCCGGCTCCTGCCTCCTTCTTCATCTTTCTGCCAACCCCATCACATTATGCAGAAGAGCCGTCCATGGCGGGCTCCAACACCCTCCTTTATTAGCGTCATCACATCACAGCAGGAGTGTGGCAGCCCATCCCAGCACCCACTGACTCTCACCATGGTGGGGGAGCGGATGGCAAAACCCATGAGGTATTGATGGAGACTAATGGCAGCCATGCTGGGAGAGATAGTTGGCTGAGGATTTCTTTGGCATCAAGCTTAGTAGAAATTGCATAGTAGAATTTAGATGTACGGAATTACATAAGAAGGCAACCTATTGTAAACCAGACCCTCCAGTCCACTCTAGTGCTAACCACTGTGCCACCATCGCACTACTGCTCCTCCATTGACATGATGGATAATATGAGCAACTTCCTGTTCACGGTATATTTACAATAATCACATTTTAGCATTACAAATATCTGCTGCCCAGAAGTCAGTAAGTGAGTACTTAAAAGGCAGAAACCACAAACTGAGTCTAAAATCTGTGAGAGACTGCAAAAAGAAGTGTACAGAGTACAACTAAGCTTCATTTTATGGAAAGTCTATTAAAGACTCAACTCTCCACAGCCGTCTCACAAATTATCTAGGGCATTCTCCTATCCAGAAATCTGTCTCATCCTCTGTCAGTCTGCTTGAAGATTTGTCCAGTCTGTTCGTTCATGACAGACACCATGCTCTAATGATGCCAATACAGTCAATTTTGATTTGATACATCAATAAAAAAAACAAAAAAAAAAACAATGCTAATACTTCTCCCTCTTTCTCCCGCTCTCTCTCACACACACAGGCACACACACACCACCGGAATAACAAACTGATTTGATGTTGCTAGGAAACAGGCCCCTTTTTTTAAAAAAACTCATTTTATTCTAATTTGTTTCCAGAATTCATTCAAACGCTTCAATTATGTTTTCCTGTCGATGGATTAAATCAGAAAGAAAACATAAACAAAACCAAGAACAGCCTGAACTTCTATCCGAGAGATTAAACAGCACTAATTGAGAGTGTGAAGGTGACAGCAGCCTCTCGTCAAACTCCAATATAATATGGCAGTGCATACATAGTAATTAATATTGCAGACATCACTGTCATCTGCAGCATGAAAAACAATGTGACGTCTGTATGCTTTCTAATAAAATAAGATGATTTTTTTAATCTGACTCATCATGGTTGTCAGTGGATAATATGAGCCTGCGGTTCCTATCATAACGCAAGATCTCCATGACAAGGATTCCCCTCAATGCAACACACAGGACTGTTTGTTTTACTCTAATTACACATTTGATTGAGCAGCAGAACACTGAAGGTGAAAGGCTTCAGCGTGCAGATAAAATCACAAAAGCTCTGATTGCATCTCTCCATTCAATAACGGGTAGCAGAAAAAAAATCCCTCTCATGCCTCACACTACTGACAGACACAACAGCCACCTAGTGTGTGAAATGATTTCAAGCCCAGTTTTTGCTTCCTAGTTGAGAGGGTCAATAGCTGACTGAGGTCCTGGCATGTTTTAAAAACAGCCCAAGCAGAGCTTTAAAGCTCTAAAGGCATTTCAAAGCCGAAACTTTCTGTAAAATGGGTCTGGAGTGTGTCCAGTGGAAGTTGAAGAAAGCTGACCAGGTGAGATACAGACAATGACCAGCATTGACTGCATTTGCCGTACTTCTTGTTACTGTATGTGTGCTTCAGGGGCTTCTGTTTAATGTCACTCTACACTGAGTGTTATTCTACATTATTAAAAAAGGAGAACCTTGATACAGTGACGCTAACACAGTGAAGTCAAGTGTGAAATATGTGCCTCCCTGCTATTGACAGAGCTGGAATAAGTAAACAACAATGCTACACATTTCAAAATTAAATAAAGCCAATCCACATTCATGTCAGCCTGCACGTTTCCAGAGCCTTAACAACCAGCTCGAATAGAGGTGAAAACTCAATTTGCTCAGCTGGATTAAAAAGTTCATCTCCAGCGTGCTCGGAGAGGCTCAGCTCTGGGTCAACAACTAACGGCGGACAGAGCAGTCCAAAGCTACCCGGCCTCATTTGCAATATTCTCAGTGAAAGTGAGAGTGCAGGCAGGTCAGCGGCAGCCAGAACGGATAACAAAGAGCAACAGCCTGCCTCTAATGATGAGTGCTCAGGGTATGTTCATGTCTGGGGCTCAGTGGGAAGGCTGCAGCACTGAGCTGGCATGGGAAATGAGAAAAAGGTGAGATACTGACAGTTCAAATCCCTCTTTAATGAAGAGCACAGGAAGTGATTTGATGTCTAAAATGTGTAAGATAATTATAATGTGTTATCAGAAATGATTCAAAATAAGTCAACTTAAAAAGTCGTCTTTGGATCCAGCATTAGAATCTAAAAAAATTGATCAGTGTTCTCCCCAGCATCTGAGGTTATCTTCCACGTTAAAAATAGGCATGGTTGTCATTACAAGTATAAGTTCACATCGTGGCAGCAGCCTGCGTACAGGTTGCTATAGAAACCTCAGGTTCATACTATTACTTTTGGCTTCAGATGAAGCTTCAAAACAGGACTGGGGAAAACATGGCTGTTTTACCTGAGCCTAGAAAAGGTGAAGAAGAATGTGACTTTATATGTTGCAAGGAGGAAGGCACAGAACAAAAAAAGAATAAAAGAAAAAAGTAACACTACTACAACGTATGTTTGATTAACCACTACTTTAGATGCATGTACTGTGTCTGCCAATAAGAGGTTTAAGAGGAGTGTGTCTCCTTAAAAGGGGAGATGGATTCGTACGGGCAAGGAAAAAAATATACTTCTTCACCTTCCAATTGGGCAACTGCACAACACAGGATTGGACCTCACTCTTATCTTTCCACACAGAACTTATCGATGGCGACATTGTTCTCACCGTTTAGCATCTAATCTCGGAGAAACACACATAATCACCCTCTTCGCATGTTGTTGTTTGAAGCTGTTATCAAGCAGCCTTTACTCACATTACCACCACCTTCGGATGATAGCGTTGCTGAGTGGGTGAGAGTGCACCAGTTGTCCATGTTTTTAAGCTACATTTAGATCTAACTATGCTAGTTGTGTTAGCCATGGCTCCAACATCATCAGCAGACTACAGGCTACAGCATCAGATGCATACTACCTTTGATTGGATTTCACACTCGATGATTTCTGTTTTAATAAATAAACCTATCCAAATATTTTTAGTGTCTATAAGCCTAATGTTAACTTCAGCATAGATGTTGAATCAACCTCTGCAGGACTGATCTTTCCTGCTTATTCACTGACCACTATCAATATATTCAATGCTATTAAAATGGCAGATTTGTCACTAATGTGACCAAAGGTAATTTTTTTTGAATATGTAAAAAAAGTGTATAAAGTACTGTTATCAATATATTTTCAATGTAAATCAATGTAATTATTTTCTATTATTGTCTATTCATAAGAAATGTTTCTGTATCTGCTATGTACGAATCTAAAAGCCGCTTTTAATTAACATTCAAAACCTACACCTAATCGAGCATGCCCCTGATTTGATCACTTTATGACGCCTTCATCGTCAAATAAACAATGCTGCAATCATACACTGATAGAGACGTTTAGCCATCAGTGCCATGTGGTGTAAAGCTGATATACAAGAAAGCGGCATTTGCGATCCCCTCAGAGCCTGCCTGTGCATGTAATAGTGTGGTAGATGAGTCCCTGGGGGAGAGGCAGCCAGTGAACGGCCTTCTCACAGCAAGTCACAAATCTAGAATGAAATGCCATGCTATTAAAAACACTGTGTTTGACAAGAAATGATGAGCTTCAGCGGACGGCCAGCAGAAAACAAATGAATACCAGACATGAATTATTGCTTAAGAGCTTGTGTGGCTGTTTTCAAAAGTGGTGTGATTATCTTTCTGAGCTCCTAAAAATGACTCTCATTATCAGAGCTATTACTTCTCCTAAACGGGGAAAAATTGTGCTCGAATTTCAAGAAACAGCAGGCGAGGCGAGGTTTGACTTGTGTCTGACAGTAATGCAGTAGATATCGTGGATTCAAATTATTCATTAAACAGCAGCAACTATGAAATTAATTCTATACTAATGGTACGAAGCGTGCGGCGGCTCACCTGCGGGGTAAGGGGTCGGGGCAGTGTGTGAGGGGGCTGCTGGCGGTGGGAGGAGGAGGCTCCCGGCGGCTCCTCAGGGACTGGCTCCTCTGCACCTGCCTCAGCACACTGCTTTTCAGGTCCAGCAGCGTCGTCATTGTGTTTTACTGCCGAGAGGACACAAAGAGCAAACATCAACTGTCAGCAAGGCACAAGTGGAAAGTGACTTTGATTCAAGTCGACTGTGATAATATAACTTGCTGTACCTACAAATACCCCTGATTCAGAGACTTCTTTTGGTCCAGTCGGCTGCATACTCACCTCCGATTCAACAGGTGTGTTCTCTTGCTGTGTGGCTAATGCAACAGGGCATGCAATTTATCTTACACCTTTTAGTCTGGTCAGTTCAGAGTCAAGCGACCTCCACACTTAGGAGCAAAAAATGCAAATCAAGAAGCGGACAAACACAAGAGCTCTCTAATTAAATAGAACACGAGCTAAGTAAAAGCTCAGGTTTTCAAATTGCATGTTAAAAACTATAAGGTGACCTAAGTCCCAGAATATTGCATGTTGCACTTTCATCCTCTTAGTGACAAAATACACATTAAAGGCAGAAATTGTTGTTTTTAGAATGTTTGAAGTTACATTTTATGAATACATGTATTCATACAACTGTGCTGGACAGATGTGTTTTTATAATGTGCCTGATGATGCCTGTGCACTGGCTCAGTACGTCCTCCACCACTGTCTATACATAATAGAGAAAAAGGAACATTTGACACTGCATGTTTTACAATGGCATTTACCTTAAGAAAGCCTTTTCATGATTTGCACATAAGTGAGGATTGGTATCTTGCAGTACACACACGGTATAACAGCTTCAATACAGCATCATGACAAAAGTGAAAGAAATATGTTTAGGTTTAAAAGAAGGCTTGTTCATGTCTACAAGGCAGAAGAAGGATATACATGTTTATCAAAGAGCTTGATGGAACTGGTGTGAGAGGTTTTATCAAGAGTCAAAGACAAGAAGACGGGCAGACGTAACATTTGGAGATGTATCAAAAGATCTGAGAACATCTGCAGAGACACTAGTGAAGGATTTAACCAAGTCTGGACCTGAGGAGTCAGAAAAGACAGTCACTAACCCTCTGCAGAAAAGACACCTCCAAGACAGACTGACGTATGCTAGAGAAACACAGTGGGGGCAGTACCATGCTGTCGAGATGCTCGAGATCATCCAGAGATGGGAATCTTCTCAGGGTGAATCACAAAAAATAATAAATATGAATAAATCCAAATATCTTGAAGGAAAACCCAACATAGTCAGCAGCGAATCTGGGTCTTGTTTATAAGTGACTGCAGGCTGTTATCACACAAAACAGATAGAAGGGCTCATATTGTTTTCAAGTTTGGAAAATGATGCCGTTTCTGTGTACAAGTAAAAAAAATAACCCTTTCTTAAATAACACCAGTATTAACCAGAATGTGGGAAATATTAGAAAAAGAGTGTCTCCAAATTGTCTTATTCAGAAACAACAACATTTAAATGTGTGAAAAATTAATCAAATCACGATGTTTGTTGATTAAATACAGTTTTTCAAGGTAGGCTGTGTTTCAAGCATCTAACCCTAAACTAACCCCTAACCTACAAAAACACGACAACAAGCGTTCTTCTTTTAAGAAACACAAAAGTTTCCTAAATACAGCAGAAAGGCTTTTCTAAAAGTGACTTCTGACAAGCACTAAACCAATCAGCTGAGAATTTAGGCCCATTTGGAAGAAACTGCAGTTCCTCCCTCGGCCTCTTAGGGTTAGCTACCAAAGTAAGTCACGCTGCATACACATCCATGTTAAAATAATCTGCCTTTTCATTGCAACTGCACAGAATTTCAAACAATTCACTTTTTAAAAAGTGAATTGTGTGAAGTAGGTCAAGCAGCAAGAGTGCAATATAGGTTGCATACAATATCTCAGCTCCATTTCGGATTATTTCTATGTTATAAATCCCTGGTAAAAATCTGAGCATTTGTTCAGAAAAGTGACCATGAAATATAATTGTAAAACAATGAGCCCGTGTGATGACCTGTGAGGCTGTGTGACAAGAGTAAGTCATTTTTAGATCCATAAAGCCTCAAAGTCTCATTTTGGCTTCATAATGTTTTTCAAATAAAACTGGATCATACGTGCAATTTCCCCATTGTGGGACTAATAAAGGTTTCCTAATCTAATATGACTTCATAAGTGTCGCTGCTCCCTGTAGAAGAGCCATGAATATTATTCTTTACTGTACAGCCTCTTTATGATCTTTTTTCTGTCCACAGTCAGACAGGAAACTTCATTATGCAACTGCAGTATTTACCTTTTATTAGGAGCTAATCTCTTTAATCTCAACAGAAGGTTGGGCGACTATAAATACCTGTGATTTAATGTCTGAGTCAGTCACTAAGCCGTCATATTATTAACATACATTTTTCAACAGTTCCGATCATCAGCAAGTCTGTTTACAGTGCTGCTCATATTTTATTTCAAAGTAGCATAATAAGGATCTGATTTGCGCAGAATTGCTTAGCAACCCCTACGAGAGATAGAGGCTAGCTGTCAAACAGAGTCCACTCAACAGGATCCAATCACTTTTGCCTCTGCTTGCCCAATTTGCTCCCTTTTTGACATTGATGTGAAGTTTGTATAAATGGCTCTGTGAATCCACCTGGGTGACTGTGTGTCCTTTGTGAGGTTCCGACAATCAGTGTGCCGTGAACAGCAGAGAAAGAGACAGAAGATTTCCAAAAAGAGGAGTGACAAGGACATAACAGACAGACGGTTTGATTGATGGAGAGGTCGGTACAGACAGTCAGACACTTTTCACTCATTGACAGCCAGTGTTTGCTCATCCATGTGAAAAAGAGACAATGGATCATAGGCTGGGAGTTTGTTCTGACTTTTCCACCAACACAGGATTAGTCATTGTTATTGACAAATAGTAAGTGAGGACAATTAGCTTCTGCACTTGTGGGAAAAGAGCTGGAGCCCATTTTACTGATACAGACAGACTTCTTTCGCTCTCTTTATTTGGATGGCAGTGTCTGTTTTGAGTTACACTGCCAGTGGATCCAAAAAATGAAACATATTTGCCTGTGTGACTGCTATCATTTGGCACTCCAGGCCAACAGCACCCAGAGCAGCGCACAGTCGGCTTTCCAGCTCGGAGCGAGCCAGAAATTCACGGTACAAGTTGCACCATCAGCTGAGCCAAAGGACAGTGTGCCATCGATCCAGGAGGCTGACATCTGTTATTCGCTTGGAGTACCACACTTTGAGTGTGGATACTCCGTCTCTCTGTCAGATATAATCAAAGTGTCATTTCCTAAGACCACCAGAGAGAAACACTTAATTCCTACTATTTCTACTGTTCTTTCTTGTATGTCACAAAATGGCATGCATGAAAATTGAAAAGGTGTAAACAGACTAGTGACAAAGTTGGTTCTTCTTCTCCTAATTACCCCATGTATACAAACTTCTAGCTGTCAGTTTGCACTTTGGCAGCATAGACAGTATATAACTATGGACAAACCTTCCAACCTGTCACCTGTAGGTCTCTGAAGTGCCTCTGACCGTTGTGTCGAAAAGTGGAAAGTGGTCACCCCCACCCACATGGAACTTGCCAATAGTGACCAAAGACAGGTTGTAAACATGTTTTTTAGCTTCTGTCAGTCTGGCTGTTATGAATCAGCATGCACAGACCAAAGAACATACTTTTTTGGATTAGCCACCGGCAGCTAATGGGTGACATCATGAAGGGGTTTCAGCAATCATTACATGCAAAGTATGCACTCTAATTGACCTCTCAATACAAGTGTTGGTATCTGACAATAAGGTAAGAGCAGTAGATCTTTAAAGACCTAGAGGTTGCCAGGTGGGGCCTCTATTGGATTGAGACCTGGGGAATTTGATTAAGATTAAGAAACCTTTATTAGTCCCACAATGGGGAAATTGCAATGTTGCAACGGCATACAGACAGCAAGGGATAAGTTAAGAAAACGATATATACATTATAAAATAGACTACCAATAAAAAGATATATACATTATAAAATAGACAGTTTACATATTAACAGTTATTGCACAGGTGAGTGGAGGTAGAAGTGGTTTATAAACTGTAATAATTGAAACCTTTATTAGTCCCACAATGGGGAAATTGCTTAAGGCAGCCCAACAAAGAGCGCCATACACCAGTGAGTACACTGGAGGCTATGCAGGTAAAGTGTCTTGCCCAAGGACACACAACAGTGACTAGGGAGGAGTTGGGATTGAACCACCAACCTTCTGGTTATGGGACAACCCTGCTCTACCACTGCGCCACTGCTGCCCAATAGAGTATATAGTGCAACTAAATAAATAACAGTAAATAAAAGCACACTGTGGTGTGAGTATTGCACCTATCAGAAGTGTTTATTATACAGTCTGACAGCAGCAGGAAGGAAAGACCTTCTGAATCGCTCCTTCACACACCGAGGGTGGAGCAGTCTCCCACTGAAGCTGCTCTGCAGAGCTGACAGGGGGTCTTGCAGGGGGTGGGACTCATTGTCCAGCATGGATGTCAGTTTTGCCAGGACCCTCCTGTCACCCACCTCAGTCCAGAGAGCAGCCCAGAACAGAGCTGGACTTCCTGATGACTCTGTCCAGCTTCTTCCTCTCCCTCTCAGTGATGCTGCTGTTCCAGCAGACCACACTGTACATGATGACCGATGCCACCACAGAGTCATAAAAAGTCTTCAGGAGTGCCCCTTTCACTCCAAAAGACCGCAGTCTCCTCAGCAGGTAGGAGGCTACATCACGCCTTAAGCTCTTTGTTTTGTTCCTCAAACCAATCTAAGCTGTTGTTTTCTGGCAGGGAGCAGTATCCATCTAAAAGAGGCCACGAATGGTCTCAGTGAAGGGATGGACATGGTCCAAGTAACATCCACATGAATGGCAGGACCCAAGGTTTCCCAGCAGAACATTTTCCCCATCATCACTCTACACTTTGATGGCTAACTCTCATCCCATAATGCATTTTGGTGCCACCCACCCTGCTATCTTGCTCTGTGGTCCAGGGTGTTGACTTTTTCAACCATTTGAGCTGCAGCTGCTCGTCTTTTGGAGGAGACCGCACAGTCCAGCCTTCACTGCCAATGTGGATCAATAACGAGTGACCACTACAGGAAAAGGACACTTCACACAAGACGTACTTTTAGATACGATCTGTCGTTTAGTCATCAAAGCATGGCCTTTGTCAGACTCTCTCAGATCCTTCCGCTACCCTTTTTTTCCTGCTTTTGACTACAAAAGCAGGAAAAAGACAAAAACGTTTACTTGCTGTATAACATAGCCTCTCCTCCTGGCACACTGACAGGTGCCAGGAGGCTAATTGAGGTACAATCTATGGTTGTAGCGCTCGTCAGGTCCATCTACAAATCTGTCAAAGACAACAAACTTTCTTAACAAAATTGGGTATGTGTTAATGAAGCCATTTAGTGAAAACTGGTTTCAATATTGAAATAAAGGTTCCTGGAATTCCCTCGACTGGTTAAGTAAGATTTATTATCACACACAAAAATGAAAGTTAATCATTAAAGTCTACTACAGGATTAAATGCTTATTGCTTTCAGCTAGTTCTGGATGGCTTTTTCACCAGAGTAATTAAAGGCCTGCCCCAAATAGCCACCTGTCCCAAATATAAGTAAAATTATGATAATAATAATATAAGCTAAATTTTGCGATTTAGGCAAATAAAGGCCCGGGCTATTATTTGAAGTTTTACAGTATGTGTGTTGATGTGGTGCACTGAGTAATCAACAAAGCTGACAAAAAACAATGGACAATTAGTTTTTCCACTCAACTAAACATTGTTTTACATAACTAAGAAGTGACCATCTCTCTTCCTCCTTACCATCTCTGACAGTTGTGCAACAACAACAGTGAAATATTGAAACTATATGTGATCACATCTGAAATGATCAAGTCTGGGAGCTTTTCACCTTGACGAGGGAAAGAAAGGAACAGCTTGCTGACATGGTAGCACGTCTGTTATGCTTGAATGGGAAGTATTTAAGTAATGAAACAGTATGGAGTCATATATATGGTCTGTGTGCTTACCATGGTGACATAGTAAGCTTGTTATCTACATATCCAGCCACCCGTCAGAGCAGCCTTTGCAGCAGGAATGTCTGCGCTTTGCCTGTCCTTTGTTTTAATTGGACCAAACAGGATTTTTAAAATTCATTTCTTTATACATAATGTCTATTCTGGAGCAAAGTTAATTAAATAAGAGGCATACTTTTAATTGAATATTTGTCTTTTTGGTCTAGAACCCAGTGAAAACAAGCTCAAGCTAAATAAACTGGTTTCTACACCAGAGCCATAGATTGTGCGATTTATTATCCAATTAGTCAATAAATTGTTGTGTTAAAGTGCCGTTAGTCGCAGCCCTGAAGGTGAGCAATTGTTCCCTGCTACTTGCTCTATTGGATGACTCCTATTTAACAGTGTTACGCTCTGTTCGTGACATCTGTAAAAGGCCATGCAGCTGAAAATACCTAAGGCATGTTTGCTCACCGTGTTCTTTCCCAACGTCAAACTATGCAGTCACAGGCTGAGTACCTGCTCAGGCATCATATCACATCCAACCTCACACAGACGAGAAATGCGTGGACTGTTGACAGCAACAGGCACCGCAGAGCAGCTGTCTCCCAGGTGAACTCATTTCAATTATAGGAGTGGATCTCTCCCAGCTGGATTTCACTCCGTCTCAGCCGTCAACCCATAGTGACAAAATGGGTCGACGTGCCACCAATGGTGTGTCACCGGCTGCCAAGGAAACACTGTCAAAGCCAAGCAAATGCCTTTCTCGCTACACTGGTGGCGAAGTCATGCCAAGGAAGCACTTGCGCAACAGTGTCTCTCTCCTGTGAGAGCCAATGAGCCCGGCAGCCAAAGGCGACTTGCTGATAGGGATGGAGTCTCTATGGTAACAGCAGAGGAAAACGGAGCTGGTAAATACAGGTAAATGGAATTCTACAAAGGCTGAGAAAAGACCCTTGATGTTAGAATGTTTTCACCTTACAGCAAGTAGCATACACACAGCTCATACTATAAAGTGTGGCAAACACAACAATTCAACCTGTAGCACAACACTAATGTTTCAGTGTGTCATTGCTTATACATCTAAACTATTATTTATTTCCCACTTTTTAATGCAAGTCAAAAGAATGCAGATTAACCCTCAGAAGTACTGTAGGGTGAGTTTATCAGTTGAATCACTTTTTCAGTTATTGTGGGTTCATTGTTCACTGCAAAATAAACAGCACAATCAGGGCTATAAGTAGAAAGAATTTAAACATGTTTTGGTGCAGTATAAGAGCTGTAAAGAGAAAAACTAGAAAAAAATCTTTGTTATTGATTTTACAAAAATGTAAATACATTAGAATTCTGAGACATGTAGAATAAAGTGTTGATTTTTAGCTTGATTCTGGACAGAACTGTACATCACAAGCCTTCCATTTGTCATCACAAAGTTCAAAATTAGCAGTTCTGTCCAGGATGAATGTGTGCAAAATGCATTTTGAACCCAACATGGGTTTTGTGGTTCAAATGAAGTAATGCTATTCAATGCAAGTGTTGTGAACATTTAATTTTTTATGTAGTAAGTAACGTTTTTTGTCACCTTTTAAAGTTTAGATAGAGCAGTCTAACCTGAACAAGCAAGAAACTTTATACGTTGTGCATTTTTTAATCAAAGCTAATGAATAATTACTGATATCTGGATTGTTTGTTTGCCCTTTCTACCCATACCATAATACTTGGTATAGATGCGCATCAGATGATGGCTCACTTAGCAGTTGTTGTTGTTTTTTTTGATATGAAAGATATTGCATCGGCAACAAGCATTCACATACAACACGAGCAACTGTGAAACTTGCAGCAACCACACACAGCAGGGGGCCTAAAGGGACCTCAATGGTACCAGCTGAGTTTTGGCAGCTAGACTAGACACTGTTTCTGATACTCCTTCACGATCAACACACTTAAGAGCGTGTATTTAATGCATAATAGCCCTCTTAAGTCTCCTCAGTGATAGGCAAATATCTTCTCTGTGCATAATTTGATCTCCATGTTCCTCCAAATTCAATTTGCACACATAAGCCAGAGGTGATACACATTCAAATGATATCATATCTCTAAGCATATTATTTTGTAGTGTTACAAAGCACCTTTAAGAGCCTCATCATTCACCATCAATGTTATTATGCGTCTGGCCCTTAGGGACTCAGAGGCTAAGTGGATCAAACTGCCAGGTCCGTGTCAAAGCTTTCCACTGTATGCACCTGTAGATAACACACAATCAGGCTAAGAAACACACACACATATCCAGCTGTCTATTCCCAGACGCTCACAGTCTCTGTTGTCAAGGCACATGACAGGCTTTGGCTTGAAAATTGATTGCCTGAGAAAAATCCCAGGGATTGATGATTGGGAGTGTTTTGTAAAAGGGCATCTGCGAATACTCAAATCACTCACAGCCACACACAAAATACAAAAGCTCACTAATTATTACAGCACAGATAATACAGTCTTTGTCGTTCTGAGGGAAAAAAACACTCCAGCAGTAATCAAAAAATAGCAGCCATTGAGTCGCCTCCATAGTTTACACAAAAACATCAATCTAGACACTGCGCTACAATACGATGCTCTGAAGTCACACAACTGTTCACACAGGCTGTAATTAATGGCGTACTTCCGAACAACTGAATACTAGATTTGCACAGCATTTCCATAACCTTTCTGTTGTGTGTCTCTTTGAGCACGGGCGCAGGTTTCCTGCTGTATAATGATTCATTAAAGGACTTATCATAATTAAAGTGAGACTTTGACCTGCAGCTCCGGCCAGCTTCTTAAGGAGAGAGCTATGAACTAAGAGATGCACACAGCGCTCTTTTATATCAGTGTGCAGTTTGGTGCATAATAAAACACAACCCTTTTTATTACCCTTTTAATCTGCACATGTAATTATTGTGAAAATAAAAAGCACAGGTGAATTACAAGGCTGAGTGTGTGTGTGTGTGTGTGTGTGTGTGTGCAAAAGAGAGAGAAAGATAGAGAGAGACAGAAAGTGACAGAGCTCCTCCAGCTTCTCCAGAGCACAACATTGATTTCCTCACACAGCATGAAGCTGCAGTCAGCTGGTATCACATCAACACAACCTGCCTTTCAATTCTTAACTTATTATAGAAAAAGATTTAGCAAAAAAGTGCATTCAGGTTTGGTCTATTTTCATGACACATGTGATCTGTTGCACCCGGTTCTTCGTGTGTGTGTGTGTGTGTGTGTGTGTGTGTGTGTGTGTGTGTGTGTGTGTGTGTGTGTGTGTGTGAGCTTCTACAGATTGAGTTTCATAACCAGAGGCAGACAAAAATCCACCTGTCTGGTTTTTGGTAACATTTCACCAGAAATACATTTTCATGTGTGTGTTTTCAACTTGAGCCACCATGTCTAACACCTTAATGATGTGCAGATGAGGAACTTTTATCCATCCGACAGACAGCCAGGAGTATTTTTTAAGATCGATCCTCACTAGATTTTTAAATCACATCATATTTCATGTCAACAGAACTTTATCATTTGTTTAAAATGACTAAACACAGGAAATTCAGATCAACAGGTGCCAGTCCAGCATCCTCCTTTCCAATGACAACGTGCAGCTGATGCATATGTTCTTTGCCCTCGTATCAAGCAGCTCATTATTCCACGCTCTTAATTGATCAAATCCAGCTCACCTGCGTCTCCCGACAGTTTCCCCGGTGTGAAATGTTTTCGCTGCTGCGTGTCAGAGTTCCTGTGGACAGCCTCTGCAGCAGAACGCGGTCTCCTCCCGTGTGCGCGCCGCAACTTATGTCAAAATAACGTTTGGGTGTTTTTCTTGTGACAGACGACGGACAAAAGCTCATTTTAGTCCTTCCAAATGCTTTCCACAGATGCTCATCCAAATATGGCCATAGGAAGCGCAAGAGTACTTCACTGCCCTTGGCGACTGTCGGAAATGTCGCGGTAACGAGAATACCGCAATACATTCTCTAAAAGAGGGAAACATATCAGTGGATCAGTTTGGAGGCAAGAAGAGGAGGTATGATCAAAACAAACAATGTCCCAACACAATCCTAATCCGCATTTAATGGAAACAGAGACGTAAAAACAAAAATCAACGAGAGCAGGAAATAAAATGTGTAGGATTTTTCGGTGGTGCATACTTTGTAAATCCACTTGCCATCTATGAAACACTCAAATTAAATCAAAAGATAAATATATGAATATGCCCACGACATAAACCCTGCTATAAATACATACATGCAGCAAATATATTATATCAATATGGCACATTTACATCATGGCCCTAATTTTTCATTCCTGAAATGCAAATCAAGAGGTGGGGCTATGTTTAGACCTTAGCAGCGCTGCTAGAGATCTAGCCAACTATGTGGCACAAACATCTTTATTTCTGCATTATGTTCAGTAAAAAAAAACATGTTACATGCTGTAACACCAACATCTTATCTGCATAACAATGAAAATCTATGTTTCCCAGAAGAAGCATGTGAATAAATCTGGCATGACAGAACCCTGTAGGCAAACCCTTGTATATGTGGTGGAATCTAAAAACACTAGTATCTGTGAGAGGTCCATAATAATAGTCAGCTCCTATAAGATCTAGTGCCAGTTATAATTAGTTTGTATGCCGCCCAGCTCTCCTCCAAGACAAGGTGTTCCTGCTGCATGTGCCTGACTCCATCCACCGGTGGATCACTGACTTCCTGACTTGGGAAGAATGTGTCGGACACCCGGATTATCAGCACCGGTACCCCCCAAGGCTGTGTGCTTTCCCCTCTGCTCTTCTCCCTGTACACCAACTGCTGCACCTCCGGTCACCAGTCTGTCAAGCTGATTAAGTTTGCTGATGACACCACCCTCACTGGACTCATCTCAGACGGGGATGAGTCTGCCTACAGGATGGAGGTGGACCGTCTGGTGTCCTGGTGTGCCGACAACAACCTGGAGCTGAATGCACAGAAGACAGTGGAGACTGTAGACTTTCGGAAAGTACCAGCTCCATCACACCCCCTCACCCTGACAGACACCCCCATCTCCACAATGGACTCCTTCCGCTTCCTGGGTACCACCATGACTCGGAGGTTACGGTCCATTTGGACCAGAACCTCATGCCACAAGAACAGCTTCTTCCCCTCTGCTGTGTTGAACTGTAAGTAACACACTGCTGTGCACTGTCACTTCACAAGGACACTTTAGTATAGTCACTGCACAACGATGACTGTTTACTTCCATCTTGCACTACTTGCACACTAGTACCACCTCACCGATCCATGTGGTACCTGATACACTCTTACACTCTGTCCATATCAGGGTCTATGCTTGCCACTACAACCACCACTCATGCTCTGTTCTGTTCACTGTATGTCTGTAATGTCAGGTCAATTTATAGCCTTACTTTTAGATAACATTATTTACCTTAGTTTTATCTTATTTCATGTTAAGTATCATATGTTTTATGTATGCACCAATCACTAAGGCAAATTCCTATAATGTGAATCCTCTTCAATACATGGCAATAAACACAGTTCTGATTCTGAAGTGGGTTGATAGTATTTTAAGTGTGAAATGCAGTGTTCCTTCCTGTAACTGTGCTTTTTCAGATCAATTCCGATATGATAAACAACTTTTTTAACACAAAATTTGTTTAAAATCAAAATTGAATACATTTATTTCCATAAACACACAAATGTCTTCACATATTCTTTTATATATATATAGCTATATATATATATCGCTTGTGTGAAATTGTTGCCTACTGTGGAGGCACAGTCACCTGAGTAACACATAATGCAGGAGTTTACAGTGTGCACCTGAAGGCATCATTTGACTGTTGCTGAGGGATGTCGCCTAGAAAAATTCTCTCAGTGTCAGTGAGGAGCAAGTTCAGCTGTCAGTCAGTGTGGGGTTCATGTACTTTTTTCTTTGTTCGGTTTAATGAGCTCATCCAGAGATTTGACACAGTCGTTAGCCTCCATCTTTAATAAGTATGATTATCTTAGTGGAGTACCAAGACGCCTGTCAGTCTCTGACACCAAAATGTACATATTTCATGTTTTTCAGCCTTCTACTATATATTGTTACTATAACAAGCACACAGTTGTACAAGTGTAAGTAATGGTTTCAACAGCCACAAATCATCCACTATAAAGAAACATGATAATCCGATAAACAGAGGATTAAATTTGGATAAGCATACAAATAATGGCAAAGACCTGTAATTTCCTGTATGCTAATATAGTTAAATTAACTGGTGACACTTGTTTTGACACTATCCTCTATGTCTGTGTTTCATTGAATCACAGCAGTGCAGTACAGTAATATTTATGACATAACAGCTGAAACAGAGGACTTGGACCCCCCCCCCCTCTGGCTCGTGTGTTTGCTCATTAAGACACATGAACGGAAAGGACACGAGCACCAATGCTTTAAATAGGCACAGGAGCATTAATTATATGCTTGCAGGGGAGAGGTGCCTCGCTCTAAGTGTAGAAATGATTTCACGCATGGCCATTATTCCAGAAGGTGCAGGCAGGTGCCGGGTTGTAGTCAGCTTAAGACTGACAATGAAGTAGAGCAACAAAGTCATAAATAAAAGATTCATTCTGTGATTTACCTCATTTACAAGGAGTGAAATTGTGGAAATCAAACACTCTGTGAAGGTCAGAACAGAACTCTTAATCTGTGCTGTAAACACCAAGAACATTCGAACTGTGGAGCACTTCAATTGAATCCTGCCTTGACTTTCCCTGCTCAAAGCTGTTGCTAATTAATACTTGATCAATGGGTGGGTTTATCAGATTATGTGTGTGTGTGCACATCATGAGCAGTATCTGGAGTCTTATATCAAAAGCATCATCAATGCACTAACGAGGAAGAACAACAACACAACTACAAAAAGACCTCTCCCTGATTCTGATGCGTTTTTGACGTCATTTTAAGCTCTCAGCAAAATCACGCAGAAGGCTTTTCCTGTTGTTGACTGATAAGACACATGTGACTCTTTGCCTTGTTTCCATGGACACATCATTAGAGAACTTCCCCAGCTGGCTCCGGCTGCAAAGTGTTAATGGCAAATACGAAGCAAAGGATTTTGTGAAGACAAAAGCAATATGTCATTTCTGCAGCTTTGACATTACACAGAATCAGCAAAATATATCAGATTTGGTCATTTCATAGTATTTTTATCTCTTTTGTTTATAGTTCACTTTTTTAACTAATGTTTTTTTAACTAAATCTTCCTTTTAAGTGTCTTTCAAGACAAATGTTTACAAGTAATTTCAGATTTACATACTCAGAGGTTACATACAGATCAGTAAGTCAAAGCAAAGCAGGACATCAACTGCACATCTAGACATCAGTTTTTGATTGGATTAATAATTGGAAAAATGAGTTGGTATCAACAGTAGTAAAATGCTTCCGAGCCTTCTCACTGTACCACAGCCAACTGCAGCTAATCAAGCATGTGTGGTGGACTTATTTACTTGATGAATATTTTTTCTGACAGAGAGCTTTTTATATCAAGGAAAATGCTGTCATATAATGTACAAATACTCTCATATGCATATAAATTAGCATCAGCAAATATATTCACACACAGTCTTCTAACATTTTATTATATACATTATATTATTATCTATACATTATATTGCAAGACGCTCAGGTGATTAGACACATTTGTATTTAGAAAGAACCTCTGCGTTTCCCACACCCATTCCCATGCTTGTTGTGCCTCCTTCAGGCAGAACAGTGTACTGAAAGAAAACAAAATGGTTTCATTTTGGAGTTTTAATCATTTTTTTTTTTAATCTCTGCAGGTTATTTGAAAAGCTTCTTTGACAGAACAATACTTAAAAATGTTATATTTTTCAAGAAACTTTAAATTTGGTTTGTAATGGCAGACATTTTTTTACATGTCAGGGGATAAAAATCACACATGCGATGACTCCAAAACCGTGACAAAAAAGCACCAGAATACACTTTAGCAGGATCCCCATCAGTGGAAAGCAGCATACAGCAAATTTAAATCAATGATTGAGGGATATCATTGTTCGGATTGTCATAAGGAAGTAAGGAGGAAATTGCTGCTGATTATTGTGATTTATACCGTTTAACGGAAAGATTTGTTCCTTTGTAAATTAGTAGAAGTCAATTATTCAATAAAAAATGAAAACCATGCTGCTGCTGCTGCTCTCCTCCAGTCCAAGAGGTGGCGATAGTGCAGCTGTGAACTGGGTTATCCGCTTCCCAGAAAGCCAGAAGAAGAAGTAGAAGTAAGACGGCTCTGCTGTAGCTTAGCCCGAATGTGCCTCCAAATGTGCCAGAAATGTGAGGTTTTCTATATTTTTACATGCTCTTTATTTTGAATGTCATTACTGCAAACCATGGCGGATTATCGCTTCCTGCTGGACTTTGACATCTCGGTCGTAAAGGACACTTGCTGTTTCTGTCGCTGTTGTTGTTATTGTAGCTAGCGTTAGTCTCAGCTAATTTAGCTAACGCTGCTGTTTTTACTACGGCGTAACCGATGTCGACTCATTGCTGCGGGGCAGTGAACTGCAAAAACAACGTAAATCTGAAGCGAGTAGGGGACGCGAATAACGAACCCTGGGCAATGCTTATGTTACATTTCTCGAGTAATTAGGTAGCCGACCTAAGCTAGCGTTGTAGGTATCGTTGTGGAGGAACGCTAATGTTATTAGAAAAGTGAAATTCTAAGCGCGGCATTTGAGTAGGAACACCACGGTTAACAATGTTGTTAACAGTTAAGGTTAGCTAACACACCTAATGCTGCCCACAGAGAAGCTTTGACATTGACTAGTTGGCGTTATCGCTTTCTACATGTTTTGAAATGAAGCATCATACAGCCGCTGAGGTGGCTCTTGCACGGCGTAGCACATCTGTCTGAGCCGGTCTGTGAAGAGTTTAACATGTCTTGCAAAGCTGCAACCAAGGACAAGAAGTCAAGCTTCAGCAAGAAGCTGTTCAGGCGAGGCTCTGTGCGGTCTGTGGGCAGTTTCATGAGCAGGGTCCTCCGGACGCTGACAGCCCTTTCACACTTTGGATCTGAAGTGCAAACCGAGGATGACAAAGACGATGGAGGATTTTCCACTTTTAAATCTGGAAGTAAAGACGTCCCCATGGAAGATGGGGACCTGGGGGGCTTCCTGTGCGGGGAGAGAGTTCCAGGAGTTTCAGGTCTGAAAAACCACGGGAACACCTGCTTTATGAATGCCATTCTGCAGTGTCTCAGCAACACCGAACTCTTCGCCGAGTACCTCGTTTTGGAGCACTATAAAGAGGAGGATCTGGATGAGGACAAACCAAAGACAAATGGCCTGCATTTGCAAAAGAAGGGACCTCTGGCTCAAGGAGAGGTTACAGAGCAACTGTCTGGGCTTGTTCGGGCACTGTGGACGTTTGAGTACACCCCGCAGCACAGCAGAGACTTTAAGGTAAGTGTGGACGTTAACCAGTGTGTATCCTGATGTGCTGTAGATTTAGTGGTAAGACACTATTCAGGACAGCTACAATATGCACAAATGTCCCACTGTACGGTAGCTTGATTTATTTAAGTAAACAAGAAAGCATTACAATACAAGTATGAAAAAATATATACAAGCTGAAAATACCTATATGTATCTCCCACAGTGATTATTGTTTAATGGTTGTTTAGTGAAACATACTGTAGCTTTTCTCACTGTTTCCTTTCTGTTTGTTGCAGAACGCTGTGTCAAAAAATGCCACACAGTTCAAAGGAAATGCTCAGCATGATGCTCAAGAGTTTCTGCTGTGGCTGCTGGACAGAGTGCATGAGGACTTGAACACAATGAACCCCAACAGCAGGCCTGCTATCAAGGTAATGTAGAAAATATTGATACTCAAATTATAGTTTAGTAGTAAAAAAAAACACCAGTATTGACATAGTTGCTGACTCTCTAACACATGTACTACTGCATGTGCCACAGCCAGTGTAAAAATATTGTAAATAACTGAGTTGTAGTATCCTAAAGTAAGTGACTGTCTGCTATAGCCTGATATTGGCCAATAGTATCTCATATTAACAATGTATGTGTACATGGACAGGCCAGTAGTTAAATTCATTATCTAGATAGTTTTTCCTCGGTCATACACTTAATGCTAAAGCTAGGATTGCCTTACCTTGTTTCCCTGGAACAGTGCCTTGTGAACAAGAGTTAAGTGACAAATCAAACCAATAAAACCTGTTTGTACAGCCACCTATTGAAGAGGATGACCAAAGCATAGAGGGACCGTCTCCTCCCCTCTCCGCTGGCTCCTTTGTGCAAGAACTGTTTCAGGCTCAGTACAGGTAGGCTGTATGTCCTGTTGAATCTCAGTATTCTGACAGCATGGTCACACTATTGCTCTGCCATATTAAGACATGTTATAATTTCCCAACAGGTCTTCTCTAACCTGCCCACATTGCCAAAAGCAGAGCAATACATTTGATCCTTTCCTCTGCATCTCATTACCAATCCCACTTCCACACACACGGTGAGTGTCTCCGCCTTACACTCTTGTACAGGGCATGGAGCAGTCAGTTAACAGAGCAGCGATGACATGCTCTTTACATATTTGTGGCTGATATTGTTTTATTGTGTTTTGTCCCACAATCAAAGCATGCTGTGTTGATTTAAGTGTGTGTGTTGTTGCAAAAGGAGGAGGAATCTAACCTGATTGGAAGCGGTCTGTGAGGCGGGTGGGGGTGGAGGTTGTGGAAGAAGCATGACTATGCCTGTGAAATAGGAAAATAATAGACCTCAAAAAAGCAACTGTTTAAGAGATGACAAAGTAAAAGTAGAAAATGGTGGAAATGTTCATGAATTTCTCAGTTGCTAATTCACAGCAAAAATTGTCTATCAACATGTTAACTACTACTCAAAGATCTTTAACAACAGATTATTGTGTTTCCCTTTGGCACACTCTCGCTATGCCATATGGTTCCTTGATCTGTTAAAATTAGCTAAAGAAGTCTTTTCCGGTTTCCTGCTATGACCTCCCAGATGAGTCTGTGTTGCAAGGTTAGGTACCATCTGTCATTGTACAGCAAGTCAAGAATTCAATGGGTTTTATAGTCGATGTACAATTTCTGGCTTACCTGGTATTGCAGGCTCAAGAGCAGCAGGTTTCACTATGCTATACAAACATTTGGTAAGCCTTAAAAACAGAAAAGCCAAGTTACAGTTGGAAAAAAAAATCTGGAACCATGATTGCAAAAGGTGCTATTTTTTTCTTTGATTTAGTAACTATTTTGTTTCAAATAAAAGCACTGAGGAACAAATATTTTTTGTACAAATGGTTATTTACACTTTATGTTGGGTGCCCTTGTGGTCACAGTATAATAAAAGAATAAACCATGGCTCTAAGAACATTACTTGGGTTTTCTTCTTTTTGTCAGGCCCCTCTATGTGACTGTGGTCTACCAGGGGAAATATTCTCACTGCATGAGGATTGGAGTTGCTGTTCCTCTCAAAAGCACCGTCTACCGCCTGAGAGATGCTGTTTCACGTGAGACCAAGATCCCAATGGACCAGGTGCTATTCTTGTCACTTATCAGGGTCTGACACAGTGAGGCTGTGTTACAGGCACAATGTGTCAGCTCAGCGTTCCTAAAACCTAAAGCCAAGGAAAGGGCTGTATAACATTGATGAAAAATGCCTTGTGTGTGTAACAGCTAAAGAAAACACATTTTTAAATGGATTCTCTCTTTTCTTTTTAAGTTTGTTCTGACTGAAATGTACTATGACGGATTTCATCGCTCGTTCTGTGATGACGATGATGATCTGGACATCATTCAAGAGAGCGATTCTATCTTTGCCTTCGAGACACCAGAGACCTTTAAACTGGAAAACATACGCACAAAAAGAGGTACCTCGGTTGCTGTAGTCAGACATGATGAGGTGCTTTCGTCACACATACGTCACACATGTCTTTTTCTTTCTTACAGGGAGTCTTTTGGCAAACTTGAATCATAACAACTTAAAGTATGGGACAGAAATCAGCAGGACTCCATCTTTCATGCAAGGTGCCATGACGCCTGTGACTGCATCCCCCAATAAAAACCTGGGCCCGGAAAAAGTTATCCTTTTGGTGTGTAACAGAGCATGTACTGGACACCAAGGAAAAAGGTACTGTGACTCGGAGCATTTTATGTTTTGTGGTTTTCTCCAGTGGCTTCTTTTAGGTATGACAACAACATGCTTTTTTAGGTTTGGCCTACCTTTTGTACTGTACATGGAGCGCACTGTGACCTGGGATGCTCTTCAAAAAGAGATCCTGGAGAAAATGCGTCACCTTCTGAGGCCTGGGGTCTACATTCAGGTAGGAAGAAAAACATTCAGTCTGCCTCATATAAAGTAATTACTGTAAGGTGATGAATTGCGTTTATTTCAGTATTCAGATTACATAGTGAATAGATTGACTCTATGTGTAGGTTGGACCTTTCAGTCTTCGAGTGGTTGGCGTTGTTGGTATCACCTACCTCCTTCCCCAAGATGAACGACCACTGTGTCACCCAACTGTGGAAAGGTCAGTGCAGATATTTTAATGTACATCACAGTATATATTGAAAGTCATTTATACTCGATGTTTGCAAAGCAAGTGTGTATCCAGTGCATGCTTTTCCTAACATGGCCTTAGTGCAGGGGTGTCCAAACTACGGCCCGTGGGCCAACTGCGGCCGCAGGGGAGTGGAGCGGAGCGTCCCTCTCCCTGTCCATCGTGTCGCTCCCTGCTGCCCTCTCCTGCCCGCACCGGGCAGCAGGGAGCGATGCTAGAGCCGTTAGAGAAGTTAAAGCGACATGATGGAGAGAGAGAGGGACGCTCGTTGCTCCCTGCTGCACGGGGAGGCTGCGTCCTGGCCTCGGGCATTTTACCGGCGACTGGATAAAAGCAACTCTCCAGAAATGCGAACATTTGTAAACCATGACTTAGTTTGTGTCGTGTGAGCGGAGTGTGATAAACTGTGATGTTTTATTGGAGCAGCAATGAGCAGTCCGTCTTCGCTTGTTAACGTTCTCTGTTGTTAAACTGTCAGCTGTACAGAGAGACGCGGCACTTCTCTCAAACTGACTCCGTCATTCAGTACGCATCTGCCGTAAGGCACGTCATCACGTTTTTACGTCTCGTTGCCATGCACTGCAAACCTGTGTAAACATTAAATTACAGACCCTTTGAGATCAGCACTAAATGACTCCCACCTGGTCTACCTGACATTTTACTGATGTCTGCTGCTCCTAAACCAGACCTGCCACATAGGATCAGATCTCACCTTCACAGTAGAGTCAATAACTTGCCTGTTGCTCTGTTATCACAACCACACAGTGTCTGAATGTTTTAAATTTATGCTGTAAATTCAGATAACATTTACTGATCTGTCACCTGAATGGTAAGATGTTATTTTGTTTGCTGTGTAAGATGTAATATATTACAAAACAGCATACGCAGTTTTTATTGTTTAAAATAATGACATCGGGGACTGTTGGCTCTCGGAGAGTTTCACATTATCGAATCTGGCCCTCCTCGAAAAAAGTTTGGACACCCCTGCCCTAGTGTTTCACTTACCCACAGCCTATTTCATATCAGATGCCTTTCACCCTTTAAAGAGATTTCACGTTTCCCCTTTATCTACCTTCCCTTGCTGCTAAACCAACTCAGTCAGAACCAGCCAGGCATATTTGTGTAATCGGAGGCAGCCAAGGAAATGCACTCCTTCTACAAGGGATATTTGAACCCAATGTGTGAAATTAGATCAGTTTGAAGTTATTGTGACATGGTAGTTGACACAAAACTGCACAACATTTGGCCTGGCTGTATTTATTCTAGGTTGATGTCAGTGAAAGTGAAATAGGCTGAAACCAAAGCAAACACTCCATATATGCGTTATGTTAAAGACAGGTATGATTATGGGTATTGGGGTGAGGTCAGAATTACTTCTCCTTCATTATTTCCTTTACTTCAGTTCTATGCTGTTCACACCTGTGGGTGGAGCACATGTCCTGACATGATTTTCGACTTAGTTTGTTAAAATGCCAGTTAAACGTGTTTGAGTTATAACCTGCATGGTTTTGCAATAATAAAACAAGACAATGCACTGTGCTGCTACCTAAATGCACATCAGCATGTTGTTCCTGTCAATAAAGCCTTTCTATAAAGCAGTCCTATTTATATTAACCAATATTTAAACCTTTGAAAAATCTGCAAGTGTAAAGGATAAGCTTTACAGCTATGTTGGGTGCACTCAACCTCGAAAGAAATGCCATGTAATGAAATGGGCATTTTTGTGGGGCTCAACCAGAAAAAAGTTTTTTACACAAGCCCACAACTGAATATGTTTTTTATAAATGACACTTCTCCTGACATTGTTATCACTGCAGAGCCTACAAGTCCTGTGGACAAGGGGGACCACCACATGTGAAGATCGTGGTTGAGTGGGACAAAGAGACTAAGGACTAGTAAGTGAAACAGACAGATATAGAAATATTTGCCAGATGTCTGCGATTAGTGTGGTTTTGCATGCAGCAGACTTACTGAACATTTACCTTTTAAAAAAAAAAAAAAAAAAAAAAAAAAAAAATCCAGTCATGTACGCATATGTAAATGATTTTTGATTCATCATGGTGATTCCTAGTTTTGGCGGCCTTTGATTTTTCTGCTGTGTTGCTTATTGTAGCTGGTTTCTATGGTTCTGTTTAATACGCCTACATGCGTAGTGTCATGTCTATAAATGACTGGTATGATGTCTGACTTATTGTTGAGTTTATTATTGTGCTAATTCTGTTTACATTGATGCTTATATCAGCTGATCAATGTGCACTGTCCTAATTCAATAAACAAATAGATAAATAGATAGAATATTCATTACAATGATTTTTTCAAAATGATAACCTTTGGGAAACAAGACAATCATGGCAAGAAGAGAACTTGTGTCTTTTGTCCAGTAGAACACAATGTAAATATTTTAGTGTTTCCTCTGTGTTCCCCCAGTTTTTCAACAGTCTTGTTAGTGCTTTAAGTTTAGTTTCCCCATTGTACATTGTTACAAGCACTTGGTTGTGTGAAAAGATATGAGATGAACTAAAGTGTTACTGAAAGTTTTTGGAACCAAAGAATTTTAACACCTTGCTGTTTAACATCTCGTTGCATATGTCACACATCTCTGCACCTGCAACAGTCAGCTAAATGTGTGGCAACATTAGACTTCTTAAAATTGGGAATGGCCCCCAAAATCTATACCTCCTAGAAGTTTCCCTTAACTTCTTTGCCTTACTCTATTGGCTTTTGAAAAATAAACCTTAATCCTTCAACAGACATGATGTACATCAAACAGTTTTACACAGTCTGACACACACACGCTTGCTGTTATTGTCGCACTTAAGCCAAGTACTATATTTTGCGGTTAAGACACATGCCAAACTAAAGACTTCAGTTCACAACATCAGACGTTTATTGGCTCAGTTTCACATGTTAGTACTTGGCTGTTGATAATGTTTGCTTTGAATGATTCCTCCCAGTTCTTAGTTACCTCCATGAATAAGTTGAAAGCCTCTAGCTGTGTGCTGCACTGCTGGGTGCAGACGACTAATGTACAAACTACATCTCTGAGAATGATCAGTTATTAAGTCTTAGTTCTTAGTTCTAAAATACTTATAAGAAACAGTTGTGATGGTAAATCCCATGATGATCACATGCTGATGACTGGTGACTGTTCTGGTGTTCCCGCAGTCTGTTCGGGCACACTGAGGATGAGTATATTCCGGATGCTGAGAGTGTCTATCTGCACCGACAGCAACATCATCAGCCGCAGGCCTGCACACTTGCTCAGTGCTTTCAGCTCTACACCAAGGAGGAGCAGGTAACATTTTGACCGCACACATCGCTGCACACAGACACCTCATCACTGCACTGTCAGTAGTTTGATATGGGAAAATAAATCCTAGGCTGGCCTTGGCACATGTCAGCGCTGAAGTAGGTGAAGTATAGTATCATATTTGTCTCCCTGCTGTTTTTTTACTTTTTAAAGTTCAAACAGTGTTTCACTCACTGTGGATTTGATTTATAATGCTGTGCTTGGAATAGACTAGTCTGAGCACAGACCTACTTATACATTGTGGTTTGACTACATCTGCTCTAAAGGAGAATAAAGAGAAGCCTCATTCTGTGTGAGGCCTATTTTATAAGCAGTGCGGGTTGATGGCTGCCATTTGGTTTGTGTGTGTTTCAGTTGGCCCCAGACGATGCCTGGCGCTGTCCGCACTGCAAACAGCTGCAGCAAGGCCGAATCAAGCTCAGCCTGTGGACGCTGCCGGATGTGCTCATACTTCACCTCAAGAGATTCAGACAGGTATTTAAATGTACTTAGCAATAATTAGAAACAAAGTGATGCTTTTTTTATTAAGGAACAGATGATGTTATATCGCCGGTGTGAGAGAAGGGTATTTCAGCTGAGGGACTGTGTGTACTGTATGATATAACTTACTGATTTAAAAAATTAAATGTAATTTAATAGTCATGCCCTGAAAGTACAGCCTCCTCTGGAGAAGCTCACTGGATTCATTAAAGTCAATGCTAGCTATATTTTGCTCTACAGACATTTTTTGGGCTGATGGTTAGAATAGAATAGAATAGAATATACTTTATTAATCCCTTTGGGAAGGTCCCTCAGGGAAATTTGGGTACCAGCAGCAATACAACACTGACAGTCAGAGCAGGAGTTAAATAGAATAAAATAGAATAAAATAGAATAAAGTGCAGTAAAAAATAAAAGATAAGAGGAATGCTGTACAAACATTGCTCAGCAGCATAGATAGTACAGATGGATTATTGCACATATGAATTATTGCACGTGTGTTGTATCAGGCGGGCTGTACTCCTCCCTCCTTCTCCCCCTCCTGCCAAAAGCAGAGTTGTAGAGTTTGATGGATCGGGGGACAAAGGAGTCTCTGAGTCTGTGGGTCCTGCTCTTGGGGAGGAGCAGCCTGTGACTGTTCAGGCTCCTCTGAGCGCTGATGACAGTGTGCAGAGGATGACTGACATCGCCCACAATAGCCAGAAGTTTTCTTAGTGTTCTCCTCTCTGCCACTGTCACCAGGGAGTCCAGCTTCATGCCGACCACAGAGCCGGCCTGCCTGATAAGTCCGTCCAGTCTGTTAGCACACCTTTTGTTCATGTTACCCCCCCAACAGACAACAGCATAAAAACGTGTACTGGCCACCACAGACTGGTAGAACATCCACAGGAACTTTCCTGCAGATGTTGAAGGCTCCCAGTCTTCAGGTTGTGATCTGTAGCATGTCCAGTCCAGCTTGTTGTCCAGCCACAACCCGAGGTACTTGTCGAGGTAGTTGTCAACAATCTCCACCTCGTCGTCCCTGACGGTCAATGGACGTGGTTGTGGGCTGGACTTCCTGAAGTCGATGACCAGCTCCTTAGTCTTTGAGCTGTTAAGCTGGTTACAGAAGTTTGTGGGCTGTGCAGCTGTAGCGTGCACATTTTAAATATACATCAAAATGTATGAGAATGTAGGTTCTAAGATAAGGTTGTTTCCAAATTAAAAAGAGATTTTACATTCAAGACCATTTGCTGCTGAAAAGGTTCAACACCCAGAATGCTTTTTGTTTATATCCTTCTTAGCTTGTTGGCTGACCTAATCGGGATAGAAACACACTCACACACACATACGGCAGCCATGACAAAATAATTCAGCGCCTACTTTTTCAGGTCTGTTCTCAGCATGAGGAACAATCTAAGATGCAGAAAACTAACCGGCTTCTGTTGTGTCTTTGCTTTAGGAGGGGGATCGCCGGGTGAAGATGCAGAACATGGTAAGGTTCCCGCTGATGGGAATGGACATGGCTCCTCACGTGGTTAAGAGGAGCCAAAGCAGCTGGAGTTTACCTTCCCACTGGTCACCATGGAGACGGTCCTATGGCCTGGGAAGAAACCCTGATGACTACCTATATGACCTGTATGCTGTTTGCAACCATCATGGAAACATGCATGGAGGCCACTACACTGGTAACACAGTTGTAGCAGTTGTGTTATGTGCAAAAATCCTGAGAATATAAATGAATAAGTAACTTCTCTTCCACAGCTTACTGCAAAAACTCCATTGATGGTCAGTGGTACTGCTTCGATGACAGCGAGGTTTCACCAATAGCAGATGATGACGTGTGTCAGCAGACAGCCTACATACTATTCTATCAGAGGAGGACAGTGATTCCCTCCTGGTCTGCCAACAGCTCTGTTGCAGGTCAGTATTTATTTTTTTAGTATGTGGACAATGACAATAAAGGGGTTTGTTTATATTTGTTTATATCATTGCTTTTCTCCACAGGTTCCACTAGTTCATCCTTGTGTGACCACTGGATCAACAGGTTACCCGGCAGCAGGCCTGCTAGCTTGGCTTCTGGAGCCTCTTCTAGACGCACCTCTCTGGCTTCATTGGCTGAGTCAGTAGAGTTTCCTGGAGAACGCAGCGAAGATGATGGTGAGAGAAGGCTTAATGCTTAGAATGTAATACTCCCCTCTGATAATATTTATACTGGAATGAACAGAAAATGAACAGAAATTCTTTAAAATAAGAAACTTCCTCACTCAACTTAATGTAGCTAAAATTCCATTACTACAAGGGGGGGGTGTTGCCGAGATAAAGCAGAAAGAGGAATGACATCTGAGAGGGGTGAGTAAGATGTGCTTGGCAGATATGTGCTGTGGGAAACCTCAACTGCTTAGTGAATCCAAATCAAAACAGTTTGTTGGCATGTTTGTATATGGGTAGTTCAAGTGCAGGCCCTGTGTGACACAGATTGCATGGTCGGTGTAGTCTCCACAAAAGCTAGGTCCTGTTTTGCTAAAGTCAATCTACTACTGATTCACTGGTCACATGAAGCCAGCATCTGGTTTTGCAGAATCATTTGTGCACAGAAGATCTATGAAGTCTTACTTAAATATCATTTGATTAACAAATGCAGATGTTAAAGGCTTTGTAGCTCCTTTAGTCAGTCATCCTGCACCAACAAAGGATCACAGTAAAGTATATAGATAAAATCATTTGTTATGACCTCCAAGGAGCAGGTCTAACGCAAATGTTCTGCTGATCTAAATCCTTTTAGAATAGCAGAAGTAATGCTGTGAGCTGTTGATACTGTCAGCACAATAAGGAGTCAATACAACTTTTGATCGACAGTAAACTTTTTATTTGCAAAATTCAAGCTATAAGCTGCCTTATATCATAAAGCAGAGTTATTCACCTCCATGTACAGAAAAAAAAGCAAAGTTGAGCTGTTGAGAATAGGATTGCCTCTCTCTCTCATTATGTATCTCTCTCCCTCTCTATTTGGTGCAGTTCCCTCTCGGCTGTTATGCCTTCAGGTTGTATTCTCTTACAGTGCACATATCTGGCCTGCCTTTCAGATATTTGGAATTTGGTTCTTTGTTTTTCATTAGTCTTACTATTAATAGTTGTCTTTAAAATCTTCACCCCGCCTGTGTTCCCAGAGGGGGATATTAGAATTGACACCATCTCCTGATTTTGTTAATGTTAGGTCATGGAAGAAGAATTCTAATGTGGTTACTTCACTTCTTTCTTATAAGTCTCCCTGTTTTTTTTAGGAGGATTCTCTGTTCGCCCTTTTGTAAGAAGCATTCAGCGGCAGAGCCTGTCCTCCAGGTCATCAATTGCAAGTCCTCTAGCCTTCAGTGACAGCGGGATAAAGCCTTCCTGGTCGCTCTCTGCAAAGCTGCACATGAGATCCAACTCACCCTCACGTTTCTCCCTCGACTCCCGGTGTTCCCCTCCTCTAGAGAGGATCGGAGAGGCATGTGACGACAAGGTTTCCACGTCCTGTTTTGGCAGCTACAGTAGACATGAAAGATACTTCGGCAGCAGGACACCCTTGTCTATGATGGAGAGCAACTTCAGCGACCAGGACAACAACAAAAGGTTCTTGGATGTGATGTACTGCAGAGCTCCCACTCCAGTGGAAAAGAAGGCCCCTAAAAATGAGCCTACTGAAAACAACAACCAGATTACAGCAATAGACCAAAACTTAGTACCCACCCAGGCTACTCCCTCCAAAGAACAGAAACGCAAGAGTAGTATAGGAGGATTCTCCTCAAAGGTTGACAATACAGGCTCCACAAAGAGTTCCAGCAAGGTGGAGCAAGAGAAAACCTCCAAGAAACGACTGTGCTCCACCCATAAGCCTCCTGAGATGTCTTCCAGCACACCTGTAAAAGGCAAAAAGGCAAGCAATACTAAAGAGAAGAGTGTAAATGCTAAAAAGAGCCCCTCCACAGCCAGCGGAACTCCCTCCAAATCAAAGGAGTCAGCACAGCCCCCAAACGGTACACCACAACACAAGCCATGCGTCCGCTCTACACTTCAGTCCTCAGCTTCTCCCTCACCAACTGCAAAGAAAAACTCCAGTGTCTCAGAAAAAGGCTCCACAAGTAGCCGGAAGCGACTCGTAGAAAGAAGCTACAGCAGGGATTCTATGCACACTAGCCCTCTGGTCGACAACCTCCGAGGCAGCTCTGTAGCCCGTACATCACTTTCAAAGAGCGGAGAAAGCAACCGGCTGGAAAGGAGGTCTGTGAGGAGTTCCAGCAGCAGTTCTTCTGTCACAAGCCTCCGTTCACCTAGCATCTCCACCAGAGATCTACAGCGCAGCAGCAAATCAGAGGAAAAAGGATTGTCTTTTTTCAAGAGCGCTCTCCGACAAAGAGAAAGCCGCCGGTCGGCTGATTTGGGAAAAAGCTCTGTGCTCACCAAAAAAGCCTCAGAGAGGACATGCAAGCAGAACGGACAAGTCAAGGAGACTGGCGCTGATGCCGGAAAGACAGGAGATGCAGTGTCTTCACAGACATCTATAGAGAACCATGGCGGTGAGACAAAGGCAGAGACAAAAGAGTCTTCCAAACCCGCCAGCTCTCTCAGTCGCACTCTGTTGGGCAAGTCCAAGTCTTCCACCTCTGAAGTAAGTTGCAAGTCTCCTTCAAACGGGAAGAAGCCTCTGGAGAGGATGGCCTCTTCCAGAAAGCTATCATCCAGCATGTCGTCTCCTGCACGAACAACTCAGAGGCCTCAATGATACATGGGTAGTAGTTTTATTAAACAAACACAATGCAGCTAATTTCTTTGTGCCTAAGTTTCTATGAGCAACAGATGTATTTCAGACACATGGTTTTGATGTTATGGTTTGGTTGGATTTGAGATCGAGATATTACACCATTTGCATAGAGTGCCAATGGTGAGTGTATTCTGAATTCTCAAAGTCCAATACTGCAAAATAAGAGTCTAAGAAAGAAGCTAACTATGACATTAAAATGAGCAATAACGCAGAGTACAGGTTTTCACAGATATGAAAGAGTTTCATTCCGAAATAATTGTGGCTGATTGATTGGTGATGGATTGTTTTTACCCTGTCAGATTGGCCGTTGATAAAACAACCTATTTTTCTCCTTACATCTTACACATTAGGCAACAAAGGTTCTAATAGGGCTACGGAGGAAAATGCATTACACCAAGTAGTAAAATCTACACTGAGAGCATCTGTGATTGATACTTACCTGTGAATATTAAAAAATAGTTAAATACATAGGTGATAGCAGGCCCTGGACCAAAACAGAAACTCGCCACAGAGAATTGGTCTAAAATTAAGGATGCTTTTCAAGACTTTATTTTTTCTTAATACTTTTTTGATAGAAATGTATTTTATTAATGCTTTTTCCTTGAGGGTATGGCGTGTTTTGGAATGAAACCCTTTAAATTCAAAGTATATAAATATATGTAGATGTGTCTGTACAGATATCGATAGAGAATATATAACCCTTCTTTTCTCTCCACAAGCAAGATGAAAATAATCTTAAGCGCCTTTCAATGCTGTACATGGAAACAGAGTAGTCTTCTACTGTACGTATGCATCACTGAGTAGGAATGTTTTGTTCGCACTTTGTATAGAGAAAGTAGTAAGAGAATTATACTGTTGTTATTCCGAGACATATCGTAGAGTCAACAGGCCTTAGATTTGAAATGGTAAAAGGGTACATTCATCTCAATGTTTCAGGGGTCCTGGCCCCTTCATTACACCTGGTGCTGTAACAGGCCACTGCTCCTCTGGCACTGATACTTCTTAAATGCTTAGAACTGTGACCACACACTTCAAACCTGTTGGCAGAGTTTGTCCTAACCTGTGGTACCTCATTGGAGAACATTATACATTTTTATTGTTTCTTCATCAGCCTGAATCCCAATATTAAAATGAGCCATGTGATGAATAATAGAATTACATTTATATTGTCTTAGAGCAGTTGTTCTCCAAATATAGACATGGATGCTGAACTGCATGGCATTAAGCAGAACATTATCACTTCAGCTGTCACAGTGCTCTCTGGCCTCGAGTTAGAAGCCCCAAGTGTAACGGCAATACATTAGATACCAGCATAGTGGATGTTTTTTTAAAGCGTGAATGTGTTATGCCTTTAGTTTTTACTTTAAGAGTTAACATATTCTTTAAATTATAGATCTGCAGGTTTCTCTCACTAGTGCATCTGTCAGGTCTACGGTGGTTCTCAGATGGATTCAGAGGAAATGTCTCTTAATTTAAACAGCTGTGTGTTATTTAAGTGGTCTGTGCTGGGTTATAGTCGGATGCTGCTGCATGTTTTACAATCATGCATCAGTGATTGTCACTTACAACAAGCCATCATTAACATTTTTGTTGGCGGATGAAGTCATACCTGTAGCTTGTAGCTATAAAAGGAGAAATGACAATGCAAACATTTAAATTTGTAGTTTTATTCAGCACCCTTGCTGTTAATTGTATTCTTTCAGTAGGTTGAGTGAAGTGCTGCAACAATTCTACCATTTATTACAGGCTGAAAACCTGTAAAGACATTACAGTTGCCCTTGAATACATCATGAGTGATGTACATTTCCATTAGAATAAAATACAACAAAAAGTAAGCTTCAAATTGAGGTAAAATCAAACCATCTATGTGTCTTTGTTTAAAGCTGCTGAGGACTCAGCACACTTCACATTTCACACTTCACAGATTAACTGGGAAGCTTGATTCACATGTAACCACTAGTCACATGACAAACATTTCCTACAACAGGTTTTCTGCAGTAAATGGAAAACTGGCTGGAAGAGGCAATAAAATACAAGATACAAATATTAAAAGATTTATAGCACATGGACATCGTAGGTTTTCTGCTGTTGTTGCACATATTAATTCTACTAAAATGTCCCATCTTTAGAAAAATACCTCGGCCATCACAGGTCATAGAAATAACACACAGCTGTTGGAATGTGCTGGTCTTTTTCTGTAGCTGCTCTTTTCTACTTCACATAATGATCTTATCAGGAACCTGTGCATGGCACTTTTGATAAAAGCAAGACAGTTGTATGTAAATGTGGCTGTTATTGTCTTGTGCACCTGTTCTAAAGTCTGTAGTGTGTGTTTTTAGAGCTCGATCATTCCATTACACTCACATGTCTGTCCATTTGTGTGCTTAAAAGTATATTGGATTATTAATCCATTCATGTAGCCAAACTGAATGCATTAGGATGTGACGGCCCTTAATCGGGTGTTGTAAACAAGGATTAGCAGACAATCATAAGATATAATCTATAAATGGAAACGTGAGGTCACATTGTCTCTTAACTAAACCTTCTTTGTAGCAACTAGAAGCTGCAGCATTTTTCCATGGTCGGTGGTTTCCCTTCATAAACAAGTCTACCTATTTTGCCTAATCATTTCATTGATTGATCATTTAGATCAAACAAATGTCACCACTTACATTACCGCTGTTTTATATATATAAATATATACTTTTTTGTAAATTTGCCACTAGTGTAAAAAAAAATGAGAATGACTATGGAATGCAGTATTGCATGAAAACACTAACGCATGTATTTTATTACCTATGCAAGAATCTGCAGCTGTGTAAAATAGAAAGCAACGCATGGCTGATGTACTCCATCGCTTCATTTGCACACCATCCTGATACTTACAAACTGTAAAGATAGACGGTACTCCATCAAAGGATTACATTTAAAAATGTAAATATATTTAATATCATTGCTGTTTCGGCATCCTACCATTTAAAAGTTCTTTTTTTATTTTATGTCTTTTTTTATTATTGCTTTGATTTCTGCTGATCTGTGCTCTCTGGGTGCTCTTGCCTCACCGGTGGGTCTTTCTCACTCTAATATTGTCCACCAGCAGAGACAACACATACATACATGTGAAAATCTCTACGTGGTCACTGAATAGACTCATAATGCGTGGATGTATTGTGGTAAAGCCTTCCATTATCCATTTGTGAACCCATGTGGTTGCCATGTTCAGCCGCATCAAAGATGTGGTCATCCTCTAATATTAAAAACTCAAATAGATATACATGTGTAGCCAAATGCAATAAATACATATGGTAAATGTATAGTTTTATAATACAGTGCTTACAGAACATCAACATATTCAGCTTTGTAGTAACATTGTTTTAGGCATGAGGTGTAATTTATTTTTCAAATAATTTTTTTAATTTTCAAATGAAGAGAATCTGCATTGATGCAGATTAATGTGTGTGATCATTACTGTAGTGCTACAGTGACAGCTGCATGCACATTATGGGGTCTCCTTAATAAAAAAAAACAGGCTTGAGGGCATTTTTCAACACAAACAGATGATGCTAAAACCTTTCAGAAGCCTTAAAGTGAAACCTAACTGTAATGACCAGTTTGCATCTCACAAAATTAGGAGCTGTGTAAAGAATGAATGTCATTGGTTCTCATCTGAAGCTGTTATTAGAACACTACAGCATGTCTCCTTTACTTTTGTAAGCTTTTTGTACAATACACTATGTTGCATTAACTGCTCCATGTTCATGTGTGAACAGACCAATATTTTATTTTGCCTTTGTTCCAGCAAATGCCTGTTCATGTTTTATGACATTCAGTAGTTTCATTATACTGTGTCAGTCTTCTATGTTAATTTATTTTTTTACTATCATATATGCACTTTCCATTTCCTGCCTCCAAAAGGACAAATGTGTATATACTTTGTTGCAAGTACAAAATGAAAAATCAGATTAAAAATATTGAAAGTGTTAAGTTGTATTGATTTGTACACTAGGGGGAGCCTTTCGCTAACAAATTAACCTTAAGCACAGAGACACGCTGACACATGACTTTGGTGTGTTTGTGTTTTACTGCTCAGATGAACATGTAAGATGTGCATACTCTTCATTTATAGGCCCTTTTTTCATTTCATAGTTGTCACAGAATGTGCTCTACCAACACGAGGCCCAGTGTGCAGGTGCTGTCTAAGCTTCTAACACCCCCTCTTATTTCTTTTATCTAGCTGTATTTGGCACCAAAGTGTATAAACACACTAATCTAGTGTCTGTTGTCTGGTGCAGACAGTGTTTCATCTGAGATCTCAAGGCTGTGCAAAACGCAAGTGGCTTTAAATTTCTGGACTGTTATAATTTCAAGTTCTAACCTGGAGGCTGGATGTAGAGGTGCAGATGGAAGCGCATATAAGGAATATAAAAAGCAGCTATGTTAACCTTTAACATCTTTGACTATCAGCGATGTCAACTGAGATCACGCCATGATGTTGACTAGATTGAGAAATCAATATTAGTCAATACTTAGATGGAAACTTTGAATATCTGACTCAAATATATAACGATGCGTACCCACATGTGCAGAAACTACAAAACCTTCTGGTGCAGCATCCCATACACAAATACAATATATATACTTATTAAATGTAGACCTATAAAGTAAAAGCATACATCGGCATGACATTCTGACCACTGACAGGTGAAGTGAATAACACTATTATCTCTTCCTCATGGCACCTGTTACTGGGTGGCATATGTTAGGCAGCAGGGAACATTTTGTCCTTAAAGTTGATGTTAGAAGCAGGACAAATGAGCGAGCAGAAGGATTGGAGAGAGCCACATTGTGATGGCTAGATGTCTGGGTCAGAGCATCTCCAAACTGATCTGCAGTAGTCAGTATCTATCAAAAAAGGTGTAAGGAAGGAACAGTGAACCAGTGAAAGAGTCATGGGCGACCAAGGCTCATTGATGCCAGCGGGGAGGGAAGGCTGACCTGTGTGTTCTGATCCAACAGAACAGTTACTGTTGCTGAAATTGCTGAAGAAGTTAATGCTGGTTCTGATAGAAAGGTGTCAGAACACACAGTGTATCGGTTTGTTGCGCATGGTGCTGCACAGCCAGCATGCAGTATACCCTGATGGCTGTGTCCTCTTTCAGCAGGATAATGTGCCACAAAGCACAAATGGTTCAGGAATGGTTTGAGGAGCACAACAACAAGTTTCAGGTGTTGATTTGGCCTCCAAGTTCTCCAGATCTCAGTCCAGTCAAGCATCTGTGGATGTACTGGACAAACAGGTCTGATTCATGGAGGCCCCACCTCACAACTGACAGCACTTAAGGATGTTTCAGTGCTCCTCCGAGCAGCTCATCAGTTCTGAACTGATTCTCTCTTTTATCATGGCCCCTGTTAGTGGGTGGGATATATTAGGCAGCAAGTGAGCAGTTTGTCCTCAAAGTGGATGTTAGAAGCAGCGTCATCAGTTCACAATATATAAATATCGAATGGCTCCCTTGTGCACAGTACATTGCAAGGTATTGTTGATATGACAGCTTCCCGTAAGTGAGGCCAAAGCATCTTAGTGTTAGTAGTATAGTATTATAATAGTTAGCACCTTAGCAGGTCATAAAAATGAAAATCCAAATATGTTTTAGACATTTGCTCACCTTTTGATACATTTGTATTTAATTAGTTCCAAATTAGGTTCTAATTTCTAGTTCTAATTAGGCTAAAAAAAGAGAAAGTGACATAATGGTCAGCAATCAATGGTGACACTGAAGTGGGACGGTGTTTTGGTGGATTTCTTTTCTCTCCACCTCCATTTTCTATAAAATGGTGTCAGTGGCTGCGTCTTGTGTCTTCATATACAGTCTATGGTTCTTACATGTCTGTTGATTTTCTTGAGTAACTGTTCCATGATTTACCACAAACAACCCATCAAAAAAAATTCCTGTTGAATAAATAGCACTGGAGTGGATGGTCAGCTCAGCCATCTTCTGCCCCTCTGCTTTGTCATAAGTCATTGAAAAAGCAGCTGTTCAGCCATAGCTGCCTGCCTACATTTTCAAGTACTCTCTTTGATTGTCATCAGCACATAGTTTTATGCTTTGAAAGGGACAGTCAGTCAGCACTTGGCCGACGTCCACCTCATGCATCATTTCCTGGTAGGCAGAGGATGCAGCCTCCTCTTATTCTCCGCCGCTGACTCCTCACGATAATATCAGTCTCCCATATATACAGTGGAGTTACTTTAGCAATTCGCCTGTGGGTTTTATCTCCTTTGTCCCCTCTTTCTGACTCCACCCCGGAGAGTGCAGCAAAAAATCAATAAGAATCGATTTTTGGAGGGAGGTTGGAATTCAGGGGAGGGGCCAAGGGAAGACAGAGACAGAGCAGTGCTAGCTGAGAGGTGCTGGACCCAAAGCATAATATGTATGTGCTGGCACAGATAAAAGGTCACCAACATGAACCTGTCTGTAAGTACAGATTATAAAGTGTCTAGGCTTCACAGCTACTGAGGACTCACACAAGTGCGTGATGTAAATCCATCCTCTACCAATTAAGTGGTCTGTTTCACACAGTATGTTTGTGTTCTCTAAGACCAGTCCCTCACAGGGTAGACAGCAGCAGACTTTTTCTACAGAGAGGCTGAGCTGTTGATTCCTATTGCAGGATTTGTCTGGGGTCAGCGTGCCTGACAGCTTGTAGATTGATAGTCAAGATCTTTCCCAGGCGGAACAGTGTTGGACAACATGAGCAGTGATCCAAGCAGCTGCAGATGTGCTGTATCCTCTGCTGTGTATGTGCAGTCTTTTTTGGGTGGAGTCCTGGACACCTCCATCAAGATGAGAAGAAATTATAAAGAAATTCTCTTTCATTTCCTTGCCTTCTTTATCTATTTTTTTTCAGACAAATGAGCAAAGATTAGCACTGAGAGAAATCCTCACTCTTCCTGATTTTGATCTGAGTGCTGACTTGATTTTAATATAGATGCTTGCACACATGGACATCCAATCACAATGCTGCTTACAGAGCCCTGCTGATTTTTCGTCTTATGAAAACAACATGTCACATTCAGCTGGTGGGGTCATGCTTCGTGCTTGCTGCCTGAAAATCCTTGTCGACATGGCTGTGAATCCCAGGCGTCTCTGCTAACAGCGCGCAGTATGTATTACACATCCTGCTCCCCCTGTTGTTATTATGGATGCATGACCAGAATTAGACAGGTGTAATGACCCTTTGTACAGCTCAGCAGATTTCCTCTGACAGCACCTCCAACTAGCTCAGGCTTACTGTGATGTGTTTGGCCACATTACCGTCACAGAGCAATAAAGCATGCCTCAACCTGTCACTGAGCTGCCCTGTACCTGACTGCATCATTTGCATATGAGCAGATGTATTTCTAGGATCATTGTACACCTCTTCATCTTTGTCTAGGGAAACAGATCATCAGACAACAAAGTAACTTGCACAGATTCCAGTGATTTTTGAGCACAAAATGGATGAACCTTCCATGATGTCCCCCATAGGTTTCTAAAGAATAGAATAGAATAGAATGGAATATACTTTATTAATCCCTTTGAAAAGGTCCCTCAGGGGAATTCAGGAACAGTAAGTTCCCATACTGGGAGTCAAACCCAGACCGTCTGGGTGAAAACCAAGAATCCTAACCGCTAGACCATATGGGAGACCGGGCAACTCCAACTGTCTTCATGTTGGCAGCAACCAGACTCCGAAATGATTTTTCAACAAAAATCATTCAAGTTGTGCCACGATGATTTCTATTCTACATAATTGTTTGACAACCATCAGTCAAGGAAATCACAAGTAAGACTCATTAGCATTAGCATCATGGGAATCAGATTTCCTGATATGTAATGTTCCTGTAATTCCTGGAAAAATACAGGAAGGAAATACAGCAGGGTTGTCCAGTAACCGGAAGATTGGAGGTTCAATCCCAACTCCTCCCTAGTCATTGTTGTGTGTCCTTGGGCAAGACACTTTACCTGCACTGCCTCCAGTGCACTCACTGGTGTGCTGCTTGGCAGCAGCCTTAAGCAATTTCCCTCTGGGATTATTAAAGTATCTAAAATGAAATTAATAAAAATATTCATCATTATATACTGTATATGTCTGTTTATTATTAGTGCCTATATAATGGTAATAATAGACATGAAATAAACATGTTAAGTAGTAACAGAAATGATGTACATTGTAAATTGCTGGCACCTACCTCTCCCCTAAAAGTGGTCCCACCCTCTGTACAGTCACAAATTATGTATGTATAAGTTACGTACAGAGACGAAGACATTTTGTTTTGCATCAGACTGTAAATAAGCATATTTCTGTTGCTAAGTCAGACATTTTAACATGGAGGAACTGCAGCTATTTGAAAACACACACAAAGAGTAAAGCACATCACTTGCGTTATTAAACAGAATTGTCATATAGGGAAGAAGATCTACACACTATGCTTCTATGCTCTCTGTCACACATTGCATGTGATGTAACACTGAATGAATGTCATTCACACCAGAGTGCTAAGTAGACTGATGGGTCTTACCTTTTATCTTCCACAACAGGTAGAAGTAAAAATCAGTAAACAAGGATAAAAATAAAGCTACAAAAACAGTTCCCAGAACATTTAGTTTTGTCTTAGTCAACTCATCATCTTGAAATGCAAATGGACATTTTTTTCCTTAGGTTAGGTAGCCTGCATGCCAGAGGTTTACAGTTGTTACACAGTTGGCAAGTTTGTAGATACGTAGGAACATGTTGTGCTATTTAATGGTCAAGGTGCAACCTAACTAGCTGGAAAATGAAGGCACGTTGGAAGTGCTACAAAGTGCAGTTCTTAGGTGGTTGTTCTTGTCAATCCCAATAGACCTCCATGTTAACATTTCCCAGTTTACCAGTGAAATAAACATGTTTACAGCCTGGTACAAAAGCAGGTCCACTTTGTTCAACTTTGAGTGCAGTAAGAAATAATGTGAAATAAGCAGCATGAGCTGCTTGCAGAAGAAGTGGCAGGGAAATCACAGACACACTCAGCCAAGAACAGGCAAGGCAAACAGCAGGACAGGATGGCTACACACGGGGGATCTTCAGCCCTGATTTTGGGTCCAATTCGATGCTTGTTACAATTATTTATCTGATAAGTTTCAAACGTGTGGTGTCAATATGATTATGTGCTCCTGATTGAGTCGGAGCCTTGAAATGTCCCCAATCCTGAATCTTGAAGGGCAGATGACTGGAAAGCATTGTCACCTGGATGTTGCATGTTTTTACAGCTCAGAAACATGACAGCAGCCAAACACAACAAAACTTTACATGTTCTTATGGAAGACACGTGTCAGAACAGCTGGTGAAGACGTCAATCATCCTTCATCCATGTCACTGATTTATTTGTTTAAAGATGCAATTTATTTACTTCCTGGTCGCCTTTTTGACACTCCACAGCCAAAAGTGACTATAGACATCAGGCCAGAGAAGGTTGAACTGTAGAAAGAAAGACGAGGACCCACCTAGCTATACCAGCTGACCTCTAAGCTAACCTGCACAAAGTTCCTGCTAACTTGGTGCTAATTTAGCCTATACTATATATATATGTTATATATGAGTATATATATATATATATATATGTAATTATAATATGATTGTTGCTGTATTTACTTGGAATTGTATCGCGGTGTATCTTATGTGTGCTATGTGTTACACCCACAAGTGGTCACACCCCTTAGACAGTCACAAATGGTAAAATGATCAGTAAAGACCGAAACAGTTTTTGTACCAGGCTGTAAGCATGATCTGACATTACAGAGTTCTACTAGAATTGACTCTTTTTCTTTACTTCCTGGTTGCCATCTTGGGAATATCATTCCAAATATGGTATATATTTGGAATGAGAGGGCGGAGCCAAGGAAGATGAGGATGGTACTTTTCCACCAATGCAAGGGCACAGCTGTTATACACAAAATAAGAGTTATGGCGAAAACAATGAGCCAAGATAACACAGGAAGTGCAATAACAAACTTAAAATAGGACATTATAAAACCATGGATCGTGACACCTGTGACATCATCTTCTTCTGAACCCACTTTGTCCTGCTCTGTGCACGGCCACGGGGGGCTGGAGCCTATCCAGCTATCTATGGGCAAGAGGTGGGAGAATGTGCAAACTCCACACAGAAAGACCCCAGCCAGAGCCGAACCACGAACCTTCTTACTGTGAGGTACTAACCACCGCGCCACTGTGCTGCCTGGTGACATCATTCTGTAGTTTCTTTGATACCAGCAGACTTATAAACGGCTTTCTTATCCTGACATCAGATGTTCTGTATTTATGTGCACGTTTTTCACTGTGCTGCACATTATTGGATTTGGATAAGAAATATCCCATAATTCTTAATGTTATGCTTCTCTACAGGAACAAAAGGCTTGAAGGAGCCATATTTTAAAGCGGCTCAGAGCTCATGAATCCTTTTTATCATGATACATGGTTTCATGAGCAGCAGCGGCAGCTAATACGAATATATAAAGCCAGATGCCCCCATAAGCTGTTTCACCATTATTTATTTATGAATGAATATTCTCCAGTTGCACTAATATGTCTCTGGGCTTATAGGAAATGGTCTAATATATTTGTTAAGCTTGGCCTGGGATTTTTTATTGCCTGTCAAATCAGTAAAAGTAACGCTTCGTCATGAGGTTCTGTTTTGGTTTCCTTTCACCTCAGTGCTACACTGAGACAGGTTGGTAGCAGAGCCAGGAACCAACAGATGTTTTTATGATTATGATTATGATTATGATTATTATTGTTATGTGGCGTTCTAAACATTTCAAAAAAGCACAAATGTTATTTATTGCACGTGAAGTGTTAAAGAACTAGAAAAGATGGAGATTTAGTACAGCTTGGAGTAGATTCGATAGGAAGACTTTTGTGCTTTACATAACAATCTCCAGTGAATTCTGGTTTAATGTAAACAAACACGCAAACAAAGTGGCTCCCTGCGGCTTGAGATGTGCTTATTTATTCCAGGTTTCCATGCGTCCTTCAAATCTCTCACTTAAACACAAGCATGAACACACAGCGGGCAGCGCACAGACCCAGAAGGACCGAACGCCTCGTCCTCGCCGCCTCTTTTTTTTCTTTCTTTCCTGTTAAAAGATATCTTTTAAAAATTGAAGTGAACTGCAGTTTTTATGGCAACGACTCAAATTTCCCATGTCACCTAATGGCCTTGTGTCGTGTTCATGACAAGTTTAAAAAAAAAGCCAAGCTCCTCTGCTCTGCTAATTAACAGTAAGAAGAGACACCATCACATTCCCCAGAGTCCCCTCTCACCAATGAGAATAACAATGAAGCGAGCAGAATGAATTATAGATCGGTCCTTACTCTGAAGAATAATTCCAACGCTTTAGTACACAGTAAATTTTGGTGACCATTTAAGGCACTTTTAAGCTCTTTTCAGTGCCCACAGAAACTGACTAATGAGTGTACTCACAGAGCTGTAATGAGTCAGCCAAGCGTTAGCTTTAACCAGCACTCCAAACCAGAGCGTTGCTGCTGCAGCTTTGTGTGTTTCAAGCTTTCAGTTTTCTGTAAGTTGCTGGCTGCCCTTCTGAACAGCCTTTCTTCACGGATGAGAACTGCTAGAAACCCTTGATATATTTGTGATTTAAAGCTATGATCAGTTCTAATGTGAATATAATTAATATAATATAACATTCATATACTTTAGATAGCATTGTCCACAAGATAAAGACAGGTTCAACACTCGTCAGTGAAGCAGGATTCAAATAATTGCAGTTATATTAACACATTTCCCAACATGCATAGTGTCATCTTGACCTATAGCTGAGAGTGGCTGTGGCTGAAATCACCACCTACCTACTATATACAGACCCCTAAATTTTCGACATTGTGGGCTGTACCAGCAGAGGTCGGGAGGCGGAGTATATGAGTGTGGAGGACAGCTTTGTGGAGTGGTGCGGACAGAACCACCTGCAGCTGAATGTCACAAAGACAAAAGAGCTGGTGGTGGACTTCAGGAAGCACCAGACACTCCCAAACCCGGTCAGCATCAAAGGTACCAACGTGGACATTGTGGACAGCTACAAATACCTGGGTGTCCACATTGACTGCAAACTGGACTGGTCCACAAATGCAGAGGCAATATACAGGAAGGGACAGAGTCGCCTGTATCTACTGAGGAGACTCAAATCCTTTAACGTCTGCCAGACCATGCTGCACTCGGTGGTCTCCAGTGTCATCTTGTGCTGGGGCAGCAGGATGAAGATGGCCGACACCAACAGACTCAACAAGCTCATTAGGAAGGCTGGCTCGGTGCTGGGAGTGGAGCTGGAGTCTGTGGTGGAGGTGACGGAGAGGAGGATACTGAGGAAACTCCTCAGTATTCGTAACAACACGTCTCACCCCCTGCAGGACACACTGCTGTCCTACAGGAGCACATTCAGTGGTAGACTGAGACTACGAGGAGCAGCACAGAACGCCACAGGAGGTCCTTCCTGCCAGGGAGAGGAGCTTGATGATCATGTCATGCACCACTGTCATTCCCTCCACTGGTCTATATTTGTATCCATGTATCATATATTGTGCTCATACTGCGTACTGTACTCTTATTTTGGATTATAGTGACACTTATACTCTTATACTCTGTACTTAACTGCATTTAATGTAACTTGATACCTCTGGCACAAGAATTTCCTTCGGGATTAATAAAGTTTTATCTTATCTTATCTTATCAGAGAGAATGTTTAGATAACATATGGGGGCTCTGCGATGCTCTGGAAGAGTTTGTTCCTGTTCCAGTTCCTGTTGGTATTGTGCACAGTGTGGCTGATAAAGACTAGCTGGGCACACTTCTGACTCGAGCCCGGCACACCTCACAGGTGACTGTTAGCCATAAGGAAGTCCTGGCAATTGTCAGGGACTGGGGTTTACCTTCCTTAGGAGGACTGCAGCTGGCTTGAACTGTTGAGTTGAGTGACTGCAACTTGGCAGTGGAGTTCTGCGGCTTCATTGTAGTGCTTTAGTTGTTTTGAACAATGAAATATGTGTAGCTGGATTTTCCTTTTGTGTGCATCTTCAGATGATTTGTGATTGAATGTGTGATCTTCTCCTGATCAGCTGCACCTGGTCATCTGATGAGGCAATAAGGATGTCCTTCCTCCACTGTCTATTCTCTCTCTCAGCCAGCAGGAGCAGAGTCATAGGGGCTTTTAACACATGGCTTCTTTATTTTAGCTTCATTTTTGAAATAATGAAACTGTTTTAAAGTCAAAGTAACATTTAACTAGAGCAGATTTGATGTGCTTGGTCTGCACAAAATGTACCGATATCCTGTGGTATTCTGTTAACTATGTTATTTAGACAATACCTCCCCCCTCTTTATTGCATAACATAGAGAGAGCTTAGCCCCACTAGCCCATCTATACCAGGAACCATTTGAGCTGGTAATATGTCAGGGGTTGTTGGTATGCGGTTGCATTTAAACCTGCTGAATGTTTTTACCACTACCTGCTAATACTGTGCTTTACAGGTTGGACAGGTTTAGGTTGCTCACAAAGCACTAGCTCCCAGTTAGTTGTCATGAAGATGGAGCAATGGATCAACTCAGTGAACAACAGTGACTGCATTTTATGTATATCAGAGCTATATAACAGAAATAACAGCAGCTGCTTTCTAAAGAAAAGCTATTTTCAAAAGATGTTCTCAACTGAATTTGACTTTTTTTATATTTTATATGATATGTATCACCCTTCTCTCTGTTCATTCCTGACCTCAATATGAATGCTTTTATCACCTCTATAGACCTGAACTGTCCTATTTGTTCATTTATCTGCTGATGAGAGATGAGATGAAGCCCACAAGAGCTGGAGAGCATTCACCGCAGTCAGCTCTTCGTGAAGCGGCAAACGTCAGCTTTGACTTTGAAGCAAGCTCCTTAAGTCTACCTCTATAATTATGATGTGAGGAAACACATTAATGAATAAAATATCAAACTGTGCCTCGAGTATGTAAACTTGAAAACCCAATGGCAACTGGTGAGCATCTTAAAAACTCTCCTCTTTCATGCATTTTTAATTGGTGGTAAAATAAAGGGAAAGAGAAAGAAAACAGACTAAAATGAGCTCCACGAAAAGTCTTTACATGTAATGCAGAGGCAATTTACAGCAATTTACTGTGGCTGGAATGCAGAAGCCTCCTCAGGCGCCTCTTTTATTTTCATAGAAGATTCAGTGACAGTAATGAATCATAGTTAAGACCATAGTGCAGTGTAAGCTCGCAGTTTATTAAACAGTCAGCAGCTCATTGCTTTTGATCCTTGGGAGTGTCATTGTAATAGATTACAGTCCAGCAAGTTGATAGTTCTCAGACCCCTCCTTCTCTTTGTATTCCTTCCTCTTCAGAGAGAATAAAAAAGAAAAAAAAAACAACAAGCATAAAGACCCTAGAAGCCACGTTTTGGAATGTGTATGTGGTGACCTTGGCTCTTGCTTTTCTCTAGAGTTTCCCTGTAGCTGTAGGCAGGAATTTAATCATCGCGTTTCTTTTTGTCTGTCGCAGGTCCACTCCGACATTCCGCTGAAGGACGAGGTATGTTTGGAGAGAGTTATCAGGTGGAACACAGAAGCAGAACACTTTCACACTTTCCCTTGGCTGCATCGTTTATCATCAGATGATTGATACTTATATCTGCTGCTGACATGTTTCCAAATTCTTCTCAACATCTGCTATTAAGCAGAATGGGTCCACGTGGTTGATTAGTGCACGCTGTCCATATTGGTGAGATCTGGGACGTTGACAGAGGCTGGCACAATCTGTGGTGTTGACACTGAGGGACAAAAATAGTTTTGTGTCATGAATGTATAAAGTCAAAAACACAACACAACATCAGAGTACATGAAAAAGTTACTTTTTGTCATAAAAGAGATTTGACATGCATCCACTTTGTCCTGGCATACAGTGTTAACAGGTACACATTGGATAAGTCACCAGTCTATTGGTGGGGCTCACAGATCCAGTCTCAGTATCTATATTATCTAGTTATTAATAGACTGGAAACCTGAAGACAAATATTGAGAAGCCTTACAAGTATCAATATACATCGATCAACCAATACATACCCTACCACTAGCAGGTGAAGTGAATAACAATTATCTGGTTGCCATGGCATGTGCTGATGTCACAGATGCTCCATCACATAGTTGTATACAGTCTCCATTTTTGATACACTTTGTATGATGCTTCAGATGTTTCTATAGCAGGCAGGGGTGCCATGCTGTCTGTCAACACATACACTAAAGATGAAATGATTGCCTTTACTGTGTAAGGCAACTTGTATGGTGCAGTGTTTTCTTCTTCTTCTGTCATTAAAGGTGTGAGTAGACTTTGTGAATTATTCCACACACCCGAATTATCAACATGGCAACTGTGACTGCTTCATTTCTCTCTCTTGTTCGAGATCAACTTTAGTTCTTCAAGCACTTGGCATGACCTGCCATTGTGATGCAGTAATGGCACTGTCTAATCTCTGATCTGTCTCTGGTTTCATTTAGCTGGCTAATTGTTGCTGCCATCACTGTTGGCTATTAAAAAGCAGTCATTGTACATCTGTGTCCTGTTGAGCAACTTGGCTATAATTCACAGCATGGGAAGGTATCATGCATTACATAAAGTTGACTATTGTCCACTTTAGCTGTGCAACTAGCTACACTGCATTTAGGTGAATCCCTCCTCTGTTCATCCATCTCCTACCCATATACATTCAGACTGACTTTAAGTGAGTTTTGAAATTTTGCTTCCTAATTTTTAATGCTTCCTTTTCTTATCTTTTCTTTTGTTTTTTGTTGTGAAATAATTTGGCAATCCAAACCTTTGTAATGTAGTTCCCAATGTGGCACAGATCTTTAAAATATTTCCATGTGCACTAGCTCTACTATATCATTTTCAGCCCTCTTTTGTAGTGATGGAAGTCTGGATACTGCACACTTGCTTTAATTGGCTGCACTGTGAGCACACAGTGCCTTTTTAACTGAACTTGCATGTGTGAAACAGGCATGTTGCAGCCACCAGCTGCCTCTCTGCTTCCATCCTTGGTAAGAGGGATCGAACACAGTCTGGGACATAATGTGTCACAGGCTGCAAAGCACAACACTCAGATCTGCGTGCTGAACAATGAGGCGTCTGTGTTACATAAGATGCCAGGTGCTACTATTTCCTCTGTTCTCCTGCAGCTCTCTCCCTCAGCACGAGTTTTCCTCTGGTGATGTTCACGGCGGGGGGATTTGGTGGCTGAGCTGGTCCCAGTTGGTCAAAGCCTTAATGGGAATGTGTAGCTTTAAGGTTACATTAAAATCTTACGCTTATATTCCTATTTTAGGGATGTGCATGTTTCATCATAGAATAACAGCAATAAGGCAAACACAGAGACAGCCATTGAGTGTTAGTGTGAATAAAACATCAGCTACATGCCTGAAACTTAGTTAGGAGTACATTTATTGTGATACAAATAATTGGAATGTGCTTTGACATGTTAGCCCGCCTGTTAGGGGGAAAGAGCAGGGGGAGAGGTCCTTTGAATCAGATGTCCCCCTGGGTCTAGAGAGCCTAGAGAGGAGACCTTGAACTGGCATAAACTGGTGGTGCCTGGGGTGGAGGAGGGTTGCCAGAGTCAATCTGAAAGGCAGCTGGAGGAGAGACGAAAGACTTTCACATTTTTTTTTGCTAAGCCATGATTGGGTAGGTGAGGGACGGACCGGCAGCTGATTGACAAGGGAGGTGCTCTGTATTAATAACCTGGCCAGAATGGGAGGTTAAAGAGTGGGAGAGCAAGAGAGAGGGAGAGTGAGAGAAGGGTGAAGAGTGAGATATCGGGATGCAGAGAGAAAAGACTGGTGAATGGTGTGTTTTAATCAATGATAAAGAGATCAGAGTCTTTCTAATTGAACTTGTTCTAGGAGCTTCATTCAACACGACACAAGATTTGACAGTTTTTCTGAACTGTGACACAACCAAAACAATCAAAGTTCAAATAATCAAGAAAGCTACTGTAACAGCAGTTCCTTTGTGCCTATAATGCACCTCACTGCTCTCCTATACAGCAGTATAATCACAACAGCTTTTAATCTGTCACTGCTGTTTCCCGTTTTGTTTTGGTCATCCTGGGTTGGTGTTTCCTTCCCTTGTGCGTCTTCCTCCCTTGATTGTCCGCCCCACCCTAATTCTGTCCACCTGTGTCTCATTACTTACGTCACCCACGGTCTTTACTGTGAACAGCAAAGGTGGCACAAACACAGGAAGTTCGTTTTAGGCAAATACAATGTAATTGTTATGTGGAGCAGTTTAAACAGGACCCAAATGCAGACACAAAGGCAGAGGTAAGAGAATGTGAGCTTTTAATCCTAAAAGGCGAGGTTTAAACAAAGTACAAAATAAGGACAAAAGGAGAGGGAAAAACAAACCAAACTCAACAGAGCAGATACACGGGAGGACTCAGAAACACGGAGCAACATGCAGGAGACTAAGGTAAGCAGTCCTAAAGGAGGGGAACAAGAGGAAGTAAAACTCACAGGGAAACACAAGGGAAACACAGGTTTTCCAATGAAAACAGGGAGGACACGAGACAGACCAACACGAGAGGTCAGAGACCGGACTGGAAGGAAACTATACAATACACTTACACAAGAAAAGTGAATGGACACAGCGGCAGCACGGGGGACAAGAATCCACACAGATCACAGAACTAACACAGGAGGACGGGACAAGAATGAAAACTAACAATGAAAAACCACAATGTCAACATAACAGAACACAAGATAATGAAACCATAACAGTAATAAATAGATACTGTTAAAAGCACAGTTCAACTAAAGGTAGCTGGTTACAGCTGCCTTCTTTTATTTCAGTCTTGCCATTTTATATACGTTATATGATATTTTATATCTTAGTGCTTACAACGAGGACTTCACAACACACACTAAAAAAACACAGAATATAACACGCAGTAAGGAGACAGCCTTTGTGTTAATATACAGTTTGTGCTGTGTTAGTGTTGTGTGTTGTTCAGTAGTGTCTGTGTGAAAAGGAGGGAGAGGGAAGAGAGCAAAAAATAAAGCAGCAGACACAGTTGTTCTCCCACGTGGTTATGAAACATAAATAAACCAAACTGTAAGATACGTCACAAGTTATCCTTTGGTGGCCTATTTTAGTGTGGGATATTGATTTCTGTTCATTACATTGGTTCTGTATTACTTCCTGACTGGCCGAATAACAGTCGGTGACCCAGCGTTAAAATAAACCTGTGTGACAGCCGTGTTATTTTTATTATTATATTTTTTTAATTATTATTATGGCCCCAGCAGAAAAAAAACCCAAAATACTTACTGTAGAGTGTAGTCTGTTTCTCTTAACACACAGTAAGGCTAGACAGACAAATATAACAGATACATTGGTGGAGACCAAAAATGGAGCTACAACAGTAACTGTGAAAATAATATTGCTACTCCCAGTTTGCCATGTGGTATCAGTCTTGCTCACATCTTATGGTTGCCAGGGCATCACCAAGGGTATCACTTTAGAGTCAGACTTCCACGTTAAAGACAGTCTCTAAGCACAAGAAAAATGATGCCATTTTTTGGTTTGGTAGAACTTGTTACCATGACAACCAAGATCCAAACTGTGATCAATTACTAATCCTAACCTAAGTTTTGTTACCTCAAGATAACTTAGCAAAGAGTGTTCCATAACATCATGTGGCAGATGAATGCACGATGAAAAGTGTCACACTGTTGTGTCTACAGACTGCAGTCTTGCATGGGGTCTGCCAGATGTGCATTGCATCTGGGTGTGGTGCATTGTCTTGATTAGAATGACAAGGAGATTCAGCCCCCACTTGACATGCAATAAAAGCACCTTTAATCAGTGTTATCATATCCTGAACCTCCTCTGCCAGGTATTATCAAACCTACAGAGCGAGAGAGAGGACAGTCACTTCCATGCCTGCCTGCTTTGCTCAGCATAAGGATATGCGAGTGCAATCTAAAAGCTGTTCCACTAACTGTGACAGAGCGTCTATAAGCCCTGTTCCTGTGGGCATATAATTTCCCATTTCAGCATATTGGCCTCTTCTGTAATTAATCTTAATTTAAGGGCAAGAGAGGGTGTTATATGGAAGCATCAGAGATTGGTCTGCTGTCAGATTGGACCGTGCTCCGGTCTTTTAATAAAGGAGGAATGGAACACAACTGGTTCTCATCTGAGGAAGCTGAAGAGGCTGTAGGAATGATTTACAGTTCCTGTTAAGATGCGACTGCTTGCAAAAAGTGACAATAAGTTAGTTTAAGACCCGCTTTCTAACTCTTCTAATAGGACCATAGGCAGTGATTGTAAAGCTTTCTTTCACCATAGTTTATTGTATCATAAATCACCACTGCTTTCATTATATTTTTCCCCCAAGAAAAGTGAGAAATATATATTAGAAACAGATGATTAATGCCACAACAGAGGCAGTAAATAGCAATATTATAATTATTATATGTATCCACACAGATGACAGGCATATGGCTTTGGCAAGGAGAAAATGGTTGTTTAATGTTTGCTTCCCAAAGGAACCATTTTTAATGTGTCACTATAGTTTGTTAAATACTAAAGCACAGAGGTTCAAAAGTGTTTAACCTAAAGGGTAATCAACATTAACAGATGTCATTATGCACATCAGAACTATATCTACAAAATGATCCACTACTCCACCAGCAAGAAGAAACTAGCATTGAAACGGACATTAACACACTAGCTGCTACTATGGGCCTTATTTCAATGAGCTGCATTCTCATCTCAGCATCCATAAACATCCATAAATGAATCCACTCCTCTACCAACTAGTATTAAAATGGACATACACACCAGCTACCATGGTGAGACTTATCTCACTGAGCTTCAAATTTTATACCTGCAAAAGCATCATCAAATTGATCCACTCCTCCACCAACCAGAAGTGACACTGTTAAGATAACTGTTAGCAAACTCGAAAGACTAAAGTTCAACAAAAGCTGAGCTTTAATGAGTCTCTTACAAATCCCAAAAACACAAAAATACAAGGAAAAACAAAAGAATCCAAAGGAGCAACAGAAACTAACCAAAGCAAGGCAGAGTAATCCACAACGTACCTGTCAGGGGATTGTCGTGGATGCGGACACAAATGCTCAGGCACAGAGCGGTTAAAAAATAACAACAGTCTTTAATTATGCTGACAAGGACAGTACCAGAGTCAGTAACAAAAGATCACCACAAACTGTGGGAGCAAGAGCCAGGCTTGAGAAAGCAGGCTAATCAAAAATCACAAAACAAGAGCAAGGCATGATGCATATAAATTACCAGAGAACGAGGCTGAAAGCTATGGGCTGGCGAGGCATGAGAGATGAGACTAAGACTCACTAACATACCAAACAAACTGACACCTAGTGAAAGGGGAACACACACTAAATACACAGGGAGTAGGGCAGACAAAGGGGCACAGGTGAGACACATTAGGGAGGAGCAGGTAATCAAGACACCTGAAACGAGAGGAGGTTCAGTGATTTCAAAAATAAGACAGGAAGTAAAGCAGGAACTAAGGCAAAGCAATAAAATACCAAAATAAAAGCCCTGGCTCAACCTGATTTCCTGACAGTACCAGGGAATTTGAACGCACTAACGTATGAGGTCGATTATTCCAGTCCTTGAAAACCACTATGTTTGTACGTGCTGTGCGCATGCTGTATGTGCTAGTGAGGGCAGTCTTCCCTACCATGGTAGCTAAAGGTTGGAATGATCAGAACAAAAAGATTTGCGTTGTCAAACGTATTTAATGCTTGACCTGACATTACCTTCTACCTAAACTTAACAATGTTTTGTAACACTTAACCTTAACCAGTTGTTTTATCCTAACCTTGAAAATCTACTCCTCCAACCTCCTTATTTGGACTCATATGACTCAATTGGTCCAATGCTTAGGTGATGCTGGCCCTTGTGTTGCATTCTGGCCATCCAGCCTAAACATGTGTTGTGTCAGGGGGATGTAGTTTTCAACCAAATGTAGTTTAGTTGTGAAGATGTGTTGGTTTAGACTTGTCATTTTAGGATTAGTAAATGTTATTATCTTCTCATAAACTCACCTTTTTATGCTCAGTGTAAGCAGATGTTTGACTCATCTTTATCAATCCAAATCAAATTTCTACTTATGACATTTAATAACTAATGCATCAGTTGAAGAGTTCAATGTGCTATATTAGATATTGAGAGACTAAGCACATGGAGTGCAGCATGTTTTTCTGAGAAAAATATGGCCACACGTGTTATGTCATATCAATTTTCTATTCACGTGTGAACTAAATGGATGAATCTTGCATGAAACATGGCACGGCACTCAGGGGAACCGTATAGTCGAACATGTTTAATTGGAGCAATTTATTCATTTAAATCTCTTTAAAGGCGTAGTCTTTAGTAAGATTTACCGTCACAGCACAGGAGATGCAAAAGAATGCTAATGAAAACAGCAATTCACATATGGTTTAAAAAAGACTGCAGGGATGCTTTGTTTTTATCGCTCAGTGAGGACTCCTGCTTCAACGTGCATGATAATGAATGTATTTTTTTTAATATTACAAAGATTATTAGACTGATCCTGTCACAAGACAGCAGCTCAGATTTCCACTACAGTCTAAGGTTCCCTGCAAAATCCCTGTGACGTGTTTCAAATATCAAGCAGCTAGAAAACCTAGCAGTAATTGTGCATATTTGCATTGATGGGATCTCTGTTATTTCACTTGGATGATGTGCAGGGTATGTTGTACAGGAGATATTAACTTCTCACCTCACCCTGTCTGTATTAACCCCCCTCATCTGAAGTTCTAGCATGAGCTGCCTCACTAGGTCTATTCCTATTACCTGCTGCAGTACAGATGAACATGTACCTCCAGTTCCCACATTCACTATAAAAACATATAAGAAAACCTTTGTTTGCAGACTGTTTATTTCAGTTACTGATGACTGAAAGTCAACATGTCTGCCTTCATCTGTCCAATCATTGGTAACAGACAGGCCTGAATACTTTAGAAGATGTGATGTAAGGCAATCCAAACAAGATAGGCCCTTTGGTCTAATCAGAGTCTTGATTGTTATTGATCTTCCCTCCATTCTGCAAACAGAGGTTCAGGAGTATTTTTATCATTTCAAAGTAAAGCAGCCTTTCTGCTCTGACTGGTTAGGTTCAGCAAAAAGGGATTTGATTAGGGCAACAATATGCTCTCTGATTGGTTTGTAAGTTCACATGGCAGCAGTTTTATTAAAGTGATGAACATCATCGTACTCAATGATGACTAAAGAGAGTTTTAGATGAGGCTGTGATGTGAATTAAAAGCTGCTGGAGATCTATTATCTGTTGGGAGTTTGCTTTAAAACTTCTGCATCAGATTACTTTTTGAAAGGGCTCTTTTTTGAGCATCAGATGTTAAACATTCTGACAATTTGTGTCTTGGTTTTGAAAATTCATAATGTAGTCAGCTGCTGTCTCGGCCTTATGTCTTGTAAAAATGACAGCCATTAAAAGTAATTATTGTGAATCCATCAATTACAATTGGCAGTAATTAGCAGACTATATTCAGTCCAACAAACACTTTGCAATTAGTCCATCCTGCAGTGTTTTACAAGAAAAAACAACGTCCCTCTGCAGCCTATTTCCAACATCAAGCAAGTCGGTTTATACATCTAATAAATTATAAAAGGGATGTTGCTGCTTCTCAGTTCAAAAGACTTCTCTACAATACGCTCATCTCTATATAATATGATATGAACTCCTTATGAAAAATCAATGAACAACACTGCATAGCTGTTTTTGTGGATTGTATATGCTCTACAAAGGTATTAGCCAAAAACATCAGTAGATTTGAACACAAGTCCTGAAAGTGGACAAAGAAAACCTGGAAAACCCGTAAAAGTATGCACCCTTTTTCAGTACCTGATGTGACTTCCTTGTGCAGCAATAACACAACTAAACATTTCCATAAACTGCCGATCAGTCGTCCACACCAGCTTGGAGGAATTTTAGCAGGTTCTTCACAGCTACAGTCTATAATGTTGGTGGGTTTACTCACACTGACTGCTTGTGCCAGGCGTTTCCACAAAATTTCAATTGTATTAGGTCATGACTTTGATCTTTTTTTGTAGAACCACATTGTTGTCTTGCTGCATGGCCCATGTTGTACCTCCAAAATGAAAAGAAGCATGCGCTCATCTTCAGTTTTTATTCTTCATTTGCAACATGCCCTCAGCAACTGATACAACTCGTCTTTAGCCAGACATTAAAAAAACAAGAACAATGCTCTTAAAAGGGCCAGCACTTATATTATTTCCCCTGGAAATTAAGGCAAAACCAATAAAAAAAAAAGTCGTGAATCTGCTCTCATGAAAACAATACCCAAAATCACAAAATAACAGATTTCTTCTTCTTCGGGGGTCATACTAACTTAAATGAGCACTATGATATAAAAATAAACCTGAAACATAAAATAATTATTCTGCTGCGTTACACCCACTTTGTTTTGAGATTCAGCTCACAGACTGATGTTAGGACATTTTCCTTTAGCATGGAATAGAGGAAAAAGTTCATAAATGCTACAGCTCAAAATGTATTGTATTGTCCCAGCTCAGGCGCAGCAAAACTATAATACTACCCCCACCATGCTTCACTAATGGGAGAATGTTATCACACAGTGTAAGGCTGGAATTGTGCATAGGCAGTCGAACAAAGAAGACACTGGAGCTCAGGCAGACTGGTGATCCAAGATCTTGAACATGCACAAGAGTCTGTTACAACATGCAATGCAAAGGACAATGAGTAACTAAAGTCACATCCTTATATAGGTTAAAATATATAGCATACAATAATTTGCCATATCCATCCTGACAATCCTATGAGCCTAACTTACAACCTAGTCCCACATCCATATAATATCTCTATTATACATCTCATCCATGTCCATTTAACTTAAGGGCTCCAAGTTAAACATCTGGGTGGCCATGTAGGAGGCCCCTTGGTATGCTTCTGTAACAAAGTTAATGATTCATTGTTCTGTGTTTTACTTTAGGCAAAGTATCTCCTCAGTTAAATAAAGGGAACACTAAACTAACACATCCTCGACCTCAATTATTCCAGTTGAAAATCTTTCTTCATTACATAGTGGAATATGTTGAGAACAAAATTAAGAAAATGATCAAAGTAAAAGGTTATTATATGAGTCAAAATGAGGCTTAGTAGTGTGTGTGGCCTCCATGTGCCTGTATGGCCTCCCTACAATGCCTGGGCATGCTCCTGATAAGGTGGCAGATGTTGTCCTGAGGGATCTCCTCCCAGACCTGGATTAAAGCATCAGTCAACTCCTGGACAGTCTGTGGCGTTGGTGGATGGATTGAGATGTGCTCGGTTGGATTCAGGTCTGGGGGATGGGCAGGCCAGTCCATATAGGTACAATACCTTCATCATGCAGGAACTGCTGACACACTGCAGCCAGATGAGGCCTAGCATTGTCATGCATCAGAAGGAACCCAGGGCCCACTGCACCAGCATATGGTCTCACAATGGGTCTGAGGATCGTTTGAGCAGAAACATGCATATTACTGGCCTGCTGGAGGTCATTCTGCAGGGCTCTGGCAGTTCCCTTCCTGTTCCTCCTTGCACAAAAGAAGAAGGGTAGCAGTCCTGCTGCTGGGTTGTTGCCCTCCTACGGCCGCCTCCACATCTCCTGGTGTATTGGCTCACATTGATGTGTCATCCTGGATGAGCTGCACTACCGGAGTAATTTCTGTGGTTGTAGACAGCGACTCATGCTACCTCTAGGGGTGACAGCACTGAGATAATGCAAAAGTGAGCAAAACATCAGGCAGAAATGATGAGAACAGAGAAATGGTCTGTGGTCAGCACCTGCAGAACCTCTCCTTTATAGGGGGTGTTTTGATAATTGCCTCATTTCCACCTGTTGTCTGTTTGCACAACAGCAGCTGAAATTGATTAACAATCAGTGTTGCGTCCTAACTGGACGGATGATTTCACAGATGTGTGATTGACTTGGAGTTACATTGTGTTCTTTAAGTGTTCCCTTTATTTTTTGAGCAGTGTATACCATATTTCCAGACGGAGTATGCGCTGTCCACACAAGCTGACAATCCATCTCCATCATCTCTTGTTAAATGCAAAATAAACCTACTGTTACCAGATTCTTTCATTTAGTCAGAAGACATCTTACACAGGTCACACTTCATCATATCACACAGGAAAACAGTGTGTTCCCTTCTCCAACGGCAATGCTTCTAATTTAAGATTAAGATTAAGATTAAGATTAAGATTAAGAAAGATGAAGAAAACCTTTATTAGTCCCACAATAGGGAAATTGCGTTTTTGCAACAGCAGTTACAGAAAGTAAAAGATAAGAGAGAAAAGATATATACATGATAAAATAAACTACCAATAAAATATACAATAGAATCAAAAAAGAGTTTACATATTAACAGTTTTTGCACAGGTGAGTGGAGGTAGAAGTGGTTTGTAAAAAACTGTACATAGTGCATCAAAAGAAACTAAATAAATAACTTATTGTACACTGTGTTGTATGAATATTGCACCTATCAGGAGTGTTCATTATACAGTTTCACAGCAGCAGGAAGGAAAGACCTTCTGAATCTCTCCTTCACACACCGAGGGTGGAGCAGTCTCCCACTGAAGCTGCTCTGCAGGGCTGACAGGGGGTCCTGCAGGGGGTGGGACTCATTGTCCAGCATGGATGTCAGTTTTGCCAGGACCCTCCTGTCAGTCCAGAGAGCAGCCCAGAACAGAGCTGGACTTCCTGATGACTCTGTCCAGCTTCTTCCTCTCCCTCTCAGTGATGCTGCTGTTCCAGCAGACCACACTGTACATGATGACTGATGCCACCACAGAGTCATAAAAGGTCTTCAGGAGTGCCCCTTTCACTCCAAAAGACCGCAGTCTCCTCAGCAGGTAGAGCCTGCGCTGGCCCTTCCTGTACAGTGCGTCTGTGTTGTGAGTCCAGTCCAGTTTGTTGTTGAGGTGAACACCCAGGTACTTGTAAGAGTCCACCTGCTCAATGTCCATTCCCTGGATGTTCACCGGTGAGGGGGGGCAGAGTGTCGTCTGCGAAAGTCCACCACCATCTCCTTGGTTTTCCCTGCATTGATCAGGAGGTGGTTTCGCTGACACCAGTCCACAAAGTTCTGGGTCAGTCCTCTGTACTCCGCATCGTCACTGATGAGACCAACAATCTCAGTGTCATCAGAGAACTTCTGCAGCACACAGCCGTCAGTGTTGTGTCTGAAGTCCGACGTGTAGAGGGGTACGTAGAGAGGTACGTGCATGATGGCCGAAGTCACAGACTGGTTGGGAGGCGTGGCTCCGAGAGAAAGGGGCGTGTGTTTACTTTCAAAATCTGGCTGACTCACTGAGTTTTCAAAATCTCCTACCCTACCTTTAAATCAGTCCAAAAACAGGGAGAACAAAGGCGAGCTACTGCTAACAGAGCTGAGGACTAAGGCAAAAACAAAGTCTAAAGGCAAGCAAAAACACGACGGAAGGAACTAAGGCAAACCATGAGGAAGAGGGTAATCCAGAGGAGGACAAGACGACAAGAGGACAAGGAGAGCGGAGGACTTCGGAGGTGAACACGGCTGAGGAATGCAGGTAAGACGAGAGGACATCACAGCGGAACAGCGACAAAGATCCGACAAAGGAGAGCACAGGACAGTAGGGAAGGAGGATGAGACACAGGTGGACACAATCAGGGAGAAGCAGGCAATCAAGAGAGGAGGGAGCCAAGAGGAAGTAACTCACAAGGAAATACACAGGGAACACAGGACTTCAAACTTAAACAGGAAATACAGCACACACTAAGAACACAAGAGGGAAGGCAGAACTACAAGAGGAGGCTGGACACACTAGGGGGAGAGGACGAGGAGCGACAGGGGAGGCTAGAGGAGGAAGAGGCAAAGACTAAGGAGCTGAGAACAGGAGGGAGGAAGAACAGCAGAGAAGACAGAAGGAGCAGAGAAGAAAAGAGGAGAAGAGAGGAAGGGAGAGGAGAGAACAGAGGCACAGTGGACCAGAGGAGGAAAATAACAATCAAAATAACAAGGACCAGGAAAACAAGAAAAACTAAAAAGATCACTTTATATAAGATGTGTCATTCGCCTCAGTTTTCAACTTCCTTGTTTGTTTCCATCTGACAGAGTATCTGAGGTGAGGATACGCCTCAGTGTTTCTGAGGGCAGTGACCTGTCTGCCTTCACTCCACATCCTGCCAGCGAACTGCGCGTCACTTGGACATGTTATTTACCAGACTGTTGCCGTTCTTTAACGCAACACTAGAGCGAGACATCCCGCGGACAAGAGAATCTTCTGTAACCCTCAAAAGTGAGACATAACAGTGAGGGGTAATGTGTACAGCCTGTCAAGCTTTGTGAAAATGATACAGAATAAATATGTCCTGCTTGTGTTTCTGCTGCAGCCTTTAATTTTAGCTTATGAGGTATTGTTGTCAAACCAATCACACCGCCTGCAGCCACACATCTGTAATAACTGCTATAACTGGATATCTAAACAAAACACTACATGCATAATCAGAATGTTTATATTGACATTTGAGGCGTATATTTTTCCTTCTTCTCCCAGGTGTGTGTTTGTCAACACACAGCAGCAGCAGCAGCATTCAGTCAAAGAATTTTGCTTTTATTGGCTTCAATGAGAGCAAAGAAGACATAGTGGGGCTCATTGAGGATGTGTCCCTTCTTTCATTCACCTCTGTAATTTTGTAGGAGCTTCCTGTCCCAGAGTGATAAACAAGGTTTTGCAGTTGTTATTTCTTTATTAACAGGATGTGCAACCAACTCTTAATATGCTTATAATGAGACTTCTGATGTAAATTAGCATGAGACATCATATTCCTCCCATGTTGGCTTCTGTTCAATGGCTTCCTGTAAAATCCAGAACAGACTGTAAAAGTTGTACTTATCTATGTATCTTTTTCTACATATATACATATACATGTGTATTCTTGTCTGTTTTACTTTCTGGGATTTTCCTCCATATGATCTTGTTACAGCTTTCTTATTTATTTAAGTCCTGTGGTCCCCTGATCCCAAGCCACCTGCTTATGGGCTTTCATCATCTGTTTCCAAGCCTTCCGGTCTTCATCAGTGCATCAGGCCTGGCCACCCATGTCTTCTGGTCTTTGTTGCAGCCAGAATCCAGCCAGGCCCCCTTAGTCTCCTGGTCTTCAAAGCTGCTGTCCATCAGCCTGGACCCTTGGCATTCTAGCTGACCTCCAGTGGTCCTCGGGGCCACCATTGACCTCCTGCCTAAACCCCAAAGTGTCTTCAACTCCGCCTCAGGATCTCCTGCCCTTCGGGCCCCTGCCCTGGGTTTTCCTTCACCCTTGGACTTTGTGTTGAACTTATTATTATGTTTTTGTATGAATAATAAATCAATTATGTCACAGGTTCCTCTTCAAGGTCCTCTTTAAGGTTTCTTAATGTTATTAGGAAATACTAAGTGAATAAATATTTCTACTGATGTACATAACAGAGTTTCATAGCCCACTTGCTGTGTAGTAATTTGCAAGAAACTAAATGGGAGGTTAAATAAAGAATTTAAAATATCACTTCAAATAGAAGCTAACTGTACAACAAGACATGTGTTGGTGTTGTGCTGGTAAATTAAACTTAATCATAACCGTTAGCCTCAAATAAATGCCTTAATTGAGTTTAAACTTTGCTTGTTTGTTCGGATTGCTGAATTCAATTAATGACAATAATTCATTTTATTTATATAGCACCTTTTACAATCAACATTGTATCTAGGTGCTTTACAGAAACCCAGACCTGGAAACCCAAAGCAAGCAGACAGTGGCCAGAAAAAAATCCCTTTTAACAGAAAGAAACCTTGAACAGGACCCGGCTCATAAGGAGATCCTTCCTGCTGACAGTCGAGGAGGAGGAGGAGAGGAGGTAGACAGGACAGAGGATGAAAGAGAGAGAGGAACAAACATGCACAAACATCATACATTACAGAGAACAAATATTGTTATAATAGACATGCTGAGAAAACATGTGTGTTTCCTGTAATCCTAATCTTGTGTTCTAATCTGTGTAGTACGATGCGGTGCTCTACGGTGTCAAAGGCAGCACTGATATCCAGTAGAACGAGTACAGAGACAAGTCCATGGTCTGATGTCATGAGGAGGTCATTAGTGACTTTAACCAGTGCTGTTTCTGTGCTGTGGTGGGCTCTGAATCCAGACTAGAACACATCAAACAGACTGTTCCTATGCCAACCTGATCTCACAGAAATATGTGACACACGCACGGATTGTTAACACTGCATTACGTGGCACCGACACGAAATGCAGTAAAATTACGTGCAGGCACCACGGAAAACTGTCTCCATAGAAAGTCAATGTGGGCATTTTCGTAGGGACACCACGTTTTTTTAATACGTGTGGACACCACAGACATGAGCGCCAATAGAAATGAATGAAGGATGGTTCGTATTATTATTACACAAACTATCTGCTGCTTGAAGGCCACATCCTCAGCCGGACTATACGGAAAACATGATTCTTTTCGATTCAGTGCATGTTCTCTGTTTTTAAATTAAAGAAAATGTCGATCTAAATGGAAAGACTACACAGTGAATCAAACGTGCCGATTTGATTACAGTCATGTCGCTCTCACAATTCACGCATTTCTCTAACCGATTTGGCCCTTAACACGTTTTTTAGGAAACGATCACTGTTATATTTTTATTTAACACAATTTTATTTAACACTGGCCCAACATGACCATCTATGTCGACATACATGTTTATTTGATCTAATGCAACAGTGCTTGTGTGTGACAGCATTTCCTTATGAAATGACGGGAAATAGGGCATGTAGAAGTAACGTGGAGGCATTTGTTGAAGTGAGCATGTGGTTATTTCATTTTTGAGAACGAATGGATTGAAAGACGGTGTAAGCTAACGTCGGTTAGCAGTTGCTCTGGTCGGAAGCGTCATCATGTTGCCATGGTAATGCAACTTGCGGGCCCACTGGTGGTTACGTAAATTGCCTGCGACAACACATGCATTTCACTAAGCGATTTCACCTAAATAAACGTTTATTTTTTTCTTGATTTCCTCGTTTGATGTATACTTCATCTCCAAAATCTTCTACATATTTATCCGTGTCAATCTTTTGCCTGGTGCATGTTTGTTCATATTGGTAGTAATCACGACGGTAAACATATTAATATTATGATGTATAGTATTTAGATAATATTATAATACAATAGTATTTATATCTGCAAAGTTTTTAAGAAGACCGGTATAAACCATATGGTTTCCATGGCAACGGTCCTCACGTGTTATCTATCGCCTCATCAAGCTGTCATTCATTTGGCGGCTACTTGCCAACTATTTGCTACATGCTACATGCTAACGTTAACTGTCACATCGAGACAGCAGATTGACGTCACCGTCAGCTAAATGACGGCTGTTTGCATGGTGGTATCTCCACCACCAAAATCTGTTCAATTTGTAGTTATTGTCAGTGAGTTGTCAATAAAATGCAAATAGCTGCACACTAGGAGGACATTTCTGCTTTTAACACATGAACTTTGAAGACAAAGTGTTCACTGCCCATGTTCACATTTTCTCCACATTTTCTCCATGTTCACAGTTGTTACAATGACTTTAATGTGTATGGCTAATCACTTTAGGTGGAGATACCACCATGCAAACGGCCGTCATTTAGCTGACGGTGACGTCAATCTGCTGTCTTGATGTAATGTTAGCATATAGCAAATAGTTGGCAAGTAGCCTGCGAAATGAATGACAGATTGATATATATATATATATATATATAATATATATATAAAATAGTTGTAACTTACTTCAGAATCAGCAATAGATGTTTGATATTTCTCCACTTGTGTATTTGAATCAGAGCATGAAGCATGAATTTCTCTCCTGGTTGCCACAGTGCCATGTCTGCCCACCCATCACCCCTTATGGAGATTAGTGTGGGGGCTGGAGGCTAAGTATCAAGAATTGTCAGTATCAAGGCCACATTTTGTGCTCTCTGACCCGAGTGGGTCCACGCGGTGCATAACAAAACCACTGGTGTACTTCATTCACATCCTCCCAGCGCTCTCCGACTACCCCACCCCCACCCCAGCTGCTGGATTCCGCTACGTGTGAGTCGAACACCCAGCAGTGAGTCCGGTGGAAAAAAAAAAAAACACACGACACATAAATTCATCATGCACGCTGCCAGTCACACCACTTGTGCAATCAGAAGTGTGAAGCCAGTGCAAATGAGCAGCTTGTGTGTGTGGCTGGTGTGCAGCCGGAGAGCTGCTATCTGATTCCTGCAGCAGAGACGTGTGATTGTTCCCTCAGGCAGGGTTTGTGTGGCACATAAATATTCAGCATCACTTCCACTGTATCTGCACCTAGCAGAAATTTATTTGGAACTCTGACCAGTCCACTTCTCTAAACCAAAATACAACATCATTTCTTAGATGTTGTGCGTCATGAATTTGGCTCCTTTGGCTCGTTCAACCTTTTCATTCATACCAACTGGGGTGAGGGTTTGGTGCACAGACGGTGGAGTGGATTTACAAGTCCTCCAGGCTGTCCCATTTTCTGAGCATGTTGAACAGTGATGATAAAACTGTCAGGAAGATTGCCAGAATCTCTTTGTTTCTGGACATGGCCAGGGACCATAGAGGAACTCAAACCCCACAGCCAGGGTCAGATTCAATGACTAAAGTAGTAAAGTAGTTTCACTATATAGAGCACTATATAGTGTCTTCGCCACTTTGTAGTGCTGTCTGAATGTATGTTGAAAATTCTTAGACCCTATATAGTGCCCTCAATGTATCCGACAATGCATCATGGTCACTACACTTGTACATACACTACTGTAAGTGTGGGATCACTTGGAAATGTCTATTTTTTTTCCAGACATACAGTCTAGACATTCTTAATGTGGTAAATGACTATTCTAGTTAGAAAAGGCTGATTTTTAATGGAGGCACTTTTCCAGCAAACATCACTCCTATATTCTAATGGTACATTGTGTTAGCTAATCATGGTAAAAAAGCTAATTGATGATTAGAAAACTTCTGTGAAATTATGTTAGCACTGAACTGTTATGCTGATCAGAGAAGCTATAGAACTGGCCTGGTGACCCCAAACTTTTGAACAGTAGTGTACTATGTACCATCATCTATTGTGTAAAGGGTTAATAGGAGGGGCCTACTAGAAGAGGGGAGCATCGCTCCCTATCATCCATCTATTTTCTGAACTTGCTTGTCTTGTACTGGGTCACAAGAGGGCTGGAGCCTATCCCAGCTACATTTCTATGGGCCAGAGGTGGGTTACATCCTGGACAGGTCTTACAACAATCCATTTAGCTAATGTAACATGTTGATTTAAGTTTGTTTTATACGATGTTGTAGTTATTGACAGTAATGATGTGATTCACACAAATGATGGCGGTAGTGTCTAAAACATACAGTATATGGTCTGATTGATTTCATTATATCCTGTGTGTGATTACTTGACCCCTGATGTGGCTCACCTGTGTCTTGTTGTCTCACCTGCATTATCAGACAATATTTTTTATAACAATCAAATTAGCAGTGGGCGATAGCAGCTAGCTAGATCCTTCGATTCCTCTATCCATCTATTTTCTGAACCTGTTTCAATGGGTAGGAAGCTTGACATGTCACTAGTCTATCACAGGGCTAACACAGAGAGACAGACAACCGTTCACACTCACACCGACAGCCAATTTAGAGACCCCAATTAAACCTGTGTGTGTCAGCGGGGTGACACATTGTTTAGCACTGTAGCCTCACAGCAAGGAAGTTTCTGAATCTGGCTAGGGACTACAGATACGTAGACCCCCAGACTACTAGATTAAAACAGCTGGAGAATTTCACAAAATCAAACCCAACTAAGCTGTCTCTATACAGAGTTCAGCACTGAGAACTTAAGTTTCTTACAGACCACCAAAATATATCTCACACAATCACTGTCACACAATTCGGTGTGACTGTGACTTACTAAATTAACCCCCTCGGTTTCTTTCTGGCACCAAAATGACTGTTGATAAAAAGTTGTGAATAACAACAGCTGTACAGGAAGCAAGTGTGTGCTTCCTAATTATAGTCTGGAGAAAGTGTATAGGAATGTTAACTTTCTTAACTAACAATCACATTCAAGCACACACTTAGAATACAGTTATATTTTCAAGAGTTTAATGAGAGCATCCACAGACAAATACAGTTATAGTTAGTGATTGTAGACGTTTTTTTTAAATATCAATTTTACACATCATCCTCACATAATGTACTTGTGTCTGGAATCTGTGGACACTGTTCCACATGAATTCAGCATCACAAATGTACACATAGACATAAAGCTGTCACATTTACAGCACTAACTGTACCTGCCAGGCATCCATCCAGCTTATTTGATCATCACTCTGTATGGGACCTGCAGCTGAAGATTAAAACAGTTAAATCCCAGCAGATATTGTACCGTTGTATCAGGGAGTTATTTGATTTTTTTTCTTGATTTTTTCTTGCCATTGATATTACAATCACACATTTCATGGCAGGTTGTTTAAAAAGTTTCTTAGGGAAGCCTGAAGCATAAATATTCTTTGAACACTAAAGATCAATTGTCTCCAATGATCAAATACTACAGTGCTGCACTGATTCTCTTTGAAGTTTAAGGCAGTGCTGCTGAAGGCTCCTGATTTCAAACATTGCTGATTCAGTGACATTTCATAACCCCTGCAGTGCATTATCATGCTCAAATCTATTTAGAACAATACAAGTCTGGCATCTTACAAACACCGCCTTCTTCACTCTAATGTGTACTGTAAGTATTGATGTTATTATTATGGTAGTTGAAGGAAAAGTGATGGGGTTTGTTGTGTGTTTTGAACTGTGCAATGATGCTTATATTCCTTTTAAAATATACCAATGTTCCAGGGCTGCCTACCCTTCAACAACAAATACTCAGAGCTTAATCATAGCACACAATGCTAGACAATGCTATGCTAAGTTTGCAACTCAACACAATAGTCTACTTCTTGTATCACCACTGTGACATGATGTACTTGATAGTTTAGTATGGACTGCCTTCAACCATTGAGATGAACAATTCACTGCAAAGCAAACACAACAGTCTGCTGAAGATCTTCGAAATCTTAGCAAATAGTAGTTTGCACAGAGGGGGACAATTTGTGCCCTCTTTGGAAGAAACATAAAAAGATGAATATTTGCTTCTTTCTAACATCATACACCAGAAAAACAGACTTCCTCACAGTATTCTGATTGTACCAAAACCATGGAGCCTGGCAAGATGGATTTCTGATCTCTTAAGAGAATACAGCTGCCAAAGGAACGGCCGACAGTTTTGAAAGGAAAACAGTGACTGGATAAACCATACGTCAGTGACCTTCTATATTGCACCTTATTTAGTCAGATAGTAAACAGACTGTCACCTCCCGAAATTCTGTGATGACTCTGCAGTGGTTGGATGTATGATGTATTACTGGTGGTGATGAGAGGGAGTACAGGTCGGTGGTGGATAACTTTGTCACCTGGAGCGAGAGCAACCACCTACTGCTCAATGTGACAAAGACAAAGGAACTAGTGGTGGATCTGAGGAGGACAAAGGCTCCAGTGACCCCTACCAGCATCAAGGGGGCAGTGGGGTGAAGGTGGTGGAGGAGTACAAACACCTGGGAATGTACTTGGACCACAAACTGGAATGGAGTAAGAATGTGGACACTGTTTACAGGAAGGACCAGAGTCGCCTCTACTGTCTGAGGCAGCTGAGGTCCTTCAACATCTGCAGGACGATGCTGAGGATGTTCTATGAGTCTGTGGAGCCATCATGTTTGCTGGTGTCTGCTGGGGCCTCAGTCTGAGGGTGAGGGACAGAAACAGACTCAACAGAATCATCAGGAAGGCGGCCATGTTGTGGGAGAGGACCTGGACTCTCTGACCGAGGTGTGTCAGAGGAGGACGTGTCCAAAATAAAGACCATACTGGACTGTCCCTCCCACCCACTCCACACTGTGCTGACCAGCTACAGGAGCTCGTTCAGCAACAGACTCCGACTCCCACGATGCACCACTGAGAGACACAGGAAGTCATTCCTGTCTCAATTGAACTGAGCTCTGAACTGTAACAGTCACTCAGACACATTCATACTGGTACATTCATGTCCTTCTCTTTACTATGCAAAGGTTTTTATACAATAGTAAATATGTTCTTCTTTAGATACAACTCAGGGATTTAAATGCTATCTGGGTATTTAGATATTTATTATGTATTTCAATTTCATATATTACATATTTGTCTGTAACAAAAAAGAAATTCCCCTCAGGGATAAAAAGGAATTCTGATTCTGATTTATTCAAATTTGCATCACTGAAGGGCAAAGACAACAAACTGCAGAAGATCTAGCAAGTACTAGTTCAACCATTTCAGTCAGTTATCATGTTGTTAGTTAGCATGTTGTTAGGTTTGCGGTGTTTGTTAGAAAATATAAACATGACAAGCTGTTGAAGGAAAATATAGATCTCTGTATCTGTAATCTCACAGTTCTCAAAAGCATGCTGCTGCCTCACGGCTGATGCGAAACATCTGCAGCTTAAAAAAAGAAAGAAAGAAAGAAACCATGGACCTGATTGGATGAGGAATGTGTCAATCACCGTCTAGCACAGGTGGCCTTCAACCAACTAGATTTATAATCGTCTTCAGAGTAAACACAACAAGCTGCTGTAGATCTGTGAAAGCTAGAGAGTAGTAGCAGTGTTGTTATCGTGGCTGTCTTTGTAAAAAAATATTCAACTCAATTTTATTTATAGCGCATTTTACAATCAGAATTGATCTCTAGAAGTAGCAAACGGCAGTTAGTATATTGGTACATATTGTGTGCCATTTTTGCCTCTGTGAAGATAGTGTTGATTGTAAAAGGTGCTCTATAAAATTGATACAGCATAACTGAAGTACTGTCTGAAGTCTGAAGTACTATCATGATACAACAGCACTCCAGGTATGACTATGTACAATATAGTCATATTTTGGATTTTATATGATATATATATATATATATATATATATATATATATATATATATATATATATATATATATATATATATATATATATATATATATATATATATATAAAATATATATATATATATCATATAAAATCCAAAATATGACTGTATTGTACATAGTCATACCTGTGTCACCTGTCATTCCTAAAGAGTCCAACAAAGTATATATATATATATATATATATATATATATATATATATATATATATGATATATATTATATATATATATATATATATATATATATATATATATATATATATATATATATATATATATATATTTTGTTTGACTCTTTAGGAATGACACTGTCAGCGTTTTAGTTTGTAAGACCTCATTATGCTGAGTTTAAACTTGCTGTAACACAGACTCTGAGACAGAGATGGCAGGCCAGCTATAGGTCACCAAATGGGCAAGTGTCACTGGCAGTGGTTTTAAAATTAGGATGAGACCGTACAGCAAATGGGCTGCTAAGATTTCTGTAATAATCTGCACCAATCCCCAGCTCTGTGTTGAAATGCAGCCCCTGTCGACTTAACATGGTGTCTCTCTTTGGATGCTCATCAGGGCCTCTGCACAGCAACATGTGTGACCTTTACATGATGAACCATGTGGGGCCACAGTTCTGACATATCGTTTCATCTTGGGAATCTTAGCCAAAGAGGCTCAGATCAGTGCAGGACTGCATGACAGTTCTGGGGTTTTTTGAAAGGCCGCCTATCCATTTTCAGAACATTTAACAGGCAAAGAGGACACAGTGTGTTTGCTTGGCCCCAAGTATCATATCTGCTCACCCATATCATCTCTACTTTATTAGCTCTAATGTCTTAGGACAAGGAAACATTGAACTTTTTTTTTCCATTCCTTTTTATGAATGAGATACGTAAGTTCAAAACTGCACAGCGCAGACATGAAGCCAGTGCAGAAGTGTTAAAAAGCAGCTTACATCACAGCCACTAGAGGCTGGTTCCAGAGGTCCCCACAACCCTCCATATGTCCAACTTTGAGTGACAAGCATCTGTTGTATCACAGTGCAAGCTTGTTGGCCGCAGTTGGCCCGCGAGCCGTAGTTTGGACACCCCTGTGGTAGGCTAAGCAAAGAGGAAAAAAAGTTTTCATCCGATTAATACATGACAATAAATATGTATTTACTAATAGCACCATTGGAGATGGTTAGTGTGTAGAAATAGTGTAGAAATGTGAAATGTTTAACTTCTCTCTCTCTTTTTCCTCCCATGCATGTTTACTTATGGCTGTGTATGCCTTCTGTTTATCATAACTTTTGATAAAATTGCAGCTGCGTTTCTACCTGAAGAGACAAGCAATGGTGTCTCGTGACACGCACCTTCTCCTCTCCTCTCTTTCTCCTCTCCTACCTTGTTACTCAATAACCCTATACACTTACAGCAGGGGAGGGGAGGAGAGGAGAAAGAGAGGGGAGGAGAGGAGAAGGTGCTTTAGCAGCCTTTATTAGAATATTGTGGAATGGTTCATCTAATTTAGTAGAAACTCCTATAAACAGAGCGAAATATTTCAAGCACGATGATTATAGTTTACAGTTAATGAAAAAGGTCAAAAAGTACTGAGATTTTTTAAAGGACATTAATACAGAAATATTGGCCTTCTGCATGAATTACTATATCAGTGTGCTTTGGATGCAGTCTGCTAAAGGGGTTTTTTGGAAGCTTAGGTTGCTTTGATAGCAGTCTTTATAATGATCTAAAATGTACTGGTGAACAGCTGCATCGCCAGTGTTGATTACAAAGACAGAGTTAAAACATGTAATCATTGTTTCATGAAAAGGAACCAAAGTCAGAAAGCACATTCAATTGTAATCTTTGTGATTCTTCTGCCTTTGTCCAGCAGTGAGCATGCGCAGCTGATACCATGATGACTCAGAGATAGAAATACAGGTACATGGTATGACCTTTGATGCTTTGTTGAGGTTTCTCCGAATGACCCCAGCACTCTTGTGCTGAGCATCAGGGTGACAGCCTTGATGGGACATTAGCTGCAGTTGTCTTGTACCACAGGAACACTTCATTTTCCTCATCTGCACTACAACACATACAGGTTTGTGTTGTAGTGCAGATGTTGTTTCAAGTTTGTACGGTCTGTCAAAAGAGCAGAAATAGACAGTTGAATGTTTTTAAATATTTCTCACCAGATTACAGTTTGAGATTTTTACAACACACCTTTTTACGTCTATTCCATGGAAAAGAAGGCTGGACCACATGTGACTCGTGATGGTGTCAAAGATTCAAAGAAACATGTTTGTACATGATGTTGATGTTCTAAGCAACAGATGCCAAGTACTGTGTGGTGGCATCTTTTCTGGCTCAGCAAACCCTCCTCTTTGTGCAACATTGTTCAAATAATTCTTCTCAATCAGCCTTCAAAATTCTTGTCAAATAGAATTCTTGTCAAACACAGCAGACAGGATCAGGCATCGTAGTGTTTTAATGACATGACCACGTTGATACAGCAACACAACCTGCTTAAGTCACCTGTCACAAAGACACAAAGCTGCACATCTGTTGTTTTCACGATGGTGTTACAATCATGATAATTGTTCTTAACATCGACTATGAGTTTATAAGATATAATAAGAGTATACAACATGCACAGTGTTTATCGATCATGGGCCATACCCTTTATTTTTATTGGCAGTTTCTAATCTTAACTTTTATGGAGCATTTTGCATGGGACATGCAGAGTAAATTGTGAATTCTCAGAACAGTTTTGGCTTAGTTTTGATCACGTTTCTGACAGAAGTATACATTGTACATGAGCAGTTCATGGGCCATCCTGACATATCTTGTTTTTACAGTTTCTTTCTGTGATAAACAACAATATTGAAGTTTTCCACAATATACTTGTGTCTAGCATTTGTCTCCTTCATGGGAAAGAAGCTGCAACAGTTAACCCGTAAAACGAGTTTTCCATAATAGAGAAAAATAAAAATAAAATTCCATGGAATGTTTTTTTTTTTTATTTTGAACACACCCCGTCACATTAGCTGTGTATAAAAAGGGAGCTTATCCAGTATCCAGCTGCATACAGCTGCACAGGTGACTTCATCAAGCCAACTACTCTGTCTCTGCTGACACGTAAGTTTTTATGATGTAAAATTTTACATTGATATATAGATTGTAATTTGTTGTTTTTTGGAGACGTTTCACTGCTTTTTGGACATGGGCTGATTGTTTTTTTAAAGCAATAGTTTAAAAATTAAACTAGTTGAAAATAGAAGAAATATAAGCACCCATGTCCTTTAAAAAGCTGAACAATGTGGTAGTTTAATAGCATGCAGGAGTTGACCATACAGAAGAATAATAAAGAAAAAGAACAGCAGCAGAAGAAGATGGTGCAAGATGGACAGTTACAGAGTTGAATGTGCTGATTCTTAAATAGGTTCTAGAGGATTTCCAAAGATTGTTGTAAAGCAAATCAAAAGTACTTATTACTAATCCAAATTTTGTATCCACACATTTTTATCTGTGTACATCTAAGTCAGTGTTTGGGCTGTCAGTGGTCTAACATAATAAATCATCAAAAGGAAGAGTAGCTGATCTATTTCCACAAACAGCTGATTAATTCTAACAAGTGGTGCAGAGGAGGAAATGCAGATATGATGATATGGTGCATAGTTTACATATTTTCCTGTAACAAAGCAGCAGAGGGGCTCACCTTTATAAGAAATCAGGAAGTAAATGTTACACATCTGACCTATAAGGACTTTTTCATATTTAGCAACTTAACTTTACACCAGTGTTAATTTTGTTGACGAATCATTTTCGTCATAGTTTTCGTTAACGACCTTTTTTTGCTGATAAAAACGAGACGATAACTAAATAAAAACTAACGCACGGCGCCAAAAACGAAGACGAAATGGATTGACACTTTCGTCAACGAATAAAAACGAGACGAAATTATTGATGGAGACGAGATCCAATCAGAGCAAATTTTGTTTGTGGAAAGGGAGGGACGAATCAGGAGACGGCGGCAGAGAGCCAATCAGAAGTGCTCTCTCTGTGTAAGGACGTTGCGCCGCGATGCTGGAAGAAGGCGTCCTCATGCATGGTCACACAAAACAGGAGAAGAACAGACACACAGACACGTTTAATTTCAAGACAATCAAGACGGTTTACAAACCGTGCGGAGCGACTATCAGTGGTAAAAACAATAAACCTGAAGCGACATTTGCAGACGAGTCATCTTAACTTCCGTTCAAAGATACACGTGACAAAATCTATAAATGAAGACACCGCTGCTGATGGTTTTACAGCATGCGACCTGTTTCTAAGTTGTCACTGAAGTGTTTTGCTGTAGTTATGGAGGATTCATGAAGAAGGTCATGACTGAACAGTGTATTCAGGGAGAGCAGCTCACTGTTCACTGCTGCTTTTGTGAAAAGGTCATAGCAATTAAATAAAGAGATGTTTGTTTCAAATAACACAAGTTAAAGCTGTGCCTGTTTTTATTGCACAATCAAACCTTAAATATTTCATGAAAAATATATATCATAGAATTTTAGTCGACTAAATCCACGGCAGATTTAGTCGACTAAAATTATTTGATATTTAGTCGACTAAAACTAGACTAAAACTTTAAAAATGTTGATGACTAAAACGTGACTAAAATCAAATGACATTTTAGTCACAAGACTAAAATAAAAACTAAATCCAAAATTAACACTGCTTTACACCCTGAAGAGTTAGCAGAAATTTGGGTTGTAATTCATCACAGATGAGGAAACAAATAGTGAGAAAGCTGTAGTTACACATGGAGCTCCACCTAGCATTCCAAAAGTTATGTTGAACCGTATAAATATGATTGATACGCACCTGAAATCAAACATTTGAGACAGAAAAGCAGATTGATTGATTCTTGGTTAATTTCAAAGGACCACACATGATGGCTCATCCTGGAGGATATTCAACCCCACAGGATGCCACTAAAGAAACTCAGGAGATCTGCGATGAGGTTAGTCTCAGTCTCCATACAGTCTGCACACACAATTGACTGCTGTGATGCACTTTAGCTGCATTTACATCACATTTATATTTTTGATCCACAGGTGAAAGACAAAGTGCAGGAAATAACCAAGAAGACCTATGAGGTGTTCACAGCGATTCAATTCCGCGATCAGATTGTGAATGGAAAAAACTACATCATCAAGGTCATTTTCAGTGTGATGTTCACTATGTCAGTGTACAACTTTAGACTTAGACGTGACACCTTGTTAGGTTGCTAAACAGTGTCTTCTTTCTGTTGCTGGTAGGTTAATGTTGGAGGATCCAGTTACCTCCATGTCAAAGTCAGTCCCTTGATGGAGCGCGTGAGGTGAAAGGTCTACAACCATCTTTTGTGTGGACAATAGATGATCCCATCATACCATTCTAATGTGATCACAGCCCAGGATCTCAGTGTTAAATGCTGTGTTACCTTGAATGAATTGAATTCTTTAATATTCCTTTGAAATGGTCTTAAATGGTGCCTGGGTTCATTTCTGATCTGTCAGCACATACAGTATAATAATGGTGATCTTAGGAAGAGTGAACTGTAATGTAAAAGAATATTAAAGAATCTATCATATAATTGATTGTGACTGTTAATTTCTTCTCAGTTGTGAAGTCAGACGTTTTGAAGACAGTTAAGATGCAATAAAAACATCAATCAAGGAGGAGGTAGGTGATTTCAAAATAAACAGGAAATAATACCAATACCAAAATAACACAAATGATGAAAGCCCTGGCTCAGAGCTGTTACCCTGACAGCACTTTAGTCATGAAGAAAGAAAAACAATGTTTTATGTCTGTAAAAGAGAAAAAATATATTTACTGTGCTGAAACAGAGGACAGAAGGAAAAAGTACAGGCGACTGTAAGCACATTAATTCCAAATTCTTTTTAAGATCAGCCATTTTAGAATACAGAACCTACATTTATCAGAATTAATTTGCTTCTTTACTTTCTAAATCAAACCTGTTCACAATTTTATCAAACCTATCACCAAATTATATATATATATATATATATATATATATATATATATATATATATATATATATATATATATATATATAAAACTTAGGTCTTGCTGTGGATTATTTACAGATTCACACGACACAGCAACAAGAGAGGAAAGTTGTTAGATACTGTGCATTTAAAAGGTTAGAATAGAATAGAAGAGACTAGAAATACTTTATTCAACCCAAGCTGGGAAATTTCACTATTGCAGCAGCAATATACAATCACTCAGCATACTAACATGTACCTCTAACAGTACAAATAAACAGTATACACATTATTTACAGCAAAGGTTAAAGAAATTGTCCAAGTTTAAATTTAACAGAAGACACTCGAATTGTATTTGGAGCTGAAAAGAACAAGAGGTTGAACAAGATGAGGAACAAGCACATCAGAGGCACAGCTGAGGCTGGCTGTTTTGGGGACAAAGATTGAGATGGAGGGATAGTGGTTATTTAGGTAGAGGACTGGTGATTGGTTGTTTCTTATCTCTGCTCTGATCGGATGTTAGTAAGTCCTGCTCTTATTGGTTGTTATAAGAAGACCTATGACTCAATGCCAACTCCCGGATCCTGGAATGCCTTGAGGTGTGTAACATCAACACAATTGTAAGACATTCATAGAAAACTCGATGATCGAGGATGTGGAAAACTACCTTAGATGCCAACTTCAACCCAACTGCACAAATCTCCATCAAATGTGGCATATACCAAGGAGAGAAGAAATCAGGAAATAAAACAGGAAATGGGTAAGGTAAACATGCTAGATGAGGACAAATAAAGGAAAACTGATGGCTGATGGGTGTACATAAATGCAATGCAAATATCTTTCATAGAGTGTATTTTCATTAAATAACATGAAGTGAATAAGACAGAAAGAAACAAAAAAATCATTTGAGAGTATTAACTATAATGTAAGTTGTACTTCAAAACAGACAAAGACTCTTCCTGCTGCTAGATGCAGCACACACAAGTCATTTATTCTGAAAAACAGATTTCGAAACCTTCGGCTTCAACTCATTCCAAGTGTGGAAGCATTGGCGTGCTTAATAGGAAAAAAAACGTATTGACATCTCAGCTTCAAGCGGTGATTCTGTGCCATGTCAAAGCACCAGCACAATGTCTAGAAAGCAGGTTTTTTTTCCACATGCTTGTGCCTGTGACACCGTGGTATGTCATCGCTCCATGCTTAAACACACACAGTGTTTATTTGAAATCCTGCACTTATAAGAAAATCCAGTGCAGAGCCACAGGAGCTCCTAAAACATTTATTCACCGAGGAGTTCAGAGGTCTCTGCCAGGCACTGTTAGCGAACACTTCCTCAAATAAATGATTACACACTGAACCGTGGCTTCACCTCTGCTCTGAATAAAAATGTTGCCTAGCCTGCCACCTTTCTTTTTTCAGTTTTTTAACTGATTATCTCGGTATTGTTGATAGAGCGGCTTTAATAATTCAGTAGTCAAACAACTTTGACGCTGTAAGACACAAAGGCTGACAATTCCAGTGGAGCTCACTGTAAGTCCCAGTTATGTCAGCAAACATTACTAATCCTCTTACATTGTCAACCCATGTAGTGCAAGTCATGCATTTCAGATTGATTCTTTGTTGCTAGCATATAAGCTGCAAGATGTCTCTGCTGAACCACAGGCCAGTAAAGCTGTGCTCATTTCACACAGCAGATGAGGCTTGTTATGTCTTTTACCTTTTTTTCTCAGATTTCCAGGGTTGGTACCAAGTCATTCACACATAATTGGCTCACAACATAAATGGCTGTGTTTTCACTGTGTAATTTTCTCTAATCTACCCAGAAGATGACAAGCTTGTAAAATGGTGTTTTTAAAGGTGCATTAGCACAGCATTTGCAGCACATATAGTTTTTTAAATGAGGCGTGTATCCATGATTACAGATCGCTCATTTTTGCACTGTTCAAAATACCATTCCGACCATTTTGCAGATTTTTTTAGCTTTATTGCTGCAATTAAATTAGAGATATGCTGTGAATGACAACAAGAGTTTTTTAGAATCAGAATCAGAATCGTGTTTAATGCCATGTAAGTGAAGAGGATTCACATTACTAGGAATTTGCCTTAGTGATTGGTGCATACATAAAACATATAATAATTAACATGAAAACATGGCAAACATAGACCTATGAACTGAGTGTAACAGGTACCACATGGATCGGTGAGGCAGTACTAGTGTGCAAGTAGTGCAAGATGGAAGTAAACAGTGCAAACAGTCATCATTGTGCAGTGACTATACTAAAGTGTCATTGTGAAGTGACAATGCAGAGCAGTGTGTTACTTACAGTTCAACAGTCCAACAGCAGAGGGGAAGAAGCTGTTCTTGTGGTGTGAGGTTCTGGTCCAAATGGACCGTAACCTCCTTTTCCAGGGTGAGAAGGGTCAGCTGTGATTTGACCTGCATGCCTCAGAGTCCGGGAGATGCACAGGTCTTGGAGAGATGGCAGGCTGCAGCCGATCACCCTCTCAGCAGAGCGCACAACGCGCTGCAGTCTGTACTTGTCCCTGGCCATGGCCCCAGTGTACCACACAGTGATGGAGGAGGATGGACTCAATGATGGCTGTGTAGAACTGAACCATCACCCGGCTGGCACCTTGAGTTTCCCCAGCTGCCGCAGGAAGAGGGAGCTGATGGTGAACTCCCACTTGAGGTCTTGGGTGATGGTGGTACCCAGGAAGCTGAAGGAGTCCTCTGTGGAGATGTGAGTGTCTGTCAGGGTGAGGGGGAACGATGGAGCTGGAGCACTTTCCAGAAGTCTACAGTCATCTACTGTAGACTTCCAGAAAGTGTCTGTCTTCTGTGCATTCAGCTCCAGGTTGTTGTCAGCACACCAGGACAACAGACGGTTCACCTCCCTCCTGTAGGCAGACTCATCCCCGTCTGAGATGAGTCCAGTGAGGGTGGTGTCGTCAGCAAACTTAATGAGCTTGACAGACTGGTGACCGGAGGTGCACCAGTTGGTGTACAGGGACAAGAGCAGAGGGGAAAGCACACAGCCTTGGGGGGGGACCGGTGCTGATAATCCGGGTGTCCGAGACATTCTATCCCAGCTTCGTATGCTGTCTCCTGTCTGTCAGGAAGTCAGTGATCCACCAGCAAAGCATGCATAGCATAGGTTTCCAGGGAGTCCAGATGCTGCAGGATGTAGAGAGGGCCAGATCTGTTGGCTTTGTAGGCAAACTGCAGGGGGTCCAGGAGGGGGGCCGTGATGGTCTTGAGGTGGGACAGTACCAGGTGGCATATGTGGTATGACTCAAAAGAGGTGTTAAAAATGTCTGTGAACACTGGAGTCAGCTCATCTGCACAGTGTTTTAGGGATGAAGGGGAAACACCATCTGGTCCAGGAGCCTCAGTCTGTAAGTGGGAATCAGGTGGACCATCACGTGGTCAGTCCAAGAGCAGCACGGGGCACTGCACGATATGCCTCGCTTATTGTGGTGTAACAGTGATCCAGTGTGTTCTCCTCTCTGGTTGGGCATTTGATCAGCTGTTTGTACTTTGGAAGTTCTTTGCTCAGATTTCCTTAATTAAAGTCACCAAGGACAATAATGAAGGAGTCCGGATATGTTTGCTTTAAACACAGTATCTGATCCGCGAGTGCACGCTGAGCCTCGTGCTTGTCCGCACTAGGAGAGATGTAAACAGCGAATGAAAGAAGCAAACTCATGTGGAGAGTAAAATGGCTTACAGTGAATGAATAAGTATTCCAGAGCAGAAGAGCAGTGCTGGAAGATCACAGTCACATCAGTATACTGTACACTGTTGATATAGAAACAGACACCTCCACCTTTTGTTTTACCGGAGAGTTCCTTGTGGTGATCCGCTCGGAGGAGTTGGAATACCTCCAGCTGCAGCGCGCAGTCCGGTATCTGTCCACAAAGCCATGTCTCCGTGAAGCACAAAACACAAGACCTGTTTCTTCTCATCAACAGTGTCAGCTCATCCATTTTGTTGCTAAGTGAGCATACGTTAGAGAGAAAAATCCCAAGTAGCAGTGTGCGCGTCCCATGTCTGCGGAGGCTCACCAGCTCGCTTCCCTCTGCGCCAACGTCTTTTTTAACTAAAACTTGCAGAAAATTGGCAGCAGATGCTAAAAAACTGGAGATAAGTCCACAGGTGTGGTATATCTGATGTTCATAAGCTCATGCTTCTCATGTAAGAGCATTTCGACGCACAGTTTATGCACAAAAAATAACAAAACAGAGAGCAGCAAAAAACACCAGGGCGTCCGTGCTTGGTGCCATCTACTTATCTCTGTGGCCCTGATTCAAAATCTGTTAATCTGAAACACACAGAGCAGTGTGAGTTTTTTAATTGAGTGAGTTATAAAAACAATCTCCCCCTGTACAGTTGACCCTAGAAGGAAACATATCCGTTGAGGTCAGAATTGTATTGAATTCTTATACCAGGCTGTAAACATGTTTATTTCTGCTGTTGAAATTGGCCATTTTAACTTGGTGATCTATGAGGATTGACTCGCTTTTGCAGCCAGTCCCTAGTGGTTGCTGCATGAACTGCAAGTTTTGGCTTCATGTCAATGTGACGTTAAAATTTATATGTATTTATTTACTGGTTTAAAGAATCATTAAAAATAGCTTTTTTTTAACTGTCAAAACTAGTCAACACAGGGCGGCACAGTGGTGCAGTGGTCGCCTTACAGCAAGAAGGTTCCTGGTTTGATTCTGATTGATTTGTTTCTGTGTGATTCTTGGCCCGTAGGTGTGAGTATGAGTGTGAATGGTTGTCTGTGTATGTTGCCCTGTGATGAACTGGTGACCTGTCCAGGGTGTACCATACCTCTCACCCCAAAACAGATTCAAATGATGGATGGATTAGTCAACACAAAAATGGCCAACAACTAACAAAACATTGCTGTTAGTGGTGTTGTCAATTGTTCAATGATGCTTCAGGTGGTGTGTGGACATCTTACCTGGCAACTCTGTATGAAAATGTAAAGCACTTCTGGGGTAGAGAAGTGCTATGTGCATTTACCAACACTGGATCACAAAGTTTGAATCCAGCGCTCTGCTGTCCATATGTGGCTTTTTCAGCTGTTCTTGCCTGTGCATGGGTGTCTATCTTCAAAATCTGAGTCATGCATTGAAATGACAGAGCTGTAGTTGAAGACAGCAAGATGATTTATTTTTGGCCATATGGCACCCTGTTTAACTTTCATTCTGACAGTAGGGTTAGTGGATACTCAAACAAGGAGATTATGGAAGAACAAGTGTCTCATTTGTGTATTTTTTTCATTTGTGTACTTAAAACTTGCAACATGACTTCCTGGTGTCCTTTTCCATTGGGCACATTTTTGCACTTAAGATTGAGTTCTTTCAATAATGACATATTGCTTTTTGATGTTATCTTTGGAACCCAGGAAGGGGTGAGAAAGGTATTTTATATATATATATATATAGAGGCCTTACAGACAGATATGAGAGTGGCCGTGAGATCTGCATCAAACTGCCAAAAACGGAATATTTCCCAATGTCAAGCTCCTCCTTGAACTTTTTATCAGCCAGCAGAGTCACTGTGTGGAGTAAAGTTTGTAGCAGACTTCCACATGTCATGTTAGAGGCTTTTATTATTCTCAAAATCTGTGGAAAAACATGCACACTCACAGATCCTCCTGCTTCATAGAGAATATATGGAAGACAGCTAAACTATGAGGAACAGTAATGAGAGCCGAGAGCTGGTTGAAGTGAGCAGCAAATATCTTAAAATATTTAATCTGTGTGTTGAGGGTCGCTGAAAGGGGAGGAAGATAAGAGAACGAGTTGGACTGATACTGACTGAATGGGTCCATTTTCTAAGAAAGTGTGAAAGTAATGACAAAGGAAATGCTTTAATAAGTCATATTACACTGAGCAGTGATTGTAAAAAAAAATGCTTTGCTACAATCTGTGATCATTTCCCTCTGAGAATCTATCCCAAGGCAATCTCAGATGCTTTGCCCTTGCTCTGATTATCGTCTCCTGTTCTCCAAAGTAAAGCCATCAGTCACACGATTACGGAGTTCTATTGGAGAATAAGTCGCCATTTTGTTTTAAAAATGCCTACGTGTCAATGAGGCATTATATCAACAGAGCACATTCTCCATCCATGTTTATGATGCCAGTGGTGTTTTATGTGCCCTGGAAACAATCGTGGCAGCATTATGGTTCCATTAGCAATGCCTTCATGAATCTCAGGCTTATATTAATGATTACAGCTGAACGAGTAACAAATATGCTGATCAACAAGTCAAATGGAAGCATGATTACTGTAATACATAACTGGAACAAAGAGGCTGTAAATGTTTTGCAGATTGAACAGTCAACAGATTCACAAGGAGCTGTGCCAGTATACAGATATTTGAAACACACTCCTCCTCCTTCATTGTAGAGCATTCATTCAGCTCAGAACCTGACTGATATTTGAGTTTTGAAGTCAATATTGCATTTTTAAGAACAAAATCTACCTTGCTTTATTCTATCATTGTGGAGCAGACTGATATTGGACTTGTAACATGTATAATGATACTTGATTTGGGGCAGCAGTGGCTCAGTGGTATAGCAGGGTTGTCCAATAACCAGAAGGTTAGTGGTTCAACCCCAACTCCTCCCTAGTCACTGTTGTGTGTCCTTGGGCAAGACACTTTACCTGCATAGCCTCCAGTGTACTCACTGGTGTATGGTGCTCTTTGCGATTGAGAAATTAAATTGAGAAATAAACCAATATTTATATATCAGCTGATATTTTGATATATTGAATATAAGTGTGGACTTATTGTACAGCTCACACGTAAAGCTAACACTGCTTTCAAGCAAGTTACAAAAGTTCTGATGTAATTTTGGATCACTTCCTGTACTTGTGTAGGACAGGCAGGAAACGTTCCCTACCCTGAATCTTTACTGTCAACCCTGTTTATTTCAATTAACCACCCTTTTTTGTTATTTGGTTTTTTATTGTTGTGCTTTATTTTAGTCATTAAACACCTTGCCTTTATTTCACAAGGCTCCAACTTAACAGATGACAATAAAAATTAAAGCTGCAAGCAGCATTGAGGGCCCTCACACACCTTGCGATCCGTGGGGCCATCGCAGTTTCCTGTCCTATGCTCTCCTCTCATTTCCAGAGACCTAGAACAAAAACATGTTTAAAAGAGAAATTTCCTGCTGCCAGTAGGTGGCGCTACAACCATATCATCATATTAGCATATATATCTGTTCAGACTTGGGTCCATAGCAGTACTGTAAGATTTTGTCCACATTGCATTAAGTATGTTAGTAGTACTGCAGAAAATAAAGTGTTTCTTTGTAATGGCGAATGGTCAATTTGAGGCCACGCCCCCTCTGATCATACATGACATACGTGACATTTGGTACAGATCGGACAGTAAACACAGAAGTTATAGCGACTTCCTGTTTCCTGTGAAATCGCCAAACTTTGAGGCCACGCCCCGGCCACACCATAAGACTTTTGTAAGAGTTTTGGAATGCGTCTATTTCCTATGGTGTCCTGAGTGGACACAGTGAATTTCAGCTCAATTGGATAAAGTATGTGAGGTGTGAAAAGTTTTGTAGCAGGGTCACAAATCGCCAAAAATAGCTGCAAACGTCAAAAAGGCGGACTTCCTGTTGGGTTTGAAAGGGGGGTCCAAGAGATTTTTTTGTGCATCTTGGGATGATACATATGTGTGCCAATTTTCATGATCCTGTGTCAAACTGGCCAGCGGGGCTACACGTTAGGGGGCGCTATAGAGCCATTTTCCCATTTTACAGCCGAATGAATTTTTCTACCAAGTGTGGTGAGTTTTGGGGCTTGTTAAGGCCCCCAAAAATGCGATCTTAGGGGGGAAGGAAAAAGAAAAATAATAATCCCTAGGGTCTCAATAGGGTTCTCGCACGTTTCATGCTCAGGCCCTAATGATCGGCGGGCATATGTAGCACAGATTGCGGCCCTGCACTGGCTTCACACTCACGCACCCTAGAGACACTAGTGACTATCACAACACATGAATCCAGTATCAGGCTCAGAGTCGAACCATAGGAGAGCCTCTTAAAGGACCAGGCTGAACCTGCAACAGTAAATGAGACTACTGTAAGAAATTGTGTGTGCATTATAATACATTACACGATATACACTAATGTATCTGTGATAGAATGATAGACTGATCTGTCAGACTGTCATACAGATTGCTCCCTTACTTTTCAAGTGTGTAGCCTGAAGTTCCATTACTCTAATTTTGACTTTAGGATCTTGCTGAGGCTGCTGGGCTCTTAGATTTGGCAAGAATAACAAAAGTGATGAAAGTTTGGCTTAGTGCTGGTCATTTGGCAGAGCTTCTCACTGGGCTCCACAATCCTAAAACGCTTCTGGGCACATTCGCTTGAGTTGAATGAGGACTTAATTATCTAAGTTACAGACTCAAACTGACTGCTGACTTTTATCAGGGTGTCTGTTATCATGGTGCACCCTTTCTTGTCCTTCAGGGATCCCCTTTGGCAAAGTCCTGTGCACTTAATTGACTTCCTCTGTGATCCCACATTTGAATGGAAGGCAGAGCTCAACCCTCTGCCAACACTGAACAGATGTTTGACTCGCAAACCTGCTGCTTCCACCACACTTCGTTATCATTTGTCTTACAGATTGATTTTTTTGTCCAACAAAGATGACTTATAAATGTTGTAGCAGCACAAATTACAGATCGTCACCACAAGACCAATTAAGAGATGTGTTTAAAGGGCCAGATCAACATTCAGGAATACTTTTTTACTGAATTGCAAATGGCCACAAGATAATAAGAGACTCCATAACCATGGATAAATATGGCTGTAATCAAAAGTGGAAAAAGTGACAAACCCAAGTTAGAGTGGGAGTCAATACCAGCTGATGTTTACCATCTAAAATGACTGCAATGCTTTTATCCTTTATAAGACTGAGCAGTGTTTTGTGTTCACTCCATATTTTACTGAACCTGGATCTTGTCAGCAGAAACCACCATCATGTTAAGTCAATATTCTTCTTCTGCTGCTAATAAGTTCATGTTCGCAGATTGTATTCAACTTTCTATTTCAAACAAAAAACAAGAGGTCAACAAGAGGTTTAGTTGAATGTTAATTTGACACCTGCATTGTTGCAGACCATGTCCACACTGTATTCCCCACCGACAGTTTGTTTCAGCAGAATAATGCTTTCTTGCTATAAGGCATCAATGGTTCAGGAATTGCCTTCCAAATTCCCATCTCAGTCCAACAGAGCATCTGTGGGTCTGTGGGTTTCATAATACGATGCTGTTATCTTCTCCCTGAGTGATATTTCTCTTTAATTTCCTCATTCACAGTGTTTAGTTTACAAACTTTATTTTGACACTCCTCTTGCTTCAGGAGTACAGGCCCCGCTGTGGGTCCACCTGGTCTTGGTTGCCTGCCCTGGCCTAATGTGTTTCACCTGTGACTCATTGTCATCCCTCCTCTCTCTCTCTCTCTCTCTGTCTCTATGTGTGTGTGTGTGTAATGTTTGCCCTTATCACTCTAGCAGGGTTTTTATAACCCTGTTTTCATGTGGTATGTCACATATACTGCCATCTTGTGAGTAAAACTAACATAGTTTATGTGCACCAACAATGTGTGTTTCTAACTTTCAAAGATTAAAAATCATTTAACTGGCCTTTTATGTGGTAAACAGTGGCATACTATGTAGTTTCCAACACAGCCTTTTGTATCTGAAATACCAATGTACATACTATATACCAAAGTAACAGCAACCTTTTTTTCCCATCCATCCATCTTCAGCTGCTTATCCAAGACTTCCCTCTCACCAGACACTTCCTCCAGCTCTTCCGGGGAATCCCGAATCATTCCTAGGCCAGCCGAGAGACGTAGTCTCCCCGGGTCCTGGGTCTTCCCCGGGGTCTCCTCACAGCGGGACATGCCCTGAACACCTCCCCAGAGAGACGTCCAGGAGGCATCCAAAACAGATGCCTGAGCTACCTCCTCTCAGGTGATATAAAATTATATGATACGGTTTTATATATATATATAAAACCGTATCATATAATTTTTTTGCACTGCTTGGCTAAGTTTACTTTATGATGGTGGTTCACCTACACATCGATTTGAAGGCACGTGTCTTTTGCAAGTGGTTTCTTGGGTCCAAATTGTTCTGTGTATCAGACCATCTGGTAAGTCAGGTGAGATGATACCATGCAGATTTTTTCTGTAGCATCTTTGTACGGAAATGCAATTTATAGGGAGAGCAGGTGGATCAGAGAACTTTTTTTTCCTTTAATGAGATTGCAGCTCACAAAATGACAAGACATTTGAACTCTCTGCATATTCCATATTGTGCAATCACACAGCACCAAAATGCAGAGAAGCTGATTTATACTTTCATGAATAACACTGTTCCAAATGACTTGTGCTTGCAAACCGGAATACTAAGCAGAAAGCATCTGTACGTTGGTACCTTTTATTATTACCATACAGTTGCTTTCTCTCCTGGCATAGAATAGTGTTCTTTTATATTTCACATGAGAATAATGCAATGCAAATCTCTACCTCGCTTGCATGTGAAACAATGTATTCGTTACCCCCCCTGAGGGTGGCTACCGACCGCTGCGGTATCCCAGGAGCTGGTACGCATCTTCCACCACTACTGCTTAATTAGTTGACTGTGTGCCTGGAGACCCGTTCTGCACTTGACCTTTCTGAAGGTAAGGCAAGCTGCACATGTTCAACAGACCAGAGGAAATGAGGTGAGGGGAAAGGTTTTCACATTGGTTAGTGTTGTGTGTGTGTATACAGTACCATGTGGATGTGTTGTTCCTTTTGCATGGGGAACTTTTCATTAGTGTGCCACAGAGATTGTCAGCTGTGTTCCATCAAGCACAAAGACACTGCAGAGGCATCGAAACATCCTGAGAAAACACCAACATGCATCTGCAGTGGAAATAAATCCATTTTCGGTACATCTTTTAATTTAGAGGAACAGCTTGAAGTACTTGAAGATGCATGGTGACAGAACATGTTCCGGGGAGGGGGGGGGGGGTATGATGACATATTCAAAAGGTGCATTGATGCAGGTAGAGGTTAGCACGGATGCCATTTTAGTATTTAATGAGATTTTCTCTGGAAGGGTTTCTGGCTGCCAACTTTCAAGTCACCCAAAAAAGAAGTCCGCTCTTCACATTGTCTATTGGAGAAAAGGAACATCCTCATTATCTTCCATGGCTTTGGCTCATTAAGGAGGACGAGAACAAGTCTTAATATAAATACTTTACACACCACGTGGAGGTAAGAAGTCCTTCTGGAAAAAAGTGCACAATGTTGCAAGAAACAAGGAGACCTCTGGAAATATAATAGAAAACACATTACACAAAACAAATCTATATTTCTAAGCTTGTGAGGCAGCTGATAGTTACTTTGCCTTTTCTTCCAGTGTGAGTTTCAGTGTCTTTGAACTGTGAACTTTTCACAGCAGCACATTATAAAAGCCCTCTCCAGCTGGAAGCGAATGCAAAACAGATATTTAAACACTGTCTCATTATTTCCCTTCATTATTTAATTATAAAGGAAATAAATGGCCTCCGGTTTCAAGCATGTATTGATAGTGTGTATCTGATAAGTGGCAGAGGTGTATTTTACCTCAGAGTCCTCCAAAGTTCATGACATTTACAACAGCTTCTTTGGTATTTGCTTTGAAGGTTAGGATGGTCAGTCAGACGGCGCGGTGAACCTTTGTTTCCTCCATAATGAGGAGGTAATATAACATCAGACTCCTGCTGTGACACTGCAAATTTACGATGTTACAATGTTGAGACAGTAAATGAGAACGCACTCTTGCATTTTTCTGTAATGAATTGAAAGAAAAAACAAAACAAAAACAACAAAAACAAGTGACACCAGGAACAGTCGGTTACGGTGTACTGACACCTTTGATGTATGAATAAATAAATAAATCATGCATTCAGCTGGCATAAGCCATTTTATTTAGAGCAGTGGATGAGTAGTCAAGTAATGTTTATTTAGAGAATAAAATAAATAAATAACCATGTGTTTTTCACGTCTGAGGCCATGTGATAGCACCGGGACATGAAAGAACATTAAATTACTGTAGTGCTTGTTGTGCTGTTTGTTAATCACTGGGCTATTGTTTTGAATAACTTACAGGAAATAATTTAATATGTTACTTGTTTGTGGCCAACATGGCATAATGCTGATGGGTATGATTCAGTTGCAATTTTAACTCTGATTTAAAAAATAAGATTGTTTATGATTTTATATATTAATGTAGTAATATTTATTTTTTCATTCTTTTTTTTAAAATGTATTATCAATTATTATATTATACATAGATATACGATTCCCTGGGGAGAAATGTAAATATTTAAAAGAGTTCTGCTATGAGAGTTATGATTAAACACAATTTTTTAATTAAATAAATATGCAAATTAGGCATAGCGCTCTCCTCCCTCTACTGACCTGACATGCCAGTTTTACCAGAACTCTTTCACAACTCTTTCAACAAGTAAATCGTGCCCAGTGCCGTATGCAACCTCTTTCTGTAAAGGATTTGCATTTGCATTAAAAAAAAACAGTCTAAGCTATGGAAGTTATTCAATTTTTTCCACATGAAAACTTACAAGTTCAGCTAATATTTCCAACATGGAGACAAACATATCAAAGTATCTGATGTGTGTCATGCTGGCAACAGTGTAGGAGTTTTTCTCTGCACCGTGTCGTCAAGCCCAAAGCATTCTAAAAACTTCTAATTAACTCAGCTGAGATAAAGTTGAGCTTATTCCTAACCTGGCGTGTCAGCTGATGGCTCACTAAGCAGCAGGCAGCTGCAGACAGCATTGGCAGGTTAATCAAAAATTAATGGAGAATATCACAAATGACACCTTAAATACTGCTGTTGGCCAACGGACATGTACTGGAGGAGCATAGTCAGAATGCAAGTGAATATCTAATTTCCTTATTATGGAAGGTCACATTGTCACATTTGCACATTAGTCTAAGTGTGAAGAGATAGGACTGCTGAATCCACAGCCCTGCAGCAGTCAAAGTGAAACATCATGGAGGAAGGAACACTGGACATTTTCATAATTCTACTGATATGCAAGAATGTCTTTAACCGCTGGCACAGTGGCTTCATGGGTTCTTTAGATTTCATCAAATCAAACATACAAAATATGACCGTTTTTAGTATTTAGTAGTACCAAGATCTTATTGTAGGCAGTTCACAATGAAAGCTGTATTCACACAAAGAGAAAACAGTTTGTGCTGCTTTAAAAAAAAATAGACTGAAAACTAATGGTAACACTTCTGATTGCTTGGCATAAAGATCTGTTTAGAGCAGAAACACAATCAAATCCATCAAACACATCTTTAGAATGTGGGAGGAAGCCGGAGCACCCAGAGAAAACCCACGCAGGCACAGGGAGAACGTGCAAACTCCTTGCAGAAAGGCCCCAGCCAAAATCGAACCAGGAACCTTCTTGGAGGAACCACCGTGCTGCCCTATGGCAAGCCTTGATTTTAGAATAGAATATACTTTATTAATCCCTTTGGGAAGGTCCCTCAGGGAAATTCGGGTACCAGCAGCAATACAACACCGACAGTAGAAGCAAGATTAAATATAATAAAACAGAATATAGAAACTAAAAACAAAAGATAAGAGGAATTATGTACAAACATTGCACACTATTGCACATATAAATTATTGCACGTGTGTTGTATCAGGCGGGCTGTACTCCTCCCTCCTTCTCCCCCTCCTGCCAAAAGCAGAGTTGTAGAGATTGATGGATCGGGGACAAAGGAGTCTCTGAGTCTGTTGGTCCTGCTCTTGGGGAGGAGCAGCCTGTGACTGTTGTAATTTATGAACCAATTATCATCAAAGATAAGACTTTTCAGATTTGAAGCTCACTGTTTTCCAAACAAATGTGCAAAGAGGTGGAGTTTATGGAAAAAAAATATAACTATAAAATAAATCCTGAAGTAACACAGCAATGATTACATGCTACATCATTTTGTAATATCATGCCATTTATGTCATAATGTCACATTTATTTCATGACTTTTTATTTCCAGCAGCTGATAGGGCCATCTGTTTGTGGAAGCTACCATTAGCTAACCAGCAGTGGTGGCCTTTACAATGACTGCCAAGCGAAGAAGTGTTAAACGTGATGCGGAGATTGTCCACTTGTCGTCATGTTTTGTGAGATCTCAACTCACCTTCAACTATTATTAAAAACAAATAATAATAATAATAATAATAGTCACAACTTTTTGCTTTTTATTTTGATGATCACAACAAAAATACCAACACATAAAGAGCTGAATTTCAACAAATAGTAAACCTTTATCAATGTCTTAGTGATGCAGTTTTCTAATATATTTATTCAGTAACTTTTGTAGCTTTTGTCAACACTGCAGAATAATCAACAGGCAGCTTTTATTATTCATTTGACATTTGCTGTGGCTTTATATGGATTGCTCGTTTTTACTGTAAAGACAGTGGTTCATTTTCAGCAGAAATGAGGAATAAATGAAGACTTAAGCAATGTCATAATGTCTGCTGTGATGACAGGACGGTATTGTGATGGTTGTGTGGAATTAAAGGAATTACACTTACCCAGAATGACCCAGTAAAATGTGGAACTATTTATATAGTGTCTCTGTTATATATTACTTTATGATATATATACCCTCATCTCTATTTCAAATTTCTCTCGAGGTAGCCGCCGTGTTCTAAACGGTACATTCAATCCCACTTGAAGTCTTGTCCCACAGTTTCATAGAATTTGATATTAAATGGCCTATAAAACTCTCGCAGCTGCTCTATGACCTCCTGGTCGATCTGTACATGAGTCCTGCCCTTGGATTTGCCCAGGCATCGAGGCTGGCTGCTGCTCTCGGGCTTCTTCAGACAGGGGAAACCTTTGGTTCGATTGAAGTAGAAGTGCTTGTCTGTGATTATTCGTTTCAGCCCCAAAAAGTCCTGAACGCGGCCCATTTCCCCCGCCGGGTCCGTTATAAGCCTCTCGCCACTCACGAAGTGCATCTGCGACAGGCGAAAGTACTGCAGCCAGTTCTCCAGGTGCAGAATATACATCCCGATCCGTATGGCGTTCCAGGAAGTGTCAACAAGACCTAAGCTTTTGTTCTTAAAGGCCAGCTCTTCAAATGTAGGGATGTCAGGCTTCTTAGAAAGAGTCTGCGTGTAGTCAGATATGGCTCTGGTGACTGGGTTACGCACCACAACAATCAGCTTGGTCTCGTGGGACATGCTAGAGATACGTCTGGGTGCTTCTCTGGTGACAAAGTAGCTGGGCGTCTTCTCTAATGTGATCTGGCTGTCTAGTGTTCGTGGCATCAGTCCCCTTGGGAGGAAAAAACAAAGAATAAAACAGACATAAATGAGTCAGCAAGAGTTGATATCTTCCTGTTCAGGAAGGTTTTTCCATATGCTTTCTTGTTTTAAAGGTGACACAAAAATATCTAACTTTCAAAGGGGAATGTGAAGTAGACTGCCTGTCGCTTGCTGCGGAAAAGATCTGAAAGACAATGGTTGCTTTTGCAGCTAAATTAGCAACACACTGTTACTCTGTAAGTCTCACAGTCAAACTCATCTTTAAGCCTCTGAACCCCACAGCCTGCCACATGGTTTAATAAATAGAACAATCATCTGACTTTCTGATGGTCCTCAAACGCCTCAAATATAGCCAAAACTAAGCCGCAATTCCTCAAAACCTTTTTTTATTCCACCTGTCTCTCAGGAAAATTACCCAAAAAATAAACCATTTGTCGCAACAAAATAAAGTAAAATAATAATAATAATAATAATAATATTATTTTACTTTATTTTGTAAAAAAGTATTATTATTATTATTACAGCAATAAACAAGTTTTGTTACATATTCACAGTGGTTAGAAAGAATGTGTAATGCATCGCTGTGTTGAGACGAACCGCCCATATAAACAGAATGTGAATGTATTTGTGAGCTTTTCAGTGGGGGGGCAGCTTGTACAACCAAAACATGCATCATACTTATCATCATCAGCCTGCCAACATAATGGCTTCTCAGACCACAGACAAACGATCGTATTTGTCATATTTGTCATGAGAGTTTTCCTTCCCCGTGTAATATGTCGTTCTGCTTTGGCACTTGGGTTCAATAAAAGTTGATTAATAACCATCTGGTGTTGGCTGTTGAGACAATGAATGCCTCGATCATTGCAATTCAGAGATTCAAGCCACAGTCGGTCATACAGTCACAGTCCCACCGTTTCCCCTTTGACTCTCTCTGCTGTAGTCAGCACAATAAGGGAAGAATAATTCCAAAATAAAATTGTGTTTGTGATTACCAGAAGATATACTACCTGAATTTCTGCAGCTGTATCCACAGCAGTTTGTGGTACATTGGCACAGAGTTGCAATGATAAATACCACACTTTCTTTATTATTACTGCAGGAAAGCTTCGATTAAAACCTAACCTTTCTCTGTGCTTTCTTTCTCAAGGTAGGGAGAGCCATAGGTTACCTCTAAAGTCTTAGAAATATTGATCCATTTCGTTTTATTTATGAATCCCGAGTTGTTGGCTTGGGTGCCTCAGGGCCACAAGGGAACTATTAATCTTTTATGAGAACAGCACCTTTTCAAGCAAACAGCTTTGCTACACACTAAAAAAATCCAGGAGGTGCAGAATCTAAAGAGATCTTGTGCTGCCTGCCTGCTGTGGGAACAGTCTGTGTTATCTGACTTGTCAGGTCCATACATTCATACCATCCTCAGACATGAATGTTGTGCAGATGAGGTGAGCATCCTCTGTGTGCTTCTAAACTGAAGCTTGTCATGTTAGCATACATGTCAGCTAGGGGTGGAACGGTTCAGTAAATCCACAGCTCAGTTCATATCACGGTTCTGAGGTAACGGTTTTCGGTTCGGTTTAAAATGTTACAAATGTTTTTCTACTTTTAACACTCTGGAAATACCAGATGAGCACAAAATATATACTCTATAATAATTATCCAACATTCACCATATTTAACAATCAGGTCAGTGTTTCCCCATCATATCAGGTCAAGTCAATTTCATTTATTCTTAATTTTTATATAGCACCAGATCCTAACAGAAGCCATTTAAGATAACCTTTCCTATAGAACAGGTCTACACCTTGTTCCTTTATTAACCAAACTAAACAGCTCATGTTATTTATCTTATTTGCACGGCATGTCATTTCTGTCTGCGTAGTTGTGCATTTATAATTCACCTCTGCTGTCTGCGCACAGAGACACGATGCATGTACACACACAGACATATGCACAGACACACACAAACACACACGTGTGTGCACATACTCCCACCATCGGACAGAGACTGACATGCTAGTTGGATAGACTGAACTCTATGACTACACTAAGCTATGCAATGCTAACAGTACTGATGTCCGTGGTTTATATTTATTTTTGCCATTTAAATATATTATTTAGATCCCGCTCTGTAAGCATTGACAGGACCACTGCTGCGTGAAGCTACAGAGAGACTGACCGGCTGTGAGTGTTTTGCGGCGGGGAGGAGCTCACGGCCGCTGCTTGTCGAGGACAGTAGCCTGACTGCAGAATGATTTCACGTCAGTCTCCAAACGTCACCAGAGAGAGTCGCTAGTTGCTTTTGATTAAAAAAAGTTTGGAAATCTGCGAAATGTAGCGAGAGAGATACCAAGTTGGCAACACTCGACTCCATGCTGTGGTAAAATGCCTCCCCGCATTACTTTATGCTCATGTCCAGAACCGAACAGAACACGCACCCCGACCCGAAGTGTACCGAACGGTCAACACATGTCAACACATGTAGGCAGTGTTGGGGAGTAAGGAATTACATGCAACTCCAATACGTGAACGTAATTGTAGTGAGTTACATTAGTGTAATTAAATTAAACTATTTCTTTTGGACATTTTTATGGTTACAATTTTGATGACATTTGATTTGAACAACTTTCACAAAAGCTTGAATTTAGTTAATATTTTTCATGACAGCATCCTCTCTCCAAAGCAACAGGCTGCCTACATGTAGCCTTCTGATTGGTCCCCTGTCATCTGTGTCTTGCTCACCTTGCTTGTTGCATGTGATTAGTTAGCAGCAATGATGGCAACGAAGAATGCATAGTCATAGTTTTTATTTAACAGAGCATTCATTCAAAATTAAAAGTATCTTCCCAACACCACATGTAGGCAACATGTTTACATGCATGTAGGAAGATATCTCACTCTGGATAATTTCCCTTGACTCTTTTGTTTGGATTAAATATAAAGCTCAGTGAACGTCTCTATCAGATGAAGTTGGAGCATCCGCTAACTTACCTTACTGAGTCCTTGCAATAAAACTGACAGCACTAATTAAAACTAGTCCTGTTAGGAGTTAGTCTGGTTTCGTCGTGTGAGATTAGTTTAATTATGTCCGTTTCATTGTGTTCCTTCTTGTACATACTGTTTTATTTTGGTAGTCGTCTTGTCTTCTGAATGGTTCCTGCTGTTTTCCGACCTCTGTGACCTCTTGACGTTCCTACTTTATGTAGTTACCATTGTCTCCTTTGTCCTACTTATTTGTTTTATCACAGCAGATACTTTCATTCATTCAAATTACAAGGCAAACATCAGGTAAGTTTATCTGTTTACCAGTGAATGAATGACGAAATCTAACACACATATGTTACCTTTTTATTTAGTTACTTATATAGATATTTTTTCTCTTTTTTAGTAAGTTAAGTTGATTCAAATTGGCAAGTTTAGGTTTTGAGCACAAGTATTTTCCACAATAATTTTCACCATTTGATTTTTAAATTTAATGACATCTGATGAGTTCTTTATTTATTTAGCCTTTGTTTATAGACAGTAAAGCACTGTGCACCTTTCTAGGCAGTTATTTTAGCAAGAGAACAACTGGCATTTGTCCTTCCAGGGACACCGTAGTTTCAATGTGGAGTTTACACATGACACCATATTGATTTCAAAATGTCTCTATTATTCTTGATTGGTAAGTGACGTTAATGGCACGAGTTTTCGGTCAGTCAGTTTTTATTTGGGGTGTTTAACAAGATGTTTAACCACATTTTAGCTTATTTTCAGGTTGTGGGCACTGTTCTGTTACGTTAGCTAGTTAGTACTTTTTACAGTGGGATTTGAGGTATTCCATCCATCCATCCATCTTCAACCGCTTATCCATGGATTTGAGGTATTGTGCTAGAAAAAGTAGTACGGCATGTTTTAGTTTGGGAATATCTGTCTATTAAATCATTTTCTCTATTATCCTGTAAGGGTATTGCAGCCTGTGTTGAGTTCTAGCTCTAGCATGAATGTTTGTGGACTGTGCGTTTGGAGTACGGTAATAAAGTTCTGCTGAAGGTCTCAGAACATACTCTCTAACTTTAATTAAATGAATACCTGGAGCATCATGATGTCCATAACTGCAGTCAGGGGTAAGGTGCAATCAAATGATCAAAGTTCCTTATTTTCATTGAAATCAGGGGTTGTTTATAAGGGATTGCTTTCATGTCAGTGGGAGCAGCCGGGACCAATCAGTTGACTGTCTTGGAGTGATGGTAATGAGGAACACTAGGGGGTGGGGGGAGGGAGGGGCTACCTGCAATATGTACAAACATTTTTTGATCTAGCATTTTGTAGCTGTGTCTTGTGTTGTCTGGTTATCACTAAATAAGCATCCACACATGAGCGGGTTGATTTTAATAGCTGCCTATTAACCTTTCACTGCCATATTTTAAATGATGAAATAGTGTCTGGATGTTATTTAGCTAACTTAAACACGAGGCAGCAGGTTCATGTCATTACTGAAATAGCAGGAATTAGGCCAGGAGGTGAACATGTAATACCCGAGGCAGGTGTCAGAAATATGCAGGTTTCAAGGTTTTTTCCCCCACATGCCCCCAAGACACTGCACGCAGCATCTGAAATGAAGAGATAAACCCGAGGGTTTATGCTGCTCAGCTTATACAAACGCTGCTCAGTTCTTGCTGGATAATAATAATTATTATTTGCAATTAGAAAATCTACACGATTGTAATTCTGCTGGAAGTGCTTGCAGGGAAAGCTCAGGAAATAAAGTTTAGTATGACCATCTCTCTTCTTCTTTTTTTTTTTTTGGACACACATGCACACACACCCAGACACGCACCTGGATTAACTGACATTTGAGTGAAAGTGCCTTGATTGATTACTACCCCTCTCACTGAGAATCAACAGTACATTCTATGGGGTAATTTACAATCTTCTTCACAATTCTTGGTCAAACTTTACGTCAGGAATCATTAAGGGGCTAGGCTCTGACATTTTAATCACTCTGGAAAAATTAACTGAGGTGTGGAAGATCTGCTCAAGACTGTAAATGAGACTGATTCCTGAGACAGTTCCTTCTGGGTGCTTCAGTAATGCATTTAATGCTGCAGTTAAACCATTTTTGTTGGTAACTGCTGTGATAAATATCACTGTGGGTTATGTTTGAACTGAAAAGTCACAATTCAATTTGTTATAGATAAGTTGCAGAATATCTATATCTATAACTATTGACACATATATCTAAGTGGCCCCTAACTGATTTTTGGGACAAACACCAATATTTTGCAGATGATTTTAGCTCTCTTAGCTGATTTTCTTAATATATTAATCTATAGCTGGTTCAGAGATAAACTATTAAGTCATTCAGAGGAGGCCATTATAGCATTTGAAAAGTTATATTACAATAATGTATTTTAGATATACATATGATATATTTATAGCTATCTTTAGTCTATTTGTAGACTTTGAAAATATGTTTATCCGATCTCTTTTTTTAGTTGTCTACAGGCAGAGAAAAGCTTGCAATTGGCTCACTCATTGGCTGGGACTTCAAGTGGAACTCAAGGCTACACCAGAATTAACCAATCACATTTTGATTTAAGATTGGTTGAACCAATACTAATAGCATTTGCATACTGACCGCAGTAAAAGCCAAGAGTCCAGCTTATACCTCTATGGTGGCCACTGCTGAGGATGACATTCAGACCCAGTTCACACTGGGGAAATCTATTCAGCTAGAGCAGGATTCGGGCCGTATCTGGCTATATCCAGATATTTTATTGTTTATTTTTTATTTATATTTTTTCTCTCGTAGGTGGATCTAGCCGGATTGGCTTATATCTGGCTCAGGTCTGAACCCAAATGTGGCTAGCAAATCCCGCTGCCTTACATTGTACACGTCAAAGGACTTCTCTTGGAGTCTAAACCTTTTGATGCTACTCTTGCCTATTTCACAATGGACAGATTAATAGACTTTTATATATCTATACACACAGATGCCACATCATTATTAGTGTTCTGACAACAGCCAGCAATGTCTTACACAAACCCTTTATGTTTGATCTGTGTCTAAGTCATAAGAGGGGGAAAAATGTACAACCAAGGATCCTTCTTATCTACAGGTTTGTTAGGGTCAACACCCTGAAGCATGGCAGTCGCTGCCCCTCATTAATGAAGTGCAGTGTGCTAACAGCTAGTCTACATAAATGGACCTGAAAGAGCCTGCTGGCTAACTCACTGAACGATTTATCACCGCTGGCGCCGTGGAAGCAAGAGGTCTGAAGTTAACACGCTCAGTTCCCCCCGGTCGCTGCTGTATTGTTATAGAATAAATCAGCCACAAACACGGATGTTTTTTTTTTGTTTTGTTTTTTTATTAAGGGTCTGCTATTGAGCTGTGATCTATATCTCCAACTGTACATTTCCTCTGGGAGAGAAGGCAACACTTACTATAACAAGAAGTTATAGTTTAACCATCTAAAGCGACACAAATATTTACTTTAAAATGATGCTGTTAAGCATATCTGAAGTGCGAATAATCACCAATTAAGTATCCATAATTTATCTATTACAGAGTTTTATCACACAGGATTTTATATCCTCCTCTGCCTGTTAGATGACCCATTTCATCCCTCTTAGGTCTGCTGTGGCCATAGGCGTAGCTACCATTATATCAGAGGGGGACGTGTCCCCCCCACATTTTAAAATGGCCCGTTTGGACCCCCCCACATTTACTGAGTAGGAAACTCCACCTAAGGCTGTCTCGATTGCTCATCAAAAAGTCCGATCCACTTGATTCATTCCTGGTTACCACAGCGCTACAATACCGTTACTATAGTAACGGACCTAACGAGGCCAGTGGCTTTCTTCGAGCGAGCGTAAAACACTGCAAAGAGAACCGTCAGTGCTGGTCGAAGCTGGAGGAGGTAACGTCAGTGTCGTCCCACAAAGTCCAGCTCATGCTAAAGCCTTGTTTTGTGACATGGCCCTAGGTGATGGTAAATTGATGTTAAATCAACTTAGAAAAGTTGGGAGGAAGCTAGACGGTATTATTTGTCTGACTTTTCTGCTTCCTCCCCAGACAAGAGCACATGAGGAGATTCCTAACAAAGACATGGAAATTTAGAGTTGTTTTCAGCATTAACCCATATTGTAATGAGCTTCTGTTAGCCTGCTAGCTTCAGCCTCGCCTAGCCAGTGAACAGCCACCTGCTCCTATTCTTATCAGCAAGAATAAAACACATGTGATGGACCGTCAGGACACAGTGGTGCATTATATGAACAGGAAACACTGATGTAGCAGATAAGGCAGGGCATCATTATAAACACATCCACAAGGTTTGTTGTGATTTGAGCAGTTTTATAAGCAAATAAAGATAAACATGCATCTTTTTGTAAGTTAGTATTTTTAGGGTTTCAGTATTATCTGCATTAAGCAGTTTGGTTCAAGGTCAACTTTTTGAAACTCAGATGATGAGAAGACCACTTTGTTAAATCAACATGCTGATGTTATTTTATTGATGATATATATTTGAAAGCTCACGTATATTGGTTGTTAATTGAAAAGTAAAGCACAATCTATCTCCATCTCTCTACTCCATATTTGAGGTTGGTACTGAGAGTGAGTCAGAGGCAGGGCCATCATGTTGGGCCAGTGGAGTAAGTTCTATTGCTGAGGTGAGTGATGACAGGAAAACTCTATCAGGTGGACATGAGGGAGATTTGCCAGACTTTTGTCTCTGTAAATGAGAGAAGGCCTCAGATATGGAGGCTTTGTATAATCTGTTAGTGTAGTAGCACCAGTGTGGTTGATAAAACTGTTGTTTCACTTGGAATTAGTTTCTGTTTGTCACCGTGTTTTAAAATAAATGAGTTTTTGTTGAATCTGTCTCTGAAATAGTCATTGAGTTAATATTTTACATCTGTAGGTAAAATAATTACTTACTTACAACTACTTCATATTATTATTACAGTGCTTCATGTTCAGTGTCGCACCATTACTTTTAGTGTACTTTTTATTTCCAGCTGCTAAAACTCACTTTTTAGTAAGGTTTTAAAACAGGCCCTGTAACAAGATCTAATGGATTCTGCTATGGTTCATCATTTCATGGCTTGATGCACTCATTAACACAACCACATGATGGCAATAGTTAGATAGATATTACTAAATTAAACTGTGAAAAAGTAACTGGTAAGGGAAGATACAATTGGTTTATCATTATTTTAGTAGTATGTGTCAATGAGCACTTCTACCCTCTATCCTTTATGTCTGTGTTTTCTGTCCTCCAGTGGACATACAATGTCTTTTTTTTGTAATTTGTGTGCGTTTATTTATTTTATTTTCGTGATGCTAATCTGGTACTTGTCCAAAAAAATGTGGTTGCTAACAGGCTAACGGGTAGCTAAACAGAGCTTCGTCATCATGTGTTGAGTGTTATTTTCTGTAATAATCCAAAGCCAATAATCCCATTGGCGGCCATTTGTGGAGAAAACTCACGAGATGTTAACTTTAACACATTTGTCTGAGTGTGCATGTGCATTTTTTTTCATATACCCTTTTTGTGTAACGACCTGTTGTTTATTTCTGGTTTTGTTTCCTTGTTTTGGGTTTTCTGTTTATCCTGTGTCCTGTTATCTTTGTTTGTCCTGTTCCCTGGGTTTCTGTTTTTGTGATGTTGTCTTGTCTTGGGCTTCCTGTTTTACTTTGGTAGCCCTGTCCTCCCTCTGCATTGTCTTGAGTTTTACTTCCTGTGGTTTCCCTCCTTGTTTGATTACCTGCCCTCATGTGTGTCACCTGTGTCTCGTTGTCTTCCCTGGCCCTTGTGTATTTAGTCTTTGTCTTCCCTGCACTCCCGGCCAGTTTGTCTCGTCCTCACCCAAGGGGATTGTGTGTTAGTCTCGTCTTCATCTCTGCCATGCCATGCTACAGCCACGTGATCCAGGTTATACTATGCCATGCCTTGACCTTGCCATGTTCGTTTGATTTTTGCTTTTGTCCTGTTGTTGGCTTTTTACCACGTCAAGTGTGATTTTTAGTTTGTTACTTTTTGCTTTTTGCCCTCCTGGCATTAAATAAAATAACTTCATTTAACTGCTCTGCCTGCTTCCTGAAACTGAGTCCTCCTGCACCTCAAACCCTGACATTTTGTAATTTATCATTTAAGCAACTTCATTTAACATGTTGGTTTGGAGGAATTGTTATTTTTGCTCTGGCCTGCTTGGCAATGGTGAGGGAGGATATTCCAGCTGAACTTTGGAGGAATACACACCAGAGGGAAAGGACCTCTAAGGAGAAGGAAAAGGTCCCAGTCCACAAAAAACAGGGACGTTTGGAGAGGACGAGCCATACAAGCCAGGTCTTCCCTGTTATCATGGGTAAAGTGAGATCACTGGGCAGCAAGATGGATGAGATAACGGGGTTAGCCAAGAGCCAGAGGGAATATTAGAAGAGAGTAGTCTGATATTTACTCAAAACCATAATGCCTTTGTGTAAATAGTGCTTTCAACTACACCATAACTTCTATTTTAACTTTTCAACCTTTTTGCACCTTTCCTCTAGACAGCTTTGTCACCATAATGTTGAGGTAATAAAAGTCTGAGATTTCATATGCACATCCAGCAACATGGCAGGGAAACAGAGGTCTGCTCATTCTGTTCCAGACAAGCACGTCTTGTTGAACAAGTTTAACTTCTTAAAAGCAATGCAGGTTCATCAGGGATGCAGACCATCAGAACAAGTAAAGGTCAGCTTTGAATCATCTCCTTCCGTACAATCAATGAACTCAGAATTTATTACTGTCATTCCACTTCAGTTTGAGCTTAAAACGGGCTTCTACATATTGTGAGTTCAGAACAAGTTCTGTGAACATTTTATATGCAAAATTATCACGCTGCAAAAAGAGACATTTCCAACAGATTAAAGATCCAGATTCAATTTGTGGATGACATACACCAACAGCACCAACCAAACACTTCTCATTTATTTACTTATTCTTGTGCATTGTAGGTAAACCTGAATATACTTTGGACTCTTTAAAGTAGCCACCTGCTTTGATGACACTCAAGTCCATGAGGTTGTCACCTGGAATGGTTTTCCAACAATCCTGAAAGAGGTTCTGAGCACTTGACTGTTTTGCTTTTTCTCTGTCCAACTCATCTCAAACCATCAAGTGTAGGCTATGTGATTGTGGAGGCCAGGTCATGACACAACACTCTCCTGGTCAAACAGCCCTTACAGAGCCTCAGTGAGTATTTTAGATAGATAGATAGATAGATAGATAGATAGATAGATAGATAGATAGATAGATAGATAGATAGATAGATAGATAGATAGATAGATAGATAGATAGATAGATAGATAGATAGATTTCATTATGGTCATTGTCATATTAAAAATGATTAAGAGTTGCATAAGTAGCTCTACATTGGCACCTCCTCCATGCTTCACAGTGGGAACCACGCAATGTAGAAACCATCAGCTCACATTACCTGCTTCTGAAAGAACATGGTGGAACCAAGAAACCTGGACAAACAGAAGTACACCCTTTCACTTGTCTAATGTCCATATCTTGGTTTCTTAGTTCTCTTCTTGTTGTTCTTCCTCAGTAGTGGTTTGATCTCTGTGAAGCATTTGTGTGGCCTCTGATCTGAGGTGCTGTTCATTTGTTGTTTGTGAGGTTGGTGTCCTGATGAGAACCAGTTTTATCATAGCACTTGGTGCTTTTATAATGACTGAACATGAGGAAATATAAAGTTCTTGACTTTTTTCTGGGCTGTCTGACTACTTAGTTAAGTGGTTCTTATGCGTTGGTTAATATGGATTTGAACATTGGCTGTAAAGGACTATCTGTCTCTGAACATTGGGAGCCAGTGGTATGTCACCCTGCTGTACTGCTGCACAGTGTAGTTATGCTCCATCCAACTTTCATTCCATGCTGGCAGGGTATTTGTATTACACTGGAGTTTTAATCTAGATGTAGAAACAATGTAATGTTTTACATGGGAAGACGTTGTTTTGTTTTGTTTAAATGTGCTTTTCTTGTAGCAGCGAGGCATCTGACACTTCACAATATTCATTTTAGCTCTCTGCTGTGAACATTTTTGTGTGATCAGACAGATGTAAATGTACGTAAACTAACCTGTGTTTCACTCACACCCTGCTACCATCACATTTAATCAGTTAAGGTATTGTAGCAACAGACTATTACTACTAAATCAGTGTAATGAGTTGGAGGGTTTCAGGCGATAGCTGATCTGTTTGGGATTTAACTTGGAAACCATTAATCACAGTGTGAAGTGTTTCTGCAGGGGCAGTGAGATTTAGTGAACGGCCTTTACCTCCCGCCGGACAACAAATGTTTGTCATTACAAGGACTAATAATGAACCCTGCCCATTAAACAATATGCTGGCTCACAGGGTGACCGCTGAGAGGCCCGAATCAAAGTATCTATTACATGCTGCGTTGGTCCGATCTCTGGAGTAATTTAACAACAAAACGCTTGCACAATAAATTATAAGAAAACGTCTCCTGGGCTCTCATTGCAAATGTGTTATCAGAGTAAGCAGCATGCAGAGTCACAGTCCATGGCAATACACAAGAGGCTGTCTATGAGGAATGCAGTTTGAAACTTGCAGAAGCTGCAAAGACAGAAGAGAACATAGTACCAACTTGCATTGAAAGTTGTTGCTTTGCCAATTTACTATATGTTGTTATCTAGTTGGTGACAACTCTACGCTTATTTAATTAGTGCCTGAACTGTGCACTGGCCTGGGAACCTGTCACAGAGGCTTCAGGGTAATTGCTTTTTTGGGAGGTAGTATGTTTCCAAATGGAGACATTTTGCTATAAGTTTCTCTAAAGGCAGGAGTTATACCTATTTTTTGTTAAATTTCCCTGAGGCTGTTATTATGATTTGCTATAAATATACATATTTGTATTTGAGATTTAGTCACCTTAAAAGGTTATTATATCAGTCTAGGAGCGCAGCAGGAACAATAATGTAGGAAATCGTATTATTATAAAAAGTTGATTTGAGTTTGACTTGGGTTTCATCCAATGGCTAAATAGACTGACTTTTTAGCAGGCTAAATGGATAGCCACTAACAAATAGAATGGCTAGCAAACAAAAAAATTCTATAACTGTGCATAAAACATGGCATGATAATTGATTGGTCAAATTCTATTTACTCTTGGATAGCTATTTAGCATGATGATATTTCAGTCATCATCAGTCCGGCGGCCCTCCTCAGAGTTAAAGTGTCATATGCCTATACTGTGCTACTATGTGTTGAAGGATGTGTCGGAATGGTTTGGAATTGTGGATTTGGCCTATGATTTTCTTATATTTGAGTCTTTTTGAGCCTTCTTTTCTGGTGCGTGTTGTTAGTTATCAATTATCCCTACAACTATATTTGATTTAGTAAAAGCCAGTTGTAATCATTGACACTATAATTAATATCAGGTTGTGATTAACGGATGAGGGACGTAACCTGGTTGCTGATGAGTTGGTAGGCCATGTTATTATTCACCTATACTGACTTTCAGCACAGCAGACAGTTCCATTTACACTTATAAGCCTATATGGAATGCTATTGAGTCCAGGCTGTGGTGGTGAATTGTGGAATTTCTTTCTTTTTTCTTCATTGGAGCCTTTTGCATTAGGCTGCATTGACAATAACTCCTCGTATGCCAGTGTATAGGCTGTGTGTGTGTGAGAGGGCGTGTGCACACGTGTAGGAGGAGCACTCATTGCAGCCACGGCTGTTAATTGATCCAAGTGCGTTTTACTTTGAGACGATTATGCACGTGTGTCAAAATAGCATTGAGTCATGCAAGCACGCTGGGCACCCACCAGCAGAAACATAAATTGGTGCCCCTGGTAGTGTCAGAGTTATGTCTAGTCTATGTCTAGTATAAATACTCCAACGTCCAACCTGTTCACCGGGTTAGGATGCCTTATATTTGGTGTAAAGCCTGGGAACATGTGCTTTGCTAAAAACATTCTCCAGGCCATTAAGCTTGCTATTTATCCAGCTAAATATCTCTAATGTAATAACTTACATTAATACAAATGTCTTTTTGTCTCATTTCACTGCAGTATTCATAGGAAAATGGAGATCTAAATGTTTTTGTTGCCAAGATGTTTTTCCATCCCAACTTGAGAAAATTCTACAAACCATTTGTCCTGAAATGTCCTGAAAAGCCAATACCCCGCTGCTCCCTGCCACCCAAAACCCATTAACAGTTTGTATTACACAGGTAGACTGTGCAGAGAAAATGTTCTTATGCTGTGTGATTCTCATAATGTCTGTGTCACTGCACTTCCTAAAAATGGCATCTCCCTCCTTTTCCGATATGACAGCACACTTCCAGTCTGCGCTGCTGAGGCTGCTCCATTATTAAACTATCACTCACTTAGATTACAGCTGTGATGACATGTGATCATTAATCACCGACAACAGAAGCCTGCTACCACACAAGTCTATTAAGAGTTAACAAAGAGCAGTCAGGGCGATTACAAGCAATCCTGTGGCCAATTCAGCGAGGTGAGGAACAGGGGTGAATAACAATTCAACATCCAGATAGTCAAGCCTCTATTTTTCTAATTTAATTGGCTGCAAATAGCAGGCTGACTGAACCCGATATGTTGCTATAGAGGGTCTTTTTGACACCGCGTAGTAATAGAATCAAAACATATTTATAGCAGGATAATGTAGTCCTGCAGCACTGTTAAAATTGTGTAAAATATTCGACCCTGAACAAAATCCTATTTAACTGCTGTCATTTCAACTTAGGGCTCTTGTTTTCCTTGAAATAACCATTATTCATGGTTGGGCCAGCAGAGGGAAATGACTGACACTTGCTCTCCTTGAGCAATAACACGTTCAATTGAACTGAGCTATGAGCTGTCACATTAACATGTGGCAAGGCAAAGTGTCCACAGACACCGAAATGAAGACAGAAAGGAAAGCCTCTGAAATCCTAAACGGCTCACTTACAGATGAGGATTACTGTTCCTTCCTATATTTTTTTAATGAATTTCCAGCCAAATCTGTGCACATAGTATCCTCTGTACGGAAATGTCTTATTCAGTGCTGGACAAATCACATTTTGTCCTTTCCTCACATTTTTTGCACCTATTCTGCATTTACAGTAGACCATAGCCTCTAGCAATGTGACAGTCAAGGATATTTATAAATGTAGAACAGGATAATGGTGCACCTTTACATGTTTTTACTCGGGTGATGGGAAAGTACAAAAAAAGAGACAGAGGAGGGGAGACGGGGGGGTGGGGGGGAGTCAGAGAGGATTCGATTCCTGGTCAGTAGGGATATACTGGGTTTGCCTTGGTAACAAGCTGACAGTCTTTAAATGTGAGCTCCGCTGGATATTTTCTATGAACATAATAGCCCCCAGCCTAGTTAAATGGCAGAGTTACTTCAGACTAATTTTACTTATTAAATAATAAATATTAGTGTGACCAAGCAACACACCTTCTTAAGGCCCAATTAATGACCCACTGGTGAAGGGGGTGCACACATGTAGAAAGCACCAAAGACTTCACAAGTTTGTGTAAATTGACTTGTAAAGTGTGACTGCTACCCATTATATATGAGGCAGGGAGTTTACCTTACCCTTTAAGTGACTGTGGTAATTTTGTCAATCATATTATAGACACAGCGAAAATTCATCCTGTCTTGGGTTTCTAAGGAGTGACAACATGGCAGTGTGTTATGTTGTGTGCATTTTTCATGGTTGTCTCTGAGTTTTACTGATATCCAACATGCTGATAAATGCAGTTTACACACTGGAGCAACAGCAACTAGAGGAGGACAAACAAGCACCACATTTTCACCTATGGATGACGTACTGTCTGCATCATCAGCGACACCACCCTGCCTGGGATAATAAATGATGAAGGCGCTGACACACTCCCAGCAGAACCATCAAACACTAAATGTAAAAGAATCAAACTTCATGCTGATGTTTGCAACAACTCTTGAGAACATACTGCTGTGTCCATCTTTTAATCTGTGTTCACTAGCTACTTTAATTTTCGGTTTGAAGCGCCTTCAGTGTTCACATGTTCACTACTTACATGTACAAAACGCATGTAGGTACAAGACAATGACTTGGTCAACAAACCCCTTTTTGGATCCCTTCTAGTCGACCTGTTATGTTACACAGTTCAAAAAAGATGATCCAAATGTAGGCTACTAAACCAAATAACAAGCAAAATGTGCACAGAAGCTACCAAAGAGCTGTAAAACAATCAAAAACAAGAGATCTCAAATCTAACTGAAAAAACGAACCACAAACGAAGACCATGGCCAAAACACTGCAGACGCAGGAAACACTGGAAACACTGTGAGCAAATGCAGGGTGACTGACAAAGACCAATCAGAGCACAGAACTTAATACACAAGGTTAACAGGATACAGGTGAGAAACATCAGCAAAGAGGGAAACACAAGAGACAGTACACACAGAGACACGTAGGAAAACCATACCTTTAAAATAATACAGGAAACAGCCAAAAGGGGCAAAATTAGGCAGCGATGATTCCGAGCCCATACAATTCTCAGTAGATGTGAGACCTTAATACAGATCTGTAAGTATTCTGCTGATTTAGCCTGTGGCCCAAACATAAAACTGAACTGAATAGTTTGGCCCAATGGATCATTACCCAATACTAGACCCACCAATCAGCCAATCAGAGCCTGGACCTGATATTACTATAGAATTGGTGCATACAGTTTAAACTAAGCAGCTTCATCATGAATGCTTGATGCATCGCAGCTGTGTAGGATTATTGTCTGACACATTACTGTTTAAAAGCAGCAAAATTACAGCAACTGGATGGCAGTCATTAGCTAAGCGGGCTATCAGCTTTCATTTTCAGTGTCGAGAAAATAAAAACACTTGACAGCATTCAGGGGCTTTTAACACATAGATCATAGTGGGTCCATTTCCAACTGAATGATTGGCACCATGCCGACTGTCACAGTGTGATGCTAACTGCCCGGGAGGTTTTTAAATGTAATTCTGCTTCCTAACATGCTTGATTGCCTTTCAAGTTGATAGTCTTCACTTGTGATTGACACAGCAATAAACAAATAAGCAGTACAGACTCATCCTGCCTGCATCTGATTGGACTAATGCTTTTACTGTCGGCCAGACAGAAAATAGTTCTGCAAAACTATTGATTATTGATTCTGATTGTCCAAACTATGCTAATTCTGTGACCGTGCACTCTGGGGTGCCATCTCGTGAAACATCAGATGGATTTTTGTAAAATGCATGTTGCTATGTGTATGATAAACCACGCCTCTAAAAAACCCAAACCTTTATTTTGCCATTAACATTGGCTAAAAATAAGCAGGCAATATCATCCTTGTCCTTTGGCTGTCTGCTGGTGCTAATACATGCAAAAGCCATTTGTTGTGAATGACACAGTGAGACTGACATGATCATGATCAGAGTCCAGTGTGCTACTAAAAGGGTCAAAACACCTCATGAAGGTAAAAATCATAGCAGGGGCTAAAGGTACAGGCAGCTATCACCACCTTGCTGAAAAGATAAGGATGACAATGCTAACTGGTTGATCAGATGTCTTGGTTTACAATGTTAGCATGCTAGCAGATTACACCCCAGGGGCCATTCAATAGTTATGTTTGTATCACAGTGGGTGAGGGCTTATTATGTGTGTCTGCATGGTTTCCTGGATTTTTCAGTACTCCAGAAATAACGGCACGTTTGTTTCCGACTGGTCTCACTTGGGAGATATCTCCAGTTGTTTTGTAATTAATGTTAACCACTACATGTCTCTGAGCTGTGCTAGATTGAAGACAGCTCATTAATAATGCAGAGTAAGGCCTGACCAGCCTTCGCTCTATAATGTGTAGTTTTCTGTGTTAAATGAGAACCATCTAACTTTCTGTCCTCATCAACCTTTTTGATGATACTGTTCCAGGGGCTCCCTGCCTCCCCGAGCCAATTAATGTGGACCCGGAGAATATTCGTAGCTGCAGCCTCTCATACAATTTCAACACGAGGCAACTGGAAGTGCTTCTGACTCCTCTGAAATCAATAGAGCTGAGATGCCCTTTTATGTCTTGATAGTGTATAGGAACGTGTTTTTGTTTGATCTTTGTGATTCTGTGGAGAATGGAGAAAGAGTGGGGGGAAATTGATGGCAGGGAAATGTCTGTTTCATCAGGTCCTCTATGGTTATGTGACAAAATAAATGAGGCCACGTGTGTGTGTGTTCTGTTCAGGAGGCACTGGTAATGAATACTGCGCTATTTTTCTTCTGAGTCTAAATGGTCTGTCACATGCTTAATGTAACAAGACTGGCTGCAGAACAACTGGCCAGTGCACCGAGACTTATGAGAGTTCATTTGGTGTTGCATTCTGTTTAACACATAGACATGTGTTTAAAATACGAGAAGGGCGTTGAAATAAATAATGAAGAGTCTTTTATGTTTTTTATGGCATTGTCAATACATCCATTGTTCCCATTAATTTCACATATTTAATGACTTATTAAAAATTGATGCAGATGTATTTTGTACCTGTAGTGACTGAGGTATGACTGATGAAAGTTGACAATTCATTCAAGAAAAAAAGTAAAAAATGTAAAAAACACGATTTAAATGTAAAAACTATCTATAAGAAAACAAAAATTGTGTAGACAATTATAAAGCCATGATTGACGCACCACCTTTTGAGGTATGCCATCAAGAACCTGGGGAGAAGGAGGGAGAAAGATGCTCCGCCATCACATCCCTTTTTTTCCACTTCCCATGCACTTATATGTTGTATTATGATGCAGCTGATGTCACAATAAAGCTTTTCTCATTGATATGTCATCACAAGCTGATATCCAGTCATGGTATTTTATTTTGAAAAAAAAAGGAAAACTGCTGTCTGGCTTCCTGCCTGTGCCATCTGGTTGGTGCAGAATTTTTCAGACTGGGTTCCAGAGTAAAGGGTTCTGAGATCTCGTGGGACCTCGTGCATTGACTAGAGCGGCAGCAATTTAACATGCCTGGCTGCACTCACAGGGGTCACAGTGGCTGAAGTGTTAACCAGTGATGGCTGCTAGAAATGGGCTAGTGGGGCTAAGCCCTCCCTACGTTATGCAATAAAGATGAGAACATTATCGTCTAAATAACATACAAAATAAGTTATAATTTCAGGTTTCACTAAACTAAAACTGAATGTTAAGTGGCAACAGCACCAAATAGTTAAAAGAACAACGAGGGGTGTCTCTAAATGGATTAAATCCATGCACCAAATCTGCTGTTACTTTCTGGGTGTAAGTGAATGACGGGTATCACGTTCTGCCCTTGTCATTTACTGACCATTTGGGCTAACTTCATTTAGCCCACATGCCGATCGGTTCTGACCAATCAGCAGCGGGCTGGCGACAGGTACATGATTGACAGGTGTCAACCCACTGTGACCAGTTGTGCTATATACTGTATATGTAGAGAGAGAGAGAGACAGAGAGAATGAGGATGTTACTTTTACTTTAACCTGCTATTCTATGGCTATAATTTATTATTTAGCCCACCATATCAGTTTCACCACCAGCTGCCACTGTTAACATCCACTCAGTGCTAGTAACTGGACTTATTGGTGGTGGAGTAGTGAATGACCTCTATGGGCCCGCTTTGTATGATGATTCAAAATTGTTCCTTTTTTTCAGGAAATCCTATGTCATAGTACATCATAAGTTAGTATAGGTTTATTATTTTAGAATTTTAATATTACCTCTTTCCATTGATGTTACATTCATTTAAATGAATACTAATTATCTGTGTTAATATTCTATTTATGCCAGATAAGGCTTAATTTTTAAGATTGTATTTTTGCATATGATTATGTTGTGTTCATTGCCTATGGAAGTAAATATCATGATGAAATGAAATGGAACGGTTTGTGACGTGCTGTGAACAAACCAAACATTGTGACAGATAATCACTGAGGGCCAGTGAACATCTCTCAGTGACTGTCAGCTTGAATCACCATTTTTTCAGTCTCTATTAATTCAGCTTGTGTCTAAGGTATTGTTAAGTATGTATCTTGAAGATCCCAACTGTCAGCTTGTGACAAGTGAGCAATATTTTCCCTACTTTATAATTTTCCACAAGTGGCACAATATTAGTGTGGGACTTGGTATTTATGGTATTTATGCTTGCTTACATTTAGAGTGACAGATTGAATCTAACTGGTGTGTACTGATAAGGCAGCAGGTCAGTGTTGGGGAGGGTACGGGGGTACACACCCCCGGCTCTTCATTTTTTTAGTTAGTCAGGTTTAGCTTTAACTTTAGCTTTGATGTTTGGTTCTTAGTGGACAAATCTGACTTAGTTCCACTGTCTACATCTGCCAGTGTGTGTTTTCATGAATTAACCAACCCCTTCAGCACTGAAACAAAACATCTTCTGGGCTTATATTAAAATATTAATATTATAATATAATAATATATTAATAATATAACTGTAACGTGTGAAATACTCTGAACAATGGACTATCAACAGACAATATGCATAAAAAAAGCCCCTTAGGGAGTGCTCAATGCAAATAGAGTGAAATTATGTTTGAGTTCGATAACTGGAAAAATTAAGATTAATATCAGAAAGTCCTTGATAACGTGCAAACCATTGAAAGTGTTTGCTATTTTTCTACCCCACCAGGGCACCCTTGTGTACGTTTGATGCCATACATTCATGCATTTTTGTAATAATATAGCCTCTGGTTGATTAGTGTGAGGATGAAAAGGATGGATTTCTTTTACAGCAGTCGGGAGCTGCTTTTGTAACAGTGTGTGTAGATTGTCCTGCCACAGCATGAGATTCTTTCAGTTGGTATTTTCAACAATGTATTATTGTTATTATCATATTTATTTTGACTTTAAAGTTATCAGCCTACACTATGATTTTAGCTTCATTTAGAAACTTGCAGATGATGATTCATAGAGGTACACATTATCAAGTAATACCATGATTTATGCAGGTATGTAAAGGGAAATGCACAGTGATATCAGCACATCATTAAAGGATACAGATGATGTGTTGATATTGCGGCTGAGAATGAACAGTGACATGCAGATGAGCAGATGCTGACTCATGCTCACTGTATGCAATTCAACCCATTCTCACACACCCATCTTGTCACATGTATTCAACGCCAAACGGAAGCAGAAAAAGAAAGACAGGCGATGTTAATACTCAACACAGAGGCAGAGAAGCACAATCTCACAACGATAATGTTTCCAGGTAATGGGGGACGGACATGCTAGGACACAATCATCTTTGAGATATTGGTTATTTAACCCTGCTGGTGATGGAAATTAAATTTAAATTTAACATCCTGGGACCAGTTATTAGCCTTTTCCTTCCTGTACCTTTGTGTTCTACTTGCTTATATTTGCATTGCATTTGTATATTTGGTTGTGTTGTACTTATTTGCAGGACATGTGTCTAATAGCATGCACTGTTATAAATTGCAGTGCTAATATTGCCAAGTGTTTGTTCTCGCCTGTAAGAGGTCACATAAAGTCACATGCTGTTCTCTTGTCCATACTCCCTTTTATTTTGGAAAATGAAAAAAAAAAATAAAAAAAAATAAAAAGAATAAAAATAAAACAATACCCATCTGGATTAAGGCAGCAAACTCTGAGCATCACAGATAAAGCATTATGTCATCTACTGCCTGAGCAGTCAATATTAATTATAGGCTGTGTACAATTAATTACCTCCACATAAAGATTTAGAAACCTGCAACTCGGTTTTATTATAATGTGTCTTTTAACGTACGTAATGTTAAATACTTATGAGCTGTGCATTGATGGTGATTAAATAGGAAATGAAACACTGACTGTAGTTAGCATAATTTAAAAGATGGATTATCCTTTAAAACATAATGACAAATTTAACACTGTCAATAAGCAGGATTAAATTTTTTTTTAAAAAAAGTACATTTATTTATACATTTTACAACATGTATAACACCATCCTGTGCCAGCAGAGATGGTGACATCACTGGGATGGTTGGTATGGAAGTCAGACAGTAGTTAGCATTAGTGACAGCTTTGATAATGACTACCCAGCACCCCCACCTTCCAAAGCATGAAGAGGGAAAATCAAACAGAAGCATGTCAGATTGTTGGTATGACAAGACACTGGACAGTTCTCTGGTGTCAGTGCTGCTAGTGAATGAACTATTCCCCACTTACAAGAAAAAAACACCAATGTGGACTATGCCTTCCTGCTGATGCCTGTAAAGAATCATCTTTACATCAAGTAGCAGAACAAACATGACCCCCCTTGTCTCACTTTTAGCTTTGTAGCATTGTCAAAGCTGTCACTGCTGGTTAGCTAATGCAGCCACTGTTGGACTTCTACATTAACAGCCCATAATACTGGGCTCATCAACTGTGTTAATTTACATTTTTTGTTGCATTTTGCAGGTGGAAAACAATGAATGGATCTACACTATAAAAGCAGCCTTTACTATTTCAATCTGCATTGATTTAGATTAGTGCAATATTTACATGTTTTGTTCAGCAGTAATAAACAGCATGGCACAGTCAATAACTACAAAATGAACGCTACTGCTCTGACTTCTTGCAGTACAGAAACTGTGATGATGGCATTGTTTGTGGTCCCATTTGGTAAGCTGTTAGCAACCACCTTTTTATAAGATGTAAAAAAGTCATCATTATTTAATAGTGTATTTTTTAAAGAATAGCTCATTCTAGACATCTAACAAAAAAGTGCTCAAATACAAACACATTTCCAGGTTTAAGAGCTACACCTATCTGCTGCCTCAAAAAGAGTGACTGCCACAGTCTAATGGTGTCTGTTCCTGCTGTTAAAGCACTTCCATTGAAGTCTATCAGACCATCAGTCATGCTGACTACTGACAGAAACCTTTGGCTTTATGTGTGAAGCTGACCACCATCTGTATGCGAAACCCCCTTCCCCGAGCAAGATGCTTTAAAAGTGACTTCATCAAGTGCGTGGAGTTTTAGAAACAGAAAAGGCAATATTGACATATTGGACATCAAAGATTTTTCCAATAAAAACTCGAGGAGAAAACCCTAAATGTCAATACTAACACATATCTACAGAGGTTTTTGTATTTATTTAGACTCAGATATCATGGTGTGCATGCCTGAGCAGACTATGAGCTCAGCAATGATGGACAGGTACCCATATACATGATAATTCACTGCAGCGTCATTCCTGCAGGACAGCCTGACATCACTTGTTCTACTGGTGGCAACTGTGTGTATACAAGTGTTAGTCTCAGAAGGCAGATGTCATGTCAAAGCCGACTGCTCAAATCACTTTTTAGTTTGTTTCATATTTTAAATATTAAGTTTACTTAATATTTTGAGGTTAAAAAAATAGAAAGTGTCTGCTGGTGAAGAGGCAGCACCTTGTGCATCCTCACGAGCGCAGCTGGTAACCCGGGGGCTGCCTGTGTCATCTGTGATGCTGGCTGTGATGATTCTCATACATCTGCTGGTCTGCTAACAGCTGACAGTGCTCAGGAAGAACAACAGTGTACAGTAAGGAGTCAATCAAACTCTGATATATAATTTACGCACGGGAGGGTGGCAGGTGTTTTGTTTGTGTCCAAACATAGTAACTTAATAATAAACATAAATCATTTTGACTAAAATTTAAAAATAAAATCTACATTTTTGTCCCGTTTTTCTCACCTGTACCACTCCAGACCTCTGTCATAGTTCCTGTCGAAAAAGTGCGGCTCGGTTCCGAGTGCGCGCACATCTGGGTGTATCCGGATGAACTCCAGCACCGCCCTTGTTCCTCCTTTCTTCACGCCGACTATTAACGCATTAGGCAGCTTCTTAATCCCATATTTCTGCGCCACGCTCATATTTCTTAACTTCATATCAGCCCAGTGACCACCGGACGAGGCTTTGCTTTGCTCGCGGACATCAGTGGACCCTCGCTGCGCAGCCGGTTCGTGCAGAGCGGACCTGACTTCCAGCGAAGCGCAATTGTCTAATTTTCCAAGAAGTTTCTTCCCTCCTGCGTTCTTGCTCGGCGGGCATCGCTTCCCCTCATAGCCCTGGTTTTTTATGATTGTGCCTCGACAGAACATGATGCTGTAGCACAGATAGGTGCAGGAGAGTGACACGGTGAATATGAAGGCGAATCTGGCGCTGAATCTGTTCGCAGACGAGAGGACCATATGTGCCATGTCTCCATGGGTTCAAAGCGCTGCATGGTTTTCCATCCTCCTGTGTCGGTCTGCGGTCAGAGTCAGGTTCCAAAGTCAGACAGATTGGCATGTGTGGAGAAAGAGCTTCTTGGAGACATCAGCTGCGCATAAAGCGCATTTTTTTCTTCTCCCAAGCTGGTGAGCTGCAAGTGCAAACTTAAAATTTGGGTCAGAGTTCTTCTTTTTAAGTGGATCAGTTGATGGCACTGTCTTGAAAGCATAGAAACTTGACGCCCGTCTTCATCCTGCTTCGCCTTGTTGTGCGCCGAGTGTGAGAAAAAGAAAAAAGAAAAAGATAGAAAGTCCAAGGCGTCCTGGTTGTCCTTAAAACTCTCAGCAGCGCAGCTCGTCTCTGAGGGGATTCTGCCGCTCAGCCTACCTCTCCCTTTCATAATGAAGTTCTGAGGAGATATGCACTTAGGCTACCAGGTATAAATATTTAATCACCCGCTGACGTCACGAAGATGATCATAATTCTATATGCGTTTATTTTTAAAGGGACATCCTTAAATAGTTTTTGGTAGCATCCATATGCAAATTGTTTCATTTCAGCTTTGATTCTACATATTCTGGATTTTTCATTATCTGTGTTGTGGCCTACATAGGTGAAGTGAATGCCTGACAGCAGAGGAAGTAGTCATAGGTAAGTGGCAGGTCAGTGAGAGGAGCACTGGTCCAGGGCAGGGATAGCCTGGCCAGTCATACCCATTCACTTTATGAAAGATAGAAGATATTACCAGGATTTCACAATATTTAACTGTAATATTTCACAACAAATACTGCATTTTTGTATTACAATATTTTACTGTAATATTTACAATATGATACTGTAATTTAGTGAATCGATCACAGTAAATTACTGTGATTTCTTGTAAAATATTTACATAAAATATTTATACAAAATATTGTGATATATTCCTGGTAAATTACTGTGACATATTCACAACATTTTACTGTAAAATATTTACAGTAAAGTATTGTGATATATTCCTGGTAAATTACTGTGATATTACTGTAAAAGTAATGCAATTATTAGCTAGTAATTTACTGTAAATTCACGGTGAAAAATTTAACAGTGTGGGTCTGGCACCTCTTCCCTTCACAGCCTTCTCCACTCAAAAAACCTGTGAAAAACCCATTGTCATTTATCTGAAATGGGGCAGGCTTTAAGCGATGCCTCGCTAAAAAATTATTTGCAGAATTCAAATCACCTGGGATTTTTTCACGTTTTTACATACCAAATCTGACAATAGCCTTTTACCCAACTCCACTGCATGCTGTTTCAGATGTTGTTACTCTGCTTACATCACATGTTTTGATTCTCTAATTGGTTGTGTGTTTATCCAAATGCATCCAGAGACAGTTTATTGTGTGTCCGTCTGTACTTCCCCCTATAGGTTCACCACGCTAGGGTAGGAGTCAAGTTTCAATTTCTGGCACTGAAAAAAGAAGCTCATGTGAAACTCCAGTTCCTCCTGTGCTCTCTGGAAGCTAGTTTGAAGAGTGAGTCCATCCTCATAGCTCCTCAGTAACCTATATAACCAGTGATATACAGTCTGTGTGGCAGGGACAGCTTGTGGAGTCACTGTCTGCAGCGTTTGTTTGTTGTTTGGATGACAAACATTTTAGAGGAAAGCTGGAGAGTGCTTCATGATCCCTAATGCTCAGTTTACACTGTTTTGAGCTGTACAAGATGAAAGACGACCATCGTAGGAGAAACGTGGAGATATCTTTTTGGTCGTGGCTCTAAAAGAGTGGTCCTATGTCGCAAATTCCATGACGGCCGTTGTCAGCGTCTTGTGACCACAGACAAGCTAAGACAAAATTCTAGCAGAGTCAGAAATTTAGGATGACTGTCTCACATTGTGACAGCTGCTAGGACCTGTCACTCCGTGTCCACATACTCCTCCTCCTCCTCGCATGTTGACGTACGTCGTAACCTGCGATTGCCTGCGACCAACATTACAACCAATGCCAGCAGGGTGAAAGAGAGGGGTAGCCGTAGAAACAGTGTTATCATACCTCACTTTTGATGCTTTGTTAGCAGCAAGTGTGACACTCTCTGGCTCCACTCCTTACCAGCTCTTTAGATAAATGCAATGATAATCTAATATTTTTCAGATTACCAGTGCATTCTGCACACATTGTTCTTTAGTTGCTCTCTCATCCTTCGTAATTACACCACAACCACCACTTTCTCCTCAGACAGCAGACATAAAAAACCAAAGCACCTTGCTTTTTGAAAGCTGCTATCAACAGTTTTGCTATTTTCTGCTGCGTAGCATGTTTGCCTTTCACTTGAAACAGAATGATTCATTAAGATGGAGTGCTATTCTCTACACGCTGAGTATTTTCTTTACACACACCTGGGCATTGGTTGGCTCTGAAGTCAAGATCACACTTCATCCTCAGTGTTGCTGTGTTGCAAGCTGGGTGCAGACTGGAATGCAAAGGTTTTTTTTTTCCATTTCCTTTGTGTCGTAGTTAAAGTTGGTTTAATTATGGGGGAGCTTTTTTCACCAGCTTGATAAACAGCTGCAACATTCATGCTTCAATCAGAAGATTAAAGCAAGTTGTCTGGACTTGTAGAGTCCTCCTCCAAGCAGCTTTATCCACTTCTAACTGTTTGGTGGGGAAACATGGTTGATATTTGGTGGAGGACCTCAGTGGGTGGATCTGAATGAAACTCACCAAACAATAGTTCTAAATGTCTCCATACTACCTGTGTTGGTCTGACTGACTGTGCCTGGTGTGTCTAACGACTGGCTAATGACTATGAGACTACTGGAGGGGGACTGGTCGACAGTCCACTGTTCTTGCTGTGAGCATGTGACTTGGAGTGAAACTTCCTGGGAATGGATGGAAGCTGCATTGTATGTGGTAGAAAGATGATGTCTGAGTCCACCACCTCTTTTGAGGGAATGTTCCTCCAGCTTGACATAGATGACTTCCTTGACTCCGCTTCCAAACCTGTCCTCTTTGTCTAAGACCCTGTTCACACTGGGGAAATCAATCCGACTAGAGTGGGATTCAGGCCATATCTAGACATATCTGGATAGTTTTTTTCTGAGTCTGAACAATGTGAACCCGGATGTATCCGGATTGATTTCAATCCACTTCTCGGAGGTGGATCTTGCCAGATTGGCTCAAATGTGGCTCAGGTTTGAATACAAATGTGGCTAGCGAATTCGGCTAGCGACGTGATACTTCTGGTTCACGGGGACAGTGTCCGAGTCGTGTACAAAAACCATATGTAAACAACCGTCATACTACGACAGCTTTGCCCCGAGATTATTTTTGACAATGCTACAAAGGAATAAACTGCTTTTTGAACAGTAAAAAAAAAAAAAAAAATGAACGACGCATGCGCACACGTGGAATCTGCATATTGCGAGGTGGCACCTAGCGATTTGGAGGATAACAAAGATTCTGGATTAAGCTGGATTGAGCGCGGACATGCGTGTGTGATAGCCACATTTATAATAATAACTTTATTTATAAAGCATTTGAAAATAGGTCTGAATGTATCCAGCTTAAAGGCTATCCAGCTCTAGCTGGATTGAGCATTCCTCACTGCACTGGACTGCATATATGCTGTGTTTGTCCCTGGGAATTATGTCTTTCAGGTGAACCAGTTTCTGTCTCAGTGTTGTCGTTGGTTTAAAATTCATGCTTCACAACTTTTAAAATCAAAAGAAATACCAGTATATTCTGTTTCTGTGTCTGACCATGACCGTCTATCTGAGGCTTCTGCACAAAGTCTGAGATTGTGATGCAGTGGTTGTGTATTGTATGGATGTCATTTGAAACAACAACAATGGTGTGAAATAGTTCAGAGTGGAGTTACGTAGTATACACTTAGTGCTTCAACGCAAGCCATATGTACAAAAAAATCAAGCAGAAAAGTGAAAGTCAGTGTTATGTAAGTTTATTGACTGGTTTTTACTAAAAGTGAATAATACAAGAGGGGCAAGGAGGTAAAGGTGACATCCACGAAGAACAGAAAATACAGATATTCAGTAACAATCTGTGCTTCCACCTGTTATTTAAAGGTAGGGTAGGAGATTTTGAAACCTCAGTGAGAGTCAGCCAGATTTTGAAAGTAAACACATGCCCCTTTCTCTCTGAGTTTACCCCGAAGCCACGCCTCCCAACCAGTCTGTGACTTCGGCCATCATGCACGTAACCTCTCTGGTGTGTGCAGGGCAGGAAGAGAGTGACAACTAGCCAATACTCTGTGCAGGGGCGCCTCGTAGGATTGGCTGATGTTTTAAGCGTTTTATAGCTTCCACAGATGATTCATATTCTTCATTTTAATGTGAAACTGATGAACTAATCGGTTGCTATCGGATTGTAAAGAGAAGTTACACTAATTTAACAAAAAGTGCATCAGAATGAAATCTCCTACCCGACCTTTAAGGACACCTGGACTCACCACACCAGTTTGCCATTATTGTTTTTATTTATTATTTTATAAATGTATTTTTATAACACAGCTGCTGAATTTATTTGCAAAGGACAAACTAGTCCCTTTAGCAACTGTTAGCGATAGATTAGCAGAAGCATAACTACACCACCTCAATTTGCCATTTTAATACTAGTTGCTGATGAAAGAACCTGCAAATAACAACCTATTTTAGCAACTTTTGGAAATACATTGCTTTATTCACTTCAATTTGTTAATGAAATAAAGATAAGGTTAGCAAGTTAGCCACAATGTAGCACACTGTATCAGTTTGGTATAATTAAAACATCAGCTTCTGACCAATGCAAGAGCTCTTACAAACCAAGAGCCACTTTGGCAACACCATGAGATGCCATTATCCCCACATTTACTAATGTTACCTAAAAAGTAGTTCAGGGTTAGCCAGCTAGCTCTAGTGTATAGCTACATCATATTCATTGCTGTTGTAATATTAGCCAATAAAAAATGAGTAAATGTCAAATAGGTCTACTTTAGCAGCTATTATTCTATTCTGACAGAATTCTCACAGACAATAACATTGATAAGAATGTAAGCAACTTAGCCAGCAAGTCTTAATGTAGCTACACTATATACATTTGCCATTCTACATTTGTCAGCATGAAGTCCATCCACCACCCCAAAGTCACATTAGCCATTAAGCTAGCAGTGCTAAGTAAGACATTATCACATTTGTAAAAACTAAACTAGGCAGTAGAGATATTATTTTTAAATTTGTATGACAATAGCAATAAAACATATTACTTTGATACATTCAATTGTTTACACGTTTACCTTGAAGTAGCCTATTGTTTTGACACAGAATATTCAATACAAAATGCTTCAGTTGAATCTATTTGTTAAAGCACATAGATTGTAAATATTGCCACACTTAACAAAGGGCAGCATTGGCTCAGTATTTGCCATCATACTGCTCTGCAGGTAAAAGCAGGTAAAAACTTGAGTAACATTGTCTGCCAAACCCCCTAGAGCTGCCCACCAGACAGTATCACTTCATCTACACCTCGGATAATGATGACAACAATGAATTAGACTGTAAGATGCAAAAGAATAAATGCAAATTTCAAGTACACTTACTCTTTAACACCATTTACTTTTAATACTTAATAGTGTCAAAATATGATGAGGCATATAAACAACCCTGTTGTCACTCATAAAAAAGGCCCTGGTCTACAAGGACACTCATAATTCTAGCTGGTATCAAATAATATGTCCTCAGAAATGAAAATTCAAGGACACAAAGATGCAGGGGTTTTTGTTCTTGCACTGCTACTATTTTGAAAAGCTCTCAGACTGGTCTGCATACAGACGGCGGTGAATGGCTCACATTCTTCACTTGCAGCAGTGGGTGTTGCTTTTGCAAAAACCTTGCGTACTGTACAGACTTAACTAAAGCTAAACTTCTCACTGCAGTTCCTCCACAGCCTTCACACTGAACTCTGTTCAATGAGAATGTGGGAGCAAAACTGAAAAAAAGGTAGGTAATATAATAATGTACCATGAATGTTGCAAACACATCCAAAAACGAATGGAGACTGATTAATATGTATTATACTTGTGTACTGTTGTCTTGTTTTTTCTGCAATTTTATTCTGCAATTGACAAGTCAACATATAGGAAATGAGTGAATGTGAAGAGTTTGGAATCTGGATTGATTCTTTCATTAAATCAGCAAGATTTCTGCTGATGAAGGAGCTCCTTACCTTGATAAAGGATCAAATACATTTCATTTCATTCATGAAAAGGATAATTAATGTATAACTTTTGAAATGCATTTTGCTGGATTTGTTTGTTATTGTTCTGCCTCTCACTGTTCAAATAAACCTACCATTTAAATTATGGACTAATCACTTGGGTTTTTTATGTGTGGGCTGCGGTGTTTCTATGCCCCTGGATGATGGACATGATAGATGTGTCTTGTGTCTGGGCTACCAACATGCTCTTTTGTCCCGTGAGTCCCCCCAGTCCTGTATGAATTGCTTTATTCTCCCAGCATGCACCAGAGAGGCACGTTGCCTTTTCTTTCCTTCCAAGTACCTGGCCAGGGCATTCAGACAAGACAAAGTGAGAGAGAGATACTTTCTCTGTGTCAATGGGCTCCCGCCTCAGCTCTGTGCCCCCTCCCACTCCGAGTCTGGAGGTAGGGGCGGTGATGGAGGATGAGTATGAGGTGGATGATGACATTGATGTGGCGACCGTCTCGGAGGATAGCGATAGTCTCTGGGCAACAAGCCGCTTTGGGTGTGTTATCAGCAGGGCTGCCGAGGCCCTAGGAGTGCCTGCCCCTGCTGTTTCCGGTGCCTCCATCTCCCTCTTTGAGGATGATGTTGCAAGGTGAGCCCCACCCACCCAGGTGCCCCTCCGTCTGGACTTTAGGGACCTGGTTTGCAGGCACTTTGCTACGCCTTCCATGTCACACAGGTTTTCGGGCCCATGTCGGCATTTTTCTGATTTGAGCAACAGGGATCAGGTAGCCTGCGGTCCCCTGCCTTCCTGACCCCCTTGATCTCGCCTCTAGCTCCGCGCTTGGCAGAGCTGCCTGCACCAGCAGGAACTGCCATACTATGGACACCCTGCTGGTTAAATTGCACAGAGCTGTAGCTATTCAGACCTGCCTGGCCAATACGGTGGCCATTATGGCTCTTTACCTTCGCCACCTGTCACAGCGGATGCAGAGTGAGCATGGGAACGCCGTTATTACTGAAGAAATCCAGTTGGCTTCGAGGTGCCTCGCATCAGTCACAAGAGAGCAGGCCGATGCTGCTGGCGCTGCGCTGGCGTCCTTCTGGATTGTCAGGTGCCACCTCTGGCTGTCACAGTCCCTCATACAGCAGAGCGACAGGGACTATTTGCGGACATTACTGGTGGACCCTTCAGCCATGTTTGGTCCTGTCAGGCTCCTGCAACAGGCGCAGGAGAGCCATCGCTGTGCACAAGTGGTCACAAGTGGCCTCTCCCGGCATAACAGAGGTCCTAAGAGGAGGAAGGTTGGCACCTTTACACCTCTACCTGCTCGGGCTCCGGTCTGGGACGAAGGGGTCTCCATGTCTCAGCCGAAGACGTTTCACCAGCAACATAGGGAGACGCATAGGCAACCCACCAAACCGGCAGCGGGTCGGGGCCCCCCGAAAGGGCGACCCCCTCCCTCCTGACTATTCTCGACCAGGCAGCCAGCCCCCTCCCTTGATAAATTTCAGGGCGGCGTGGCTGGATCTCTACGTCACTTCGACTTGACCCGGGGTTACCGCCTGCAGTTTCTCTGCAGGCCTCCCACAACATCCCTTCCCTCCTTTACATTAGTGTCCAGCCCCCATCATGCAGAGGTCCTGCGCTTGGAACCCTCTGCTGTTCTGTTCTGCTGTTCTCCCTGGGAGCTTCCCCACTGGAGAGACCTGCTGTCCCAGGTGAACGGGAGCCTGTGTTCCACCCGTTTCCAGCAGAGCTGAGGTTGATGGCCTGGCCCCTGAAACCCCTTGAACCTTTATTATTTGTTATAACTTTGGGAAAAACCAAGCCCTAAAACATTATTCCAGTTCTAGTGGAGCCGAACATTATGAAACTTCTCTTCTTGATGTGTGCTGATACCCCTATGAACATCTCCTAAATTACACGTTTGTGTGATACATGATAGTTTGTGAAGTTTCTTAGAATAGTGTGACATTTGTAGGGCAGCGTTGTGACTTTCATGCTGCGCTTTTATTCATACTGATCCTGTATCACAGCAACACAAACACACTGCACCCTCCGTTTTCTGCAAATATCAGTCCATTCATGTTAAATGAATTTCATATCAACACAAGCGATCAACAGCACCTCCTTCAAAGAGGCAAGCTTGAGTGTTGACCGCTTGCTGCTCCGCCCCAATTAACCTCACGCTGCATCTCTTTGCTGCAATGTTACTGCTGCTGTGCCCCGGCTCAAGCTTGTGTTTTCCAGCAGAGAATATCATCCCCCCAGGGATTCAAATAATCTTTTAAATTGACGTAAACCACTGACATTAAGCAACTTTACAAAGCAGCCCCCCGCAGGTAATGAAACACCTTCCTTTTCTTCATATCCCCATCGTACCATAATGCCAAGGATATCAGGATATCTCACTTTTCATTTCTTCCTATTCAAAGATTATGGGATCACACTATCAGTGTGATATCAGGACTTGACAGCATTAAGTTATTCCACCCACTCTTACGTGGAAAACATGACATTATACGGGCAAATGATGTGACATTCTGTAGGCTGCACTTCTGTAGATAAACTTGAAAAAGATTCCAGTGTAAGGACAATAACTATTGTAGGGAAAACAGTGAGGATAAGTGTCAGAATCCAGGTTATACATTAAAATGTGTCATTTTTAACCAACCTGTGTATGTTTCCCTTATTACAAAAATAGCTTGAGAATATAGCAAAAACTTCTACATTTTTTATAGAAGGAGGATAGCTTATTTTGCAGTTTTATTTTTATTTTCTGCATTAGAGCAAGATATTTTCCCATTTTGGGACAAACAAAGGTTTTTTTTAGTCTTGGATGAAACAGTTCTTTTGTGATTGACGTTGTGCTGTAATATTAATAAAAAAAACAGGCTAGCTATAAGGAAAACACAAATAGGCTCAAATGTTATGGTGAATTTTTATAATATATATATATATATATATATATATATATATATATATATATATATATATATATATATATATATATATCATCCTTTAGAATTGCCTGTTTAGATTTGAGAAGAGATTTAATAACAGCCATTCTAGCTGTTGTAACTTTTTTTTGTCCACATTAGCCCCTCTGCTTTGAGTAGTAGGATTTGTCTGAGCCTCTTTCTTGTTTGTGCTTTACTGTTGGACCATTGATTGCAGTCAGAGTTAGTAAACCCTGCTGTAGTCATGCCTCTTTCAGTTCAACATTTCAAATCAGCACTGGTCTTTTCTGTTGCTCATTTTCCTGCTTTAAACCATGATTTTTGTACCTAGTTGTAAAAATGTCTGTTGGTCTGTTGTGATTGACTCACTTTTGGAGTAGAGCTGGGAAAAAAAACCTTTTTTTACTAAATAGTATATTAACAAAAACTATTGTTATAGTTTTATATTATTATTATTATTATGTTGTTTTTTTTCTCCTAGGTCAGATGTGACATAATTTGCATATAGAACATTATATATTATATATAAAACAGTAATTGAAGCTAATTACTGTTTACATGTATATACTATATATATAGTAGATAATAAACTACAATGTTAATTCTGACCAGTAAACTTTAATTCTTTGGTCAGTTCCAAATATAATGTTTATAATAATACTAATATAATCATCTATCCGCAGATACCTCCAGCACTCTGCAGAGGGTGTAGAGCTCTCTTAGAAACAGGGTAAGGAACTCGGTCACCCAAGAGGAGCTCGGAGTACAGCCGCTGCTCCTTCTCATCGAGATAAGCCAGCTGAGGTGGCTCGGGCATCTGTTTCGAATGCCTGGGTAAGTCCCACCGGGAGGAGGCCCAGGACCTGGCGGAGAGACTATGTCTCTTGGCTGGCCTGGGAAAGCCTCAGGATTCCCCCGGAAGAGCTGGAAGAAGTGTCTGGTGAGAGGGAAGTCTGGGCGTCTTTGCTTAGACTGCTGCACCCACAACCCAGCCCCAGATCAGCGGTCGAAAATGGATGGATGGACATTAATACTAAATAGACACTGTGTTCTTTTGCAGTGCAGGTATGACAGGTTGTCTTGGTGTAAAGCCCTAAATTGTCTTGAATTCTGCAAAAGATTAATGCTATAACAAAACAAAAAATACAATATTTTTGAAGGTCAATGGCACCCTATTACTTGACTAAATTGACAATAGACAGCAGCAGGATCCTTGGAACACCTTCACAGAAAGAGAGAGTTGTGTCAATTACATACTAAGCACAATAACGACCGATCCTTGGTATGGACCAAGCGGCAACCTTCGGGGCTCAAAGTGGAAGCCCATGCGGAAGTGTCAAAACTTGTAATTCACGCTGCAACAGCTGGGGGCTGGCTCCAAAAGCGAGTAATTTCCCATAGACTCCCATGTTAAAATGGCCGATTTCACAGCAGAAAAGAACATGTTTACGGCCTGGTACAAAAAACCACTCTGGTCTCAGATGATAGGTTCTCTTCTAGTGTCAATTGTACGGGGGGTGAATTTTTTTACAACTCACTCGTTTCAATTGTATTCGGACTTAAAATTACGCCTAATTATGGGCGTTGCCGCTTGAGTGACAGACAGTTGACGTATCACAGCGTGAGTTTCCTGCTTCCACGATCGCCCGCCCCCCCTAAACCCCGCTCGTGCCCCCCCTCTTTGTCCATATTCGGAGTTTTAGTTGACGTGACGCTGCCAACATGGCGGCGGTCATCACGTCCCGGAACCTCCCACTGAGACTCAAAACGGCTCTTCAGAAACAAACGGGTGACGTCACGGAGGCTCTGTCCATAGTTTTTACTGTCAATGGTATGGACACAGGATCAGTCAGAATCTAATGCCAACTGACTTTTAGCCACAATACTCTGTATAACCCAAACATTAGCGGCTGCTGCTGCTGACTACCCCTTTGTGTTTTGTGATCCTGATGTGACTGTAACACTGAGCTCATCATCATTGCCCCTGTATACTGTCTGTTAAAACAATGTTGTTTTGCAATAGCTATTGTTGTCATATTATTGCTCTGTCCTATATTTTGGAACAGGCCAGCCTTCAATTAGCCACTAGAGGAACTGGCACTTTCATGTTGGTTTTATTTGTCAGGCTTGGGTGGTCAAAAGCACAGAATTTTAATATCCTGTAAAGTTACTAAAAAAACCCTGCTAGGATAGATTCATCTATCACACGCCACATGAACTCAAAAGCATGGGAATGTCACTCAGATCTATCCCACCTACCCCCATGGCAGTGTCATTGTCACATACGATGTTATTCACTTAAACTGTAAGGCGCTGATCAATCCACTGAATCGATAAGACAGTGTTATAAGCACAGAGCAGCCCTCATGTTGTCATAAAGAGCTGCTAATCCTCCTGGTTCAGCTGCAACTTGCCTTTTTCTTTGCCATTTATTAGTCCTGCACATCACACCAGACATTTGTGACAGAATAACACCTTAGAGGGTAGTAAAATATCATTTTTCATACCATTATACTTAGTAATACCTAGTAGAAATAAAAGATTGTATGTATGTTGAAGTGCCACCTAGTGATTATTTATAAAAGATTTTTATTTTATGATTCATCGTGTAATGTGAAAATGTGCCAGTGATGTCTTTGGGCTTGGAGGGAGGGACGTGCATGATAAACACAAAGGAAAATTTGCTGACTTGCTCAAAATGTTCCAAATTAAATTGTGTAAAACAGTGTGGTGTTATCTTAGGCAGCACTCTGCATGACACATACTGTAATAAAAGCAACGGTGCTAGTAGGAGATGTGTGTGTTTAACTCCTCTCCTCACTTCTTGTTCTCTTCCATCTGGTGTATTTTTACAGAAAAGAGACAACAAGAACAAAAAGCCAAGCGGCGACTAAAGGCCGCTGAACAGCAGGTTACCTCTCTCCTCGTCAACAGTGGCGTCTGCTAATTGCTACTGACATTTTGCCCGTGTTGTTCCAATCATTGTGATGCACTGCTTTCTTCACCAACAAAAAGAGGAGGGGATCAGAAATACCATCGTCTGCTGAGCATCTCAATATTTGACAAAAAATCTAATTATTGCACAGTTTGCTCTGATGGCGAGATGTTTCCTGAACGCAGCAAACATTTCTGAACCTGCACCCACAGATCGAGGCTGCTGGCAGGTGACAAAAAAGAGAGGGACCTTATGTTTATATTAGCAAAACATTCAAATCATAGGAGACAGATTAGTTTTTTTTCATAGTCTCTTTATAGTTGTTTTCCTCTTTTCTGGGTTCAGTTTTAGCGTGTTGTTTTTATTTTTCATCTTTTTCTGTAGTCTATTTCTGACTCTTTGAACTTGTTTACCTTCCATTTTTGGTTTTTCATTTTTGTTTATCATTAGTTTTTTCATCTTTTCTTGTGATTTGCTGTCTCATTGTAGCTGTCTTCCATCTTTTTTGTAGTTTTATTATCATGGTTGATTGGTGTCTGTGGTTGTTTTTTTAATATTTGTGTGTTTTTATTGGTGTCGGTAGTTTATTGGCAGTGTTTTTTTCATCTGGTTTGTGGTTTAGTGTAAATATCTGTCAGTTTATAGAGAGATTTCCTTCCACCCTGTTAGCAGTCTGATGATGGACAGCTGACTTTGGAGGAGGACATCTGTGTTGTTAAAAATGAAGGCATCTCTTTGCTGGGAGCCCTTCATGAACACAGCTGTTTATTGATTCAGACAGACCACATGGCTGATGGATTTTGTGTGTTTTATTTGGGTCTCAATGACACAGACAAAAAGAGAAGCTTCGGCAAATGATTGATCAGCGTGCATACACGGCTACACCCCTAGTTTCTGTTGCCTAAATGCGTCAAGAGTCTATTGATGGCTGTGAAGTGGATTTCGATGTCCTTTCAGCAGGCCCTGGATTTGTATTCTCTGATTGCATCGTGGCTTCTTCTTCGCACTGGTGAAAAGCACACAAACAGGGAGAACCTAATCCCTGCTGATATTCTGAGGCTCAGAAATCAAAATGAGAAGTGTCCCTTAGTGGCCCAGTGAATCACTGTCTAAATAGGGAAAATACAGCGGACACTGTGCAGTAAACCAAACTTTGTTTTTGTTAAATTAAAACAAAAAGTGTTGGGCAAAAATTAGGAGCCAGTACTTTAGAAGTCACTTGTTGCTAACGCCCTACATTTTCCAGTTGTCTCATTTCTGTCCTTAGGAGGGAATTAACAGTGACGAGTATTGATTGGAATGTCCTGCGGCGTCTCATGTCTGACAGAGATGAGAATATCTAATTTTGCCATATTTTGCTTCAAGCAAAAGTGCAGATTGTTTAATTTTCACACAGCCTAATGTGATGACATGCACGGAATATTTTGTGGAGTGTTTCTAAGTTGTCCACCGTTTTCAGTCAAGCACTATAGGAAAATAATAATAAGAGGGAATCACTGTAAATGTTCTTGAAAATAATGGACTTATATGGCACTCCTGAGAGAACAGGCACATTAAAAATGTCTGGACAGTCAACACGTTCAGGGTCATGTAACATTCTGAAGGTGTTTACTCGGTATTTAATTTCATAATTGACTATTTTTTTGTCCTTACAGTTATTGTGAAATTGCTAGGAGTTTGCATTAAATCGTGACGGCTTTTTTTTTAATAACCAATTGAATTGAATTGAATTGAATTGAATTGAATTTAATAATCATCATATCAATTTATATCACACTGTATTACGTACAATATAAATCTCTCAGGTTTAACAGCATGCTGTGTAGTAGGGCGTTTGTGTTGTAAGCATTTACCAATTATGTGTTACCAAATAGATATACATACATACATATCCATACATATATGTACATGCAAATTTGATTGCAACTTTGTGTACGCTGCTGTTTGTAACCAGACAGACAGCAGTCTTCTTTTTAGAGGGCAGTGTCTTTCTCCTTGCAGCTCTGTCATGCACACCATGGTGGCTGAGTGTTCTTCTGATGGTGGATTCATCAACATTTACATTAACCAATATGAGAGCCCTGTCTTCCTTTGTGAACTTGTAGCCTGTTACTTATCTTTTATTTTTTCTATTTAACTCTTGCTCTGACTGTCAGTGTTGTATTGCTGCTGGTACCCAAATTTCCCTGAGGGACCTTCCCAAAGGGATTAATAAAGTATATTCTATTCTATTCTATTGGTCTTATATAACTATTTAAACTGTGAATGATTTTGATTACAACTGTTCAGACATAACATTATGGCCACCTACCTTTTGCTGAAAAACAGCCCTGACCCATCAAGGCATGACTCCTCTAGACCCCTGAAGGTGTGCTGTAGTATCTGGCACAAAGATGTTAGTAGCAGATCCTTTAAGTCCTGTAAGTTGTAAGTGGGATGAACCTGTTTGTCCAGTACATCCACAGATGCTTGATTGGACTAAGATCACCTGAAACTTGTTGTTGTGCTCCTCAACCCATTCCTGAACCATTTGTGCTTTGTGGCACATTATCCTGCTGAAAGAGGACACACCAACTTTTAATAGGTGCTACATGTCAAAGTAGCATCCGCATTTATGACAGGACCCAAGGTTTCCCAGCAGAACAACAGTGGAGCAACAGTAACTGTTCTGTTGGATCGGACCACACAGGCCGGCCTTCTCTCCCCACTGGCATCAAGCCTTTGTCGCCCATGTCTCTTTCACTGGTTCACTTTTCCTTCCTTGGACAGCTTTTGGTAGATACTGACCACTGCAGATCAGTTTTGGAGATGCTCTGCTGACCCAGACATCTAGCCATCACAATGTGGACCTTGTCAGACTCTCTCCAATCCTTCTGCTCACTCATTTGTCCTGCTTCTAACATCAGCTTTAAGGACAAAATGTTCCCCTGCTGCCTAACATATCCCAGCCAGTAACAGGTGCCATGAGGAAGAGATAATAGTGTTATTCACTTCACCTGTCAGTGGTCAGAATGTATATATAGTATATATAGTATATCTGTACTATGACACCCTTGGAAATCAACAAAACCATGCCTTCATACATGTTTGGGAAAAGTGTAATTTTTATTTAATGTAATTTTAATAACCAATTAATTAAAACAAATGTTTCCATGGTCATGCCTTTTGTTTTGTTTTATACATTATGTTATAGCAGACACATGCAAAGCAACCTTGTTTTGAAGATGGGAACACTATAGTAATGTTATACAGTAATGCAAACAGCTCAGTCGGAATATTGTCTTTGACTATGTGCTCCATCCTGGTGCTGCTGCAGAGCCATAGGCTGGTGGGCCATCAGCTCCTTCATTCTCTCCCATGAGGACTGTAGAAAAAACATGTTCGCTTCCTACTGTTTACCTCAAGAGGTCATAGCAGGTCCATAACATTAAGAGGTTCTCTCCCTGGGGAGATTCCAAGAAAGCAGCAGTGTGAAAAGGCGGTGCAGTATGGAAAAGAAACCCCAGGCAGAGATCTACAAATATTCTGAGCATTTCATCTGTCATGACTAAGGTGACTGAGATGGGCAGAGTGCCTATAAGCCTGTAGCCATACATTAATTTTTAAAGACACCTGACACTGACTCCCCCCATACAGCACACACAGTAATTTTTGATTTTCCTCGCAGTTCATGAGACATCTCAGACAGCATATGGGGGGCTGTCAGTGCAGCAGGAAGCAGTGCTGCTCTTACAGAGCACCCCGCTGTGTAAACAGAAGTGAGAACAGAAGGTGATTGTAAAAGGTAACTTTGAATGTTAGCGTATATTACAACTGTAGAAATTCATCAGTGCAGTGAAGGGATGCAGTATGATGCAGTCAGAACACTTATAATGTAGAAAGTGTCATGAATATTCTCTGGTAAAATCACACACAATGTGTAAGCAATACTGAAAAAGGTATAAAGATTATGACACAAACATCAGTGTATAATATGGATTGGCATAGCACTAAACCGTATCTATTATTGAAGTGTGAGGGAGAATTTTTAGAGCACTCAGAATTTCTTCCGTATTCATAATTTATATTTAAATCCTTCTTAGTCCCCACTACATATTCAGATCTCATTTACTGTCATCCGAGCAGACTCACCACCTTTATCCTCCAGGAATCTAGTCTCAGTAAATGTTCTTATTGGGATTTGAAGGGGGTGATTTGAAGAAAGGTGCTTGCCATGGTAACAGGAAGTAGAAACATTCTACATGTTCATGCACAGATAGGGTAATCATTTTATTGTATGGCATCTTGTTTGCTGCATATTTAATCATTAAGAATGCATAATTCAGTTAAAGCCTCTGGGTAAAACCTCATACAGTGATGCTCAGAGGTTTTTGAACCTTTAGAATTTTCTATATTTCTGTATAAATATGAGCCAAAACATCAAATAATGATCACAGGTGTTTCATTTTAAAGTAGTTTTATGTATTGATTGTACGTATTTTTACATAGCTTTTGTGCTCAAACCAAAACCACCTCTAAATAGTCCAGTTTGGACACATTATGGACGAATTACAAAGACAGACCATTGTTAGCCTATATAGCCAGGAGTCATCCTAGCTGGGGACCAACAAAGATCACTCCAATGTACTAGTCCATGCAACAAGGTCACAAGAAACCCAGGGTAGGTAAGCCTCTCTTAAATTCATGTTCATGAATCCACCATCAGGGAAACACTGAACAACCACTGTGCTATCCAAAAAGAACGCATGCTGTCTGCGTTTTATCTGCACAAGTGAGACAAAAATACAATTGAGCATATTTTTGGAGAAATAAAAACACTTTTACAACTAACATGTAAAACATGGTGGTAGTATCATGGTTTGGATCTGTTTTACTGCATCTGGGCTATAATGAAACAATGAATTTTAAATCAAAGCTGTTGGTTTGTAAAATCTAAAATTCATCTGAACTGTCGGATGACTGATCAGCATTTACCTGAAGCCCTTCATTGCTACACAAGGATGTCAAAGCAAAGCTTCACATATTTTTACCACTGATATACGTAATATTGATCATTTGTGAGAAAATCTGCTGATGTTTTGAGGCATATTTATGCCGAAATAATAAGCATTCGATGGGTTTACACACTTTAAGCATCACAGTAACCGAAGAGGATGCTTTTAAATATTTATATACATTGTCTTCAAATACTGATGCAGAGGTTCAATTTTCTGCCTAGTTTGTCTTTCACACAGGCCTTACTCCCATTGCATTTCTGTAACGCTCCAGCCTGTGTCTGTCAGAGGAGATAGTGTAGGTGCCATATAGAAGAGTGAAAAAAATGTGTGTGTGTTGTGAGGGAAGAAGACTTCAATCATTCATCACCTCTCACTGCACCAGTGTCACAGGGTGGAGTTTCAGAATACAAGGAGCAAGGTTCAGGGATGTTGCGAGAACATGTTTTAGTGATTTGTAGTGTTTAGACTGAAATGTCTGTAGAAAGTTAAAGAAATAGACTATATAGCTGTGTATTTTTTTAAGATTAAAGCTTAAAGCCTTTTCTTGCAGCTGCAGTTGATTGTGTGCCTTGGATAGGCGTTTGCCCCTCCCTCCATTTGCCTCTTAGCTGATGTAGGGCACATCAGTAAGTCCTGTGAATTATTTAAAAAAAGCAAATGTTAAACAGTAAATTTAATTATGAACACGTGCACTTTGTTTTCTGCTTCCACTTCCATGCTTTGCTTGACAGAGGAAACTTGGAACTGGAAGTTGTGATGCGTACTAGCAGGCTTGGCCAGGTGACCAGTCAAGTTGATGGTACATGTTGGTTAAAGATGAATTATGTTGTAAGCATGTATGCAAAGGCATGGAGACATACAGAGTATGAAACCACAACCAAACCAAATCAGGATTAGCCAAGCCTGAGAAGAAGATGTTTTTTTCTTGTGTAGATTTTTGTCATTAGATCTACCCTTCATTGTCTCCCAGTCAATAATTGTTTTTACTCCTGCGACACCTTTATTGGCTTCAAATAGTTCTTGTTTTTGTGTTGACTCAGTGTATTTGTTGCTTGTTTTTTGTGTTGTGTTTTGCTTTTCTTAATATTTAATGCTGTTTAGTGTACAGCTCTGAAGCACTTTGCAATTATTATCTGTAACAGGTGTGCTACCATTATAATCAATATGTTTAGAATAACAAAATAATATTACAATAGTTGTATTATAGTAGTAATATAGTTTGCTAAAAACCTTTAAAAGTAATGACTGTTCTAATGAATCTGTCTCCTGTTATGAAACTTCATATGCATATAATCCTGTGAAGTTCTAGGCATAATGCACTCTTCTGTTATTGAACACATCCTGTTTAAAGAAGATGGCGACTAGGAGGATCCAGATGACACATCCAGAGAGTGCAGGCTGGGATATGACCACACTGAAGCTTATGCTTTTATCAGCATGAGACTGCTTTTGAAGTTGGAATAACTTAAATCCAACTTCCTCATCTGTGACGTGCGTGGGAGCAAAGCAAACCTAATAAGGATATTTCTATACTGATACTTCAAAACAACCATCACACAGAAATGAAGATCTCTAGAATTTGAGTATGGAAGTTCCCATAAACTGCAACTTCATATTAGAGATACAAATCACATTTGATTTCTTTTACACATAGATTTGGTTTTATCTATGACATTACAGACAATTGATGTAACACACTGATCTAATGCATCACTTTGCATTATAGAAAAAAAAATGTTAAGCACTGATGTGACTGTCAGGTTCGAGCATTTCTGTGCCCCAAGGATACAAAAACAGACGCCGTGGACTGTTTCACTGTTGTTCGGCATAAGCACTATCTTTACATCAGTTTTTCTTTTGTTTTGTGATCACTTTCAGCCTGGTACACGAGCAAATGATTAGCTCCATGGCTCAGACTTGAGTGAATTTGGAAGTGTTAAAACTTGCATTCCACACCACAGCCACTAGAGACTGGCTGCAAAAGCGAGTCAATAGACCCCATGAACTCCCATGTTAAAATGGCCAAATTCACAGCAGAACAAATGTTTACAGCCTGGTTTAAAAAAAGACTGATAAGTTTCCTTTCTAGAGTCAACTTTACAGGCTGAATTTTTAATAGATTAAATAGTACCATTAATACACTGGAATTACCCATAGCTCAGCATGCATATCAATGCACTCTTGTACTTTATCAGAAAGCACAAATTTTACCAATAGCTTCTGGATTTTTGATTTTTCAAGGTCTTAATTTGTCAATTTGCAAGATATCTAAAAATACCCCTGTTTAAAGGATGCTGTTTTTCAAAGACTGGAACCAAGTGTCCTTTCTTTTAAGTAAATAACAATAAAGAACTGGAGACTAGGACCAAGGAACAAAGAGGGGACTGTGCAGGCAGGGTGCAGGAACCCAACCACAGACAGCTGAGAGTCAGTGGTGCTAATGTGGGGTCTGAGTGTGTAACCTCACTCTCAGTGTGCTCTGATTAAAGAATGATTTATAGTCCTGCTGGAGAGTCCTCTCAGCAATCCGTCTCCTCAATGAGATTTTTTCCCCTTTCGAGGAGGTTTGGTAAATCAAGCCATCTTTGAGAGGATCTCAGCTGGACAATGTCAACGTGTGACTGAGAGGGAAACATTAAATGCTGTAATCACCAGTGTGTGTGTTTGGGAGGGGGGGCGCTGTATATGTCACATACAGTGTTGGATTCCGGTAAAATAGATCAACTGATGCCGACAACACATATATCATTTCAACAGATGAATTATCAGACTAATTTTATCTCTGAGCTTTAGGGTTCATTTGCATGTGAAGTGTTTTATAATGGAGCTGGAATATAATTATTCTCCTCCTTACAGTGCTCGCTGATAGTTTAGATAGTTAACTCTAGGTAACTAAGTCAATAGCTATGCACCAAGGCTTCACTCAAGTTATTTATTTATTTGTAAAAGGCTATGGTATTCCCTTGGGGCAAAAATCTTCTAAAATTTCATCACCCAAAATTCACTGCATGGGTTACCTGGTAAAAACAGAAAATACATATAAAACACCAGCAAAAGTGGGGCATGCCAAGATCCATGTATGTATTTTGATCATACAACATTGACTGTGTATTAAGATAAAAATCATGACAAGTCTCCAAAAGTGAGGCCAAAACATACCCTCTAGAAGTGGCTGCAGCATCGATCATGAACCGTCTCCTTCATGCTAGTGAATAGAACATGGGCGATATTAATACCTGAAAGTACTCCTCAAATAAATTGTTATTAGGGAGGGTTTTATAGCTTGTCAACTAGTTTTTTTTATCACACTAATCTGTGTTTGTTTCAATTGTGTCAGTTCTTTAAAATACATTTGTATTTAATTAGGTATAGACGGCAAAAAAATGAGGAAGTAGTGTGTGGGCAGCAGCGGCTCAGTGGTATAGCAGAGTTGTCCAATAACCGGAAGGTTGGTGGTTTGATCCCAACTCCTCCCTAGTCACTGTTGTGTGTCCTTGGGCAAGGCACTATACCTGCATAGCCTCCAGTGTACTCACTGGTGTATGGCGCTCTTTGCTGGGCTGCCTTGAGCAATTTCCCCATTGTGGGACTAATAAAGGTTTCTTAATTTAATTTAAAAGTTCAGGTGGAGGTTGGAGAGTGTTTGAGTGGAACAGTGACAATGCAGCTTCACCTCTCAACTTCTATTGCACAGACAATGACATCATTTTTACCAGCAGCACCCATATGTGCGATATGTTAATCCCACTTGTGATCTGTCAAACTCCTTATTGATCCAAAAACAGGCAAAGGGCCAGAGCATGAGTGGAGCAGAGGTGGCAGGTTGTATGAAGCAAGCAGCATCCACATGTCACTAAAACTGTAACACTTTTAACATTTTTAAATTTTGTCAAACAAAACAAGTTACATGAGAAGTCATTAGGGGTCCAGGCTTTACTGCATGTCTCTGCAGTAATGTCATGATAATTCAATAGAACATGTATTACAATTACTGTAAAACAAATATGTATGACAGAAATATTTTTTAGTTTTATATGTATAATTTCAATTTTTAAATAGTTTATTTATGGTTTGACCTGATTCTTAATTTTAGTTCCCTCATACCAATTTAAAGGTCTGTCTAACCTTTAAGTGAAGATTGGTGTCTTGTAGTACCACCCAGTATACAGTATAGTAAGCACCATTTTGCTTTAACACTGGTGAAAGAATCATGACAAAAGTGAAAGAAATATATTTAGATTTGAGAAAAAGGATTGTTAATTTCTGCAGGATGTGAGAGGTTTTATCAAGAAGTTCAAGGAGAGTCAAACAGAACAAGACATGCAGATGTAGGAAGAGAAACATTTGGAAGACTCTGTAAAGAAAACTAGTGAGAGATGTATCAAAAGATCTGAGAACAACTGCAGAGACACTAGTGAAGGATTTAACCAAGTCTGGACCTGAAGAGTCAGAGAAGACAGTCACTAGAGTCCTGCACAGGAATGGACTGCCATGTTACAGACCAAGAAAAACCTAGCAGAAAAGACACCTCCAAGACAGACTGACGTATGCTAGAGACAACCTGACCGCTGTGTGCCATGTGGTCAGAAGAAGCTAAAGTAGAGCTCTTTGGTCACGGATATGTGGTGGCAGTAAACTGTTCTGGAGATGCTTCAGTGCAATAATATAAGCTTCCTAAGTGAAAATATTGCATTTTTATATGTGTTAACATTTCTTTGCTCTATTAAATATTTAAAAGAATGACATTTTCATAAGAGGGCTAATCATTTTGTCAGAAAAACATCTGTATTCTACTATGCACTGGAAACAACATGATCATTGTTCTGAGTCTGTAAAATAAGAAACCAAGCTGGAAGTTTCTTCACTTAGAGAAGAACAGTGGCAGGAGCCCTGATGCGAAGCCACTGCAGAGTCCTCTGGCATGCCTATTAATCATTCACAAATCATCTGCAGACTGAATTCTATCTATCAGATGCTGTCAGGATGCCATTTGTCTAAAGTGTGCTGCTTGAAAACCAATCACAAATGCAACAGTTATTGCAACAATGAATAGCTTTTCATTTCCATATTATCTCTAAAGAGTTTTAGGCCTGTGTCTGAATTGGGTCACAGTATTAAATTTCAGGTAGCTGGCTTATGATTATGCTGCATATAAAAGATTACGCTCCACGACCATGACTCTTTTATTAAGCAGAGCACACAGCTGCTGTGTGTGATGTTTCCCAATTATCTCTTTCTGTTTACCCAATTACATTAATTAAAATGCATACTATTTACATAACCCAGAACAAATAAGCCATTGAGCTAAAGCTATTATTAAGCTTGTGTGAAAATAATTACTCCACCTACTGTTGGCATTGTTACATTCAGGAACAATAATAATAATGTGCAACTTTATGTTCTGACACACTTCTCTCCCATCCCCCAATGAAAAACTGTCAGACACACCAACAATGTAAACAAAGCTGCACCTGTTTTCACTGCACTCTGTAGTATCAGATCTGGCCTTTAACAATGTAGCCCACGTACAAAGCTAACCTGCCTGAATAACAGTGATTAAACCGAGCAAACGGCTTGCTCATCATTACGGCACAAGGAGAGGGCAGTCAGAGAGCACTTGAAGGTGCTTAGCAGTCACAGAACACAGTATTTTTATCTGCTGATTAGCTTACACAGTGCAGGAGAGCACTGGGCGATGATTATTCACGACAGAGACAGCTTTTTGAAACGTGACAGAGCCGTGCTGACTCTATAAATGTCAAGGTAATATTTTTTTTATGCAGCCATTCTCCCTGTTGCATATTCCATATTAACTTGAAATGAAACCATGCCATCCTTGGCAATCCTGCAGAAAAAAAGAGTTTTCTCTGCAAACACACAAAGAAACAGCATTTGCCTGAAAGCATTATGTCCTGAATAATATGTATGGTTTTCGGTATAGACTATATGTTGTTGGTGTTGTAAAACTGAGGTGTCTCTCTGGAAAAAGTGCCAATTATAATATTAAAGCTGTCTCTACCAGTGACCTTTTTGCATTTGCTCTGTATGCTATTACACTCAATCAAGAAAGGTCAGTGGTGGACGTGGGCACCATGCAAAACTGTTTTTGTTTCATATTGTGTTTGTACAAGTGGAGTTCATCACTGCAGATAAATGTTATGACTTTCCATGGATGTATGCAAAAATGTAATTCTTTTGTTTGGTTAACATAAGTTAAGAAGTAAAATATTGATAATTAAAAAAAGTTACTTGTATTAATACAAGTATACACATATTCTATTTCCAATAAAGATATATACCGGCATTTTCCAATATACAGTGCAGTGGCTATGACATTTGGTCAAATTACATTTAGAGTCATTACACAGAGTTATTGTCTAGGTCTAAGATATCACACACAAAAAAATAAGCCTATCAAGCCTGAACATGCTCCAAAAGATAGAATCTGCTCTGCATAGTCATATCAGTGTGTGAGGAGGGAGCCCCTTGGTGGGCAAACTCTGAATTTCTCCCTTCAACAAATACTCAAAATATGAACAGCAATGGAATGTGTGATGCTTCTCATCCACTTTAAATTTAAATTAAATCCATTAAAAATATAGAGATTAATTGTTACAAATAAAATATGAAAATAATATGAAGAAAATTAAAAAAACATTTAGTGGCAGGTTACAGAGATGATAATAATGGCATCTCCAGAAACTAAACAAAACAAAATAAAATCACAAATTACACTTTATCTATTTATTAAAATTTTAAATAATATAATAACAAAAAATCTAACATAAGACACTATTAATATGAATACACAAAGTAAAAAGAAAAATAACAGATGTAGTGATAATAATAAAATAATAGATTCTACAATAAAAATATTACATACTATTAATAACAACTCATAATGAGATAGTACCCTCATTATTATTAATGATAGCCAGTGGTGGAGGAAGCACTGAAACTCATTACTTAAGTAAAAACCAGCCATGGACAGGTCTGTGTGTCATGAGGCAGGCTGTGGGCATCAAGTGAGAGGCTGCTAATAAAAAGCAGGCATTTGCTATTTTTGCTGTGTAAATTACTGCTTTAGATTAATATTATGATTAATGTTAATCAGACATTAATGGATGGATTTGTGTTAGCAGACAGTAGCTAACTGAGCCAGCGCACCGGATCGAGGCATATTACAGAAACACAGCTCGCAGCGTGATGCTATCTCCATGCAGAGTCTGACCTCACATCAGTCCAGCACTGTAATCATAAAATGTAACAAGTAACTACATTGTAGAAACGTAGTGGAGTAGAAAGTACAGATAACAGCTGCAAAATGTAATGGAGTAAAAGTATAAAGTATGTACTATTATATATATATTTACTCAGCAAAGTACAAATACATAAAAACGTACGTACAGTAAACAAGTACAAATACGTAGTTACTTTCCACCACTGCTGATAACAAAGCATTGCAATACTATAGCCCACAAAAAAACAAAAAAACATGTCCTTTTCATTTTCTACATTAAGCTTATAAAATGTGTATATTTTAGCATGAGACCTGTTTTAAAAGTGTTAAGAGGGCATCAAAACACTACAGGTTTCTCATTAATATCACTTCCTCCAGGTCTGAATTAAATTCCTGGCCCCTCACATTTATGTTATGGTTATACTGCCACAACTGAAAAACATCTCTGAACATTTGGGCCTGGTAGATCCAATTGTCTCCATCAGCCATTTCTATCGTTTGAGGATAAATTTGTATTTGAGCAGTGTTTGCTTACTGCATAAAGAGAGTGTTACATTGGGATTCATCATTTCCTGAGGGCGTGGATCTGGTCTTAATGGATAAAAGACAACTGTGCTAAAAGGCTGTTTCATCCACTGTTACATATCCAATTTGACATACACTCAACAAAAATATAAACGCAACACTTTTGTTTTTGCTCCCATGTTTCATGAGATGGACTTGAAGATCTAAACTTCATTCCAGATACACAATATTACCATTCCTCTCAAACATTGTTCACAAATCTGTCTAAATGTGTGATAGTGAGCACTTCTGCTTTGCTGAGATAATCCATCCCACCTCACAGGTGTGCCACATCAAGATGCTGATCTGACATCATGATTAGTGCACAGGTGTACCTTAAACTGCCCACAATAAAAGGCCACCCTGAAATGTGCATTTTGTTTCTGCTTTATTGGCGGTCTGGGGACTCAGAACCAGTCAGTATCTGGTGTGACCACCATTTGCCTCATGCAGTGCAACACATCTTCTTCGCATAGAGTTTATCAGATTGTCTATTGTGGCCTGTGGAATGTTGGTCCACTCCTCTTCAATGGCTGTGCGAAGTTGCTGGATATTAGTGGGAACTGGTGCACGCTGTCGTATACGCCGGTCAAGCACATCCCAAACATGTTCAATGGGTGACATGTCCGGTGAGTATGCTGGCCATGCAAGAACTGGGACATTTTCAGCTTCCAAGAATTGTGTACAGATCCTTGCAACATGGGGCCGTGCATTATCTTGCTGAAACATGAGGTGATGTTCATGGATGTATGGCACAACAATGGGCCTCAGGATCTCATCACGGTATCTCTGTGCATTCAAAATGCCATCAATAAAATGCACCTGTGTTCTTCGTCCATAACAGATGCCTGCCCATACCATGACCCCACCACCACCATGGGCCACTCGATCCACAACATTGACATCAGCAAAGCGCTCACCCACACGACGCCACACACGCTGTCTGCCATCTGCCCTGAACAATGTAAACCGAGATTCATCCGTGAAGAGAACACCTCTCCAACGTGCTAGACGCCATCGAATGTGAGCATTTGCCCACTCAAGTCTGTTACGGCGACGATCTGGAGTCAGGTTAAGACCCCGATGAGGACGACGAGCATGCAGTTGAGCTTCCCTGAGACGGTTTCTGACAGTTTGTGCAGAAATTGTTTGGTTATGCAAACCAATTGTTTCAGCAGCTGTCTGAGTGGCTGGTCTCAGACAATCTCGGAGGTGAACCTGCTGGATGTGGAGGTCCTGGGCTGGTGTGGTTACTCGTGGTCTGCGGTTGTGAGGCCGGTTGGATGTACTGCCATATTCTCTGAAACGCCTTTGGAGACGGCTTATGGTGGAGAAATGAACATTCAATGCACGAGCAACAGATCTGGTTGACATTCCTGCTGTCAGCATGCCAATTGCACGCTCCCTCAATGCTTGTGGCATCTGTGGCATTTTGCTGTGAGACAAAACTGCACATTTCAGGGTGGCCTTTTATTGTGGGCAGTTTGAGGTACACCTGTGCACTAATCATGATGTCAGATCAGCATCTTGATGTGGCACACCTGTGAGGTGGGATGGATTATCTCAGCAAAGCAGAAGTGCTCACTATCACACATTTAGACAGATTTGTGAACAATGTTTGAGAGGAATGGTAATATTGTGTATCTGGAATGAAGTTTAGATCTTCAAGTCCATCTCATGAAACATGGGAGCAAAAACAAAAGTGTTGCGTTTATATTTTTGTTGAGTGTACATCACACTACAAGCACTGTATTTATAGTTAAATCATATTACTTCACACATGAAGTAAGTTCTGAACGACAAAATGCACAAAAGTCTTGCAGAAAGGGGTTAGCGGAGGTAATTTGGCAATACACTAACACTCTAATAATTCATAAACTGATATCATAGCCAAATACAACATTACTGCTCAGGTCAGAGAAACATTTGTTTTTGTTATCATTCAAGGTCTTTCTTTTTACAGACTCATATGAAGTGTGTGTAAATACCTCAAATGTATTTTCAGTAAGTTGGAAATTATTTTATTTCTGTCGTTACACACTTTTCCCACACTTTTCAGATAACTTTGTCATTATGTCCATAATGGCCTATATGTGACACAGAAACACAAAAGGCTTGTAAATATCTCTCTGCCATTTGTAGGCCTAGCTGGTGTGGCAAGCCATTGACTGTAAGGTTGGTGGTTGGTTCCCTAACCCTGGCTGCATGCACACTTGGCCTGAAGTTGCTCTCCGTGCCAGTGGAATATATGGTTGCTGTATCACAGTGTGGGTTCCACTTGTGCTCCCCCTCTTTGTCCATATTTAGAGCTTTGGCAGACTGTGACGCTGCCAACATGGCGGTGATCAGAGCGTCCTAGAGCCTCAGACTGAGCCTCAAAACAGCTTTTCAGAAAAAAACGGGTCAAGTCACAGAAGCTTTGTCCATAGTTTTTACTGTCAATGGTCCCACCACAGCGACTAGTCCATTCTAAAATCAGAATCTTTCCAGATTGATGTGCAGCAACAGTTGCTTCTCTAACACCATTGTTCATGTCTTTCCCTCTGTGTCAAGGTCTGTTACACCTGCTGATGATTTTTCATAAATTTTTTTTCAGTTCAAGTTTTGAACATGTTGGAATTTTTTTTTCTGCTTTTGTGGCATAGCTTTCATGATCATCTGGTTTACAATTTCTTGGGGAAATAAATCAAATACAGTGACCACCCTGATACACTCACATTAACTCACTGCTTAAAATGGGCTGTGCAGAGTCGCATTCATTGATGCTATTAAATGAAATAGTTATCCTTGATTAGCTGAACTGCACACGTAAAATGTGCCCTTTGAGGCTTTGATACTGGACCATTATCAATGTTTCTACAATCTATTACTGTTTTTTTCCCTTCACATACAGCCATGAATCCCATTAAAATTTTAATGATATAACTTTCAGGCTGCCTGTTCATTAATTACCTTCATAAATGTTTCTGTGCATATGAATAGAAAGTCCCTGAATGCAGCACATTAAGAAAAAATGCAGGCTCAGAGATGGCTCTGATCAAATTCATTGAAATATTTATTTTTATTGCTTGGGAAATGCAGGATTAATTAGCTTTATATAAGTTCTTACCTCAATCTAGTAAATAAAGGTGTGAGTGACATAATTGTCCTTGTGTGATTTCAGTGACCTCTGCAGACATTCATTTGTGTAATCAATGCAGCAATCAGATCGAACTGAGCTTTGAATAACCCCTGCAGCCACATCACAGGCCTGTACATGACTTCATGACTAAATGAAAACATGGACCTGGGTTCATATATTTTTTTGAACAGTTTTACAGTTGTATGATGCACATATAGCATATTAGGAGAAGAAAATGGAACCTTAACTAAAACACAGAATACAGAAGTTTGTCTAGGTTTAGTGAAGGACCTCCACATGAACACAGTAAAGGACAAACCTAAGATCCTAAAAGTTATAGCAGACCAAACATTAACCATGCCTTCAGCCATCGTACATTTGGAATTACTGGATGCAAAGTGGCTTAATGGAGTGTTTGATAGATTTTTTTTCATGAACTATCACACAACACACTCTAGTCATTGTCAAACAAACAGACATGGGGGGGGGGGTTACAATGTGCAGCTATTTTTCTCTGCTATTGATGTTGATGTGGTGCCACCCATAGACAGGTCAATATATTACATCCTCACACACAGAGACCAGATGGAGGGATTAGAAGCAGCACAGTGGCTGAAAGCCTTTTTCCTGTACAACACGAAGCATATGTAACAAGTTGCATCAGAATAGCAGATCAAAAAACATTGATTGCTATATGAAGGCCTGGGGCGGGCAAATATATTACAACCTTGGCATAAAGAAAGAAAAAAGAAAATATATTTGCAGTTGCATGATTAAATTGAGAGCGACATTTATTTTGAAAAACATAGTTTTGATCTATTTCGTGTTCCAAATGTAAATGCAAATGTGTAAAGAGATAGCAACAATAAGACTTGGTTGCCTAACATCAGTTCTATTGCAAAAACTCTATGGTTCTATAAAGATCAGATCAGCCAGTTTGCACCTGTCTTCAACACAAATCCAATGAAGCTTAGTGTTTATAGTGCTCAGTGTAACTAAAGCAAAACATTTTGGGAGTACGCTGCCCTTATTACTGTCAATTCTCTTTTGTTGATGAAGCCAAATCAAAAGGGGGGGGGGGGTTATGATAGCAACTCTGTCAACAAGAGAAAAGGAGGAACTAATGTGATCACAGCGGGCCTGTTTATCTCATGCATTTAGCTGCTTCCACCACCAGGATGTGATGTTCTTTTGAGACTCAATGTTCTGATGTAAAAATGGTTTTGTTTTGCAATTTAGCAACAATTTTGAGATTTTGAATTAGTTTTTTGGTTCTTCCTGCCATAGTCATTGGTCTTTCTGTTCTATACTGAAAATGTTGTGTTAAGCTTTTGTTGTTCCTTTTCTTCCTTGGTAGTTGTCTATGTCATGTCCTGTCCAGTGTCAATGACTCATTAAACCCAATATAGTGGACTTGGTGTACCACAAGAAAAGGTCACTACATAAGCCCTATGTGCCTTAATGCATAACACATAATATTTATTTAGCTGCTAAGGTGGAATGTTTTAACTGCAACAGCAATGATGTATTGTGTGATGTGTAGGTATAGGGGTGAGTAAGTGGGTGATTTCAGGTGCAGTCTGTGACTTTCTTTTATTTTGGTAGTACTCATATATGCTTGTTTGCATTGCATCCTGCTTTCTGTACTTCGTAATTGGCTGCGCTAAACTCATTATTTTCTACCTGTGGCTCTTTACCTTGTTTATTTAGTCCATGTGTTTATTCTGTGTCTTTTATAGGTTGTCTATTTGTCATGCTCAGTTTTCCCATTTTTCCTGTTTCAAATTTGCTGCTTTGGATGCAGTTTCTTTGAAATAAAGTGTGTGCTGCATGAGAGTCCGTCTTTAACTTCTTTTACATTTAAAACCTTTTAAAGCAGAGCTGCTAAATTTAGCCTGCCTTCCCTTCATTTTGCCTTTCTGCCATATATGACAGATTGTCGTAAAGTGGAATACATTTTGAAAGTTTTTTATTTCCTTGTTTTCTCTCTGCAAACAATACATTCTAGTTCAGTGCCAGTTTTTTTTTAAAGTAATGTGTCAATGTTGCATGTCCATTCAGAATAATTATTCCATTATACATATTATATATTTATATATATTCTGTTTTCTCATTGACTCATCATTTCATCTACAATAATATGACTTCACAGGATTCCTACACCAGCTCTTACATGTAAGACATATGTGTGGTGAGTCGGACAACACAGTGAAACAACTATCTGGTGTAGGTTTCTAAAAGCATAAATATTTATTGTCCATTGTCTGCTGGCCCTTCCACACAGTGTCTGTGGATTGATGGGTTCCTGCAGTAAATGGAGTGACGTTCACTGTCAGTCCGCCTGCAGTGCAGACTGTCTGTGGGTTCCACCACATTGGTTTTGCTTGATGGTAGATGTCAGCAAGACCATAGAACAAAATAGTTTTTGAATGAACACTGGCAAATTGAATTCCTTCCCCATTTGTCGGACGCCACTGTAAATGGATGCTTATTGACATCCGTTGGGCAGAGGCCGAGATGACCGACCCTCTACATTATAGATCGATAATATTAACGTGAGTCTTTGTGAATAAACAACAGGAGGCAAAAGCAAATGTTAGGCTCACATATAATAGGCTCATTTGACTGGCATGGTTTTCCATATGGACCCTAGTAGTCAGTAATGCATTTGTCCCCTTGTTTATTAAGTCCTTTTATTTCACCTATTCATCTTTGTCATCTCAACGACATTGCCCATCGATCAATAACAATAGAACCCAGAAGTCAACATGAATAATGTGCTAAATTGGGATCTTTAGCGGTTATTGATTATGAATTTGCCCCTGCCCTTGAACTCCCTCACACCATGCAAAGAGAGCTTTATGTCCTTTTATCACTACATGAGAAACATACATTATAGGTCAGGCTCTAACGGTGTTCCATCTATTTTCAGCTGTTATGCATGTATGTGTAGTGAGGCATCCTTAAGTGCTGCCCTTTAAAAAAAACAGATAAAGCATATACCAAGCTGTGGTGATTATCTCTGCCCTTTACCCTAGTGGTAAATTTGATCCAGCGTGCCAAAGCAAAAGGCCTGATCAGCCCAGAACATTTTGTCGAAAAAAAAAAAAACTGGCTGTGTAGCAATCATCATGGCATGAACACTGGCCAAATGTGGGCTGAGACACGCAGTCAGAAATTATGTCTCTGTTTCCCAGAGTAAACAAGCCAGCACACATTCATTAAAGAGCTCTTGACTAGACCTCAAATGTGTATTGACCAGCTGGGGACAAATGGGAACCATTTTCCTCTATGAATTGGAGCCATTTGTTACAGTTTAGGATTGATTCTTTGTCATAGCAACCAGCAGTGTGTGGTCATGAAATAAGAAATTGCATTATCTCAACACAAATTGATTTAAGATAAAAGGAAATGGTTGCATTTTGAGTGAACAGCCTCATCTAAATGTGTCCCAGTGTCCTCGTACTTTGCTTCTTTGCAGCGATATACTATATATACAAAAGTACGCATTTTTCCCCTTCATTTCTCTAGTCCCTTGCCCATTTGCATGTCTGATGAATAGTGTTGACATCAGATGTCAGGTGACTATGAGGTCAGGACAGGCAGGTTCTTGCACACCAAAGTGGAAAGATAATCTTTTGTGCCAACAAACACATGGTTACCCTCTAAATCCTCATTATATGCTCTAAAGCTGCCACAATTAGGCAGTAAATGAAGGCTGTAAGAACATTTTCAGTGCTCGTCTAAACCTAGAGAAGAAATATATAATAAACAATTTCCCCCCGGGGATCAATAAAGTATTTCTGATTCTGATTCTGATTCTGATTCTGAAAGCACAAGCCATGCTGACTTAACTGGGAAGCCCCTGCACCCAACCGCCACAGGGAACAACCACACCTGCCAGCCCTTGTCTCTACAGTCTTGGGCTAGAGATTGGTACATTGAGGCCTTCCTTAATGGGCCTCCTCACAACCTTCCTCCCACGGCACAGTGAGTTCAACCAGAATTATTTTCTGGTCTTTGGATGTTCATTTTGAGGGTTTGGTTTTGTTGTCACTTCTCTGTTTTTGTGTGGACCTGCCCCTCTTACATCAGCGTTTTGATGGCGAGCGTCCACGGCACCTACTGATTAGATGAACAACACCTGCATTGAAGATACTAGATCAATCAGCAGGAGGACCGGGAGCTTTTGAAGATGGTACCGGCGTTCCTTCCTGGCGGTTGTGTTGTTGTATGCAGTGCCTCTTGTTCTGTTTGCTGACTGGTTACTATGTTTCTGTGTGCCTGTGTGGTTTGTGCTTTGATTGTAACCAGTCGGATTTGTGTGTGTGGCTGGCACTATATGCTTTCCTCTCGTTTTTGTTTAGTATAGCACTAGCCGAGGCACTCGTTTAGTTTCTGTTAACCCAATGCACCCTGTTGTTTTCGTTTCTGCTAACCGTCTGTTTTTTTTTTATTTGATTGTTCATTGTTGTGCTTGATTTAAGCCATTAAACACCTTGCTTAACCACTACCATCTGGTTTATGTTACTTCCCCCTTCCCTAGCAGAGCTGGGTCATAACAATAGTAACACATGGATGATGGACATGGATTGTAAAATTGGCTTTGTTTGGTTTCTGCTCAGTATTTGTGAAATCCCTGCATCTTAACAAACAATCCATACAATCAATCAGTTCATATTTTCATGTCATCTGTCCATGTTCTCCATCATCCTTTTGCTATGCAAGGGTCCCTAGGGGCTGTAGTCTGTCACAGCTGACCTCAGGTTAAAGGTGAACTACACTCTAGACAGGTCAACAGCCAATCACAAAGCTGACATAAAGACAGAAGACCATTTACACCTACAGGCAATTTACACAACCAGTTAATGCAGCCTGCTTTTGAACAACTGATATTTTTTTACATATGTACCTGAATAAAATCCTGGTTTAGATGGAGATAATGTAGAGTATTGTATACCTGCTGTGATGTGGTGCCTGTTCCTGATGCTGAAACATCACTGGTAAATGTACAAGACGACTCACTTCTGATTAGGCCTTTACAGTTCAACTCAATCCTGGCCTAATTTTATTTCTTTCAGGGGTCAGGTTTGAGCCAGGGCTTTTATTTTGGTAATTGTTGGTATTTCCGGATTTGTAAGTTACTTCCTGTTTTATTTTGAAATCACTGATCCTTCCTCTCGTTTCAGTTGTCTTGACTTCCCCTTCCTCGTGTGCTCCCTCCTTCTCCCGGGGATTAAGCCGGGCATACACTGTGTTTTTTGGTCCGATTTGGGTCGGGCCGAATTTCAGCTTCAGACGTCACTGCACCTACATGAAATTGTTTCAGATGATAACAAACATGGCCCATGCGGCGTTGGACAGAATTGATGGAGGCTATATTTGATGAGCTGAGGCAGCAACACGCAGCACAGATTGTGACTGACTTAGATTTTTCCTTTGAAACAGCAACAGCTCCGGGTTAGACATGTTTAATTTCTGTTTCAATGTGATCACCTGAGCACCTGAATTCGCGTGTAGTGTGAACAGTGATGGCGCAGCCGACCATTGCACCATACAGTGTGAGCACATACATCATGAGCTTTGACTTGACATCGCATGCGTTTTATTCATACTGTGTGAGTTGGTGTTAAACACAGACTTCCCCAAAATCGCACAGTGTATTGGAGGCTTTACCTGCTCCTCCCTAATGTGTGCCACCTGTGTCTCATTGTCTTCCCTGCTCCTCTGTATATCTAGTCTGTCTTTTCCTCACTCGGTGTCAGTTTGTCCTGTGTCCTCCTTGGTTCATGTTGTTACTCTGCACCTTGCCTATGACTTCATCCCATGGTAAAACCTTGTTTATCTTGAACTCTTTTGAAACCCACGTTAAGAAGAATCTTCGGGTATTTTTGAACTGGCTCCTAGTTTGGAGTCCGCCTTGCTTTGTTCTTGTTGGAATAAAAAGACTTTGTTAACTGTGAACCGCTCCTGTCTTGCACTTGTGTCCTATCCTCGTGATTGAACCCTGACAATTTCTTTACTATTTACAACATCCCTTCTTCCTTTTCCAGGGCAGTGGTTTGCACCTGGGAATTTCACCCAAGGAATTAAAGTTTAGGGAGTTCCCTAACAAGGGAACCCCCCTCTCTTAGGGAGTTCCCTAACAAGGAACTCCCTAAGAGAGGGGGGGTTCCAGGTTAAAATAATTTTATTTTCTGGCTACAACAATATTTTATACACTCCACATTAACACATAAAATAAACAAACAAAATACGTAAGTATTGGTCTATTCTGTTCTGAGCCATACCAGTGAGGGGTAGATTGATTGGGGGAGGGGCAATCGCAACACAAGCAGATCACCCCAGACACATGTGAAAAAACTCAGGAAAAAGAGCACACAGACGGGAAGGGGGAACCACCACCACTGGCTCTTAGCAACTGAAAATACAAAACAAATTAATTAATCAAATGCCCCCCAAAAAACTAAATCAAACAAGCCACTAAAAATAAACAAAATATTAAAGAAATTAATCAATTCCAATGGGGTTGTTTTGTTTACCTGCAAGTAAAACCACAACATTATTAACAATATGGTATTGTTTTTATCAGGAAATCCATACATGATGCAACTACAACTATGCTACAAAAAGTCAATCGTTTGAGCGGTATCTTTATTCCTCCACATAACATAATGTCCATGACATCCCCACTGTATTAGTGGCGTAATGAGAATCAATACTCTTACACTCAGCAGGAGTTTTGGTAAATAGTATGGTAGGCAGAAATGGGCCTGTGTTCAACGTTAAGAATTGTGTCCATCTTCACCTCAAAGAGAAAGGACACTCCTTTGAGGACAACAATGTCCACATCCTAGACAAAGAGGACAGATGGTTTGAAAGAGGAGTCAAGGAAGCATCGAAGCATGTTAAGCTGGAAGAGCCTTCCCTTAACAAAGGTGGTGGTCTCAGACATCATCTTTCTACCACATACAATGCAGCTTCCATCCATTCCAGGAAGTTTCACTCCAAGTCACATGTGTCCAGTAAGAACAATGGCCTGTCAGCCACCTCATCCACCACAGCCCCCTGCAGTCACATTGTCGTTAGACACACTGACACAGTCAGTCAGAACAACGCAGGTAAGTATGGAACCTGAAGTGATCCCTAACAGACACACATATTAAATCAGTGTCAAGGCCCACCAAGCAATTTTAAGGGCCACCCTGAGGTACCCACTGTAGGTTACAAAACTGAAAATCACCCTGAATCTATTCTGTGATAGGTTTAAACACAGTGATGGTTAAAAAGTCAGCTGTCGCAATAAAGAGAAGAGTGAACATCCAGCAATACAATATGACCCTCAGATTTTAGATACACACTTTATTAAACTTCCTGCAAACATAAAACACTCCAGTTTGATGGAGACTTTGGTGTTTGATATTACTGCCACTGCATATACCTGAATATACTTAGTTTTCACTGACACTGTGCTAGAAACATGTTCTTTAGTACTAAATTGTGGGACTAATAAAGGTTTCTTAAATGACTTTATGCAGTATCTGTGCTTTAGAGTGCAAAAGCACAACCTGAACATGCTGAAATAATGCTTACTAATTCTATAAATCTTCATCTTCTTGATTTTTCTGTGGGGTGGCCCTGTGGAACCAGAATTGCAGCAATCACAGCTGGAAACCTAAATGTAGCTACCACACACAGAGACAGAGTTTTCCAACAAAGCAACACTGACATGAAATCAGTATTACATTTAACTCTGGTTTGAGAAGCCATTACCTTGGCACAGACTAGACAGCTTTATTTAATCTACAAGCTGCCAGCTCCGTCCCCCTTCACAGACTTGCACAGCAGGTGCTTGTTCATTCAATCTGTAGAGGGCTGGCATGAATTGGTGGAATTTGATTATATCAGGAAGCTTGAAAAAAACCTGGCAAGGAGCAAAGTTCAAACTTATGCCTATCTACACACAAGGACTGTGTAATCAATGTTTGCTTATGCATCACATAAATTAAACACTGCATGTTTGGAAATTAAGTTTCAAGCTTGCAATAAAGAAAAAAATGTCATTTTTCATATTTTTTTCCCTATACCCTCCCTATCGAGCCGTGCAGGCGCCTGTTCATATTCCAGTGTTGACAGACCCTCCGCAGCCAATGAATAACATAGATCTTATCTCCATAATCCAGCAGTCACATCTGACCGTTCACCTCAAGGATTCAAGTGACATTTTTATTTTCAGATTTAAACAGGTGTAAAAATGTGAAGATGTCAGAAAGCACATGTACAGCATGTATGGGCTGGTCAGAGGTCGGAAAACTGTGTGTGCAGTCTGGGATTGGGGGATAAGGGAGCACATAGACTACAGGCTTTAAACCCTGACAAAAATATATATATGTGTGTGTGCATGTGTGTGTGTGTGTGTGTGTGTGTGCCAGAAATACTGCACAGTGAGGAGCGAGGCAGCGAGCTGCAGCACAGATTTATCAGACTTAGATGGAACTGTGGTCACACTGACCTGCTCTTTTAATATATACACATACAACCCATACAGGAGCACAGTAGCTGGGTTATTGTACGGATTTTACTATTGTACTTTAAATGCAGAACATATAAACATTGCAAAAAAAGTGTCCTTTCTTTGTTAATGTTAGCAAGAAATTTAAATGTATTAGCTTCTATGAAGCATTTAATCCATCCATCCCAGTCCCTTTAGCTGATTTGGCTGGATGGCTGTTTGCAAATTAGGCATTAGACATATTAGCAAACATTCAAAGTCACTAATGCCAGAAAATACTATATAGCTATGTCACAACTAGCATCAGGTAATGTTAGCAAGATAGTTTTCGTTTAGCCAATTAGCCACGTGTTAGCACCCATCTTTTTGTGAGACATATAAACATTCACCAGGTAGTTTTGCGAATTCTGTGCTTGCTCATCATTTGCACCATGCTGAGTGGATCTGACAGTGGACAGCTACACAGCTAATGTGAGATAAATACATGTGCACGGCTGATAGCTCTTTAACAAGCTGTGCAAGGCAGTAGTTTAAGCTAGCTGTTACTTAGCAACGTATGTCATTTTATACTGTCAGCAGGTGTGTTGGCTAACAGTAGTGAGCAAGCAACCTAATCTTAGCGATAAATCTTAGCTAAGCCTTATGACATTCAAGCTAATTTTGCCTTTATGTTAATATATGAGAAAATAGAAAGTGTAATTAACTCACTTGTAGCACAACAAAGAGACACAGAAAACAATGGTGCAACACAACAGTGGAATGCAACAATTACCAGTGATTGAATTTACTTAAGATTGAACTCTTTTATATTCTGCTTCAATATTGTATCAACAAAAACCAGCACATTTCTCAAGGTTATGGAATAAGTTAGAGATTTGGCAATTAGCCATAGAACTTGCTCATTATTTTCTCATGTAGAAAGACACACACACACACACACACACTCACACACACACTTTTGGTTTTATAGAGGCAGATATTCTGATTCATGTGTCTTCACAGCATCTCCACTGTGGTCCCATTCCTGTGATAGACAGAATATAAATTGAAAATTTATATTGTCTTCTCCTTTAGATTCTGATTTGTGAAAAGAGACATTTCTTTCTACTTGGGGAAAAAAAGCTGGTGTCATTTGTGGTACGAGTTTTTGAATTTTTCCTCCTGAATAAACATCTTTTAGCCCTTACTGCTTAGAATTTGTTCAAGGATCTTAGCAGCATCCTCAATGAGCTGCCCTTCTTCTTCTTATAGCATTGCAGGTCATGTCTGTTCTCATTCTGTTCACACTAACAAATTACACCGACCTGGCACAGTAAATAGACATAATAATAAGGACTGTTTGTTTTTTGTGCGTCCTCTCTGAGACAAAGTCAAGGCCTAAGTGTTTGCAGTATCTGTGAGGTTATTCCTCCACCGCCTGAGGTTTTGTAATTATTCTGTTCTATATTTCATGCTCGTTGGTTCTGAATACAACGCGGCCGGCTGCATTTTTCCTCAAGCTGTAATTGAATGAAGGGGAGCTGTGATGGGAGGCGTACTGCAGATGGCAGTAGTTGAACAAGGCAGGAAGCATCTCCTGACTCCTCCACAGGTAGACAGATGAGAACACCGAGCTTCCCCAACAGTGTAGTATAGTACTTTTAATCTAGTTCAGATTTATGATGTCAACAGAGGGAAAATACTCCCTCGCTTCTTGTCTGGGATGAAATGGAGAACACGAGCAGACATTAAATTAAAAAAAAAAGGTGTTTTGGTGTGTAATAGGAAAAAAAAGAAGAAGGAGCAGGGTTTGCCTCATATTCACCAAAGTCTGCGCCCTATACGTGATTCATCCTGCAACCTTTTTAGAAGTCTGACTGAAGGGAGAGGCACGAGGTGAACTGATAACCAAGCACTACATCAGACAGGAATGAATTGAAAGACAAAGTGTAAATTGCGGTAACTCTGGTAGAGATGAAAGGCAGAGCTGAAAAAAGTTCAAATTGGAACTTAAAACAGTGCAGAAAAAAAAAGATGATGAACAGCCAATATACATTGACTCCGATCTAGTGCTTCATTCAACATGTACACCCCGTGGCTGTGCGTGCTCCTCATTTCCATAAAAGTCCAGGCCTTCATCTGACAAGAAGAAGGAGAAGAAGAAGAAGAAAAAAAGCACTTGCTGCTGCTGCTTGAAGCGAACACAAAGCATGAGGAATGTTGCATCATGCTAGTTATCCTGGAGACTATGTGGTTGACACCATCCATTTAATGTAGCTGCATAAGGACAGTTTCATAAAACATTTAGCTAGGCCGGTGCAAGTGCTGCTGCTGCAAAGCAAACACAAGTGAGGAGACTGAGGAAAAGAGGGAGTGATGCTGCAATTGAGGGGCCAGTCTAAAAAGAAAAAAAATGAAAAAAGATTTACACTCCTGTCTAGACTCATATCCATCCCTCTGAAACATATCCATATCATGCTGCCATTGTTTGTTGCGTCTCTGAAGATCCAAGCAGGACCATATAATGATCTGTGCGACACTGAGTGTAGGATTACGGCGTCACCGGAGCCAGAGAGCCTCTGAGAGGCATGCTGCATGTTATATTTTGATTGTGTGGGCAGCAGCTGATACCTCCCCCTGCACGTAACCCGACCCCAGCAGTGGGACACTGGGGGGGGGCAACATCTCGCCCGGGCTCTTGTAATCTGTCTTCCTCCTTCCTCTGGACACACCTCATGAAAACAAATGAACTCTCCCCTTTGCTGTTACAGCCATCCAGTTTCAGAGGAAACACTTCATTGTATGATTCTGGGAGCTCGTTATGGGCTCCTGAGCACCGCTCCCCTCAGGGGTGAATCCTGGAAACTTCTTCACACCGATTGGATTGCACAAAAGAAGAAAAAAAATTGGCCAAGGTGAAATAAATAAAAGTGAGTGATACTTAGTGACCTCTGATGTCCAGTGATGTTAGAGCCTCCAGGGTTAGCGGACCAGATAAAAGACAGTAACAGAAAGCAAGTGTTGGAAATTCACTTGAGGTCAGAGGCCAGATGCCGCATAAGCACTCCTGCTGCACAAAGATCATAAAGCAGTGGGTGGCCTATTGATTCCACGGTCTTTATCAGTGTTTCCATGTGGCCAGTGGCCCAAACACTGCAGGATGGACTTGTCCATCATCTTTATGTGTACATTTACAGTGCCTGAGAGAGAGGAGAAGGTTGGCTTCTGTTTTATGGCAAATTTGGTTTTAGATTTAGAGGATATTCATATTTACTGATTATCAATATAGTGAAAGTAAGATGCTGTACATCAAAGACAACAAAGCTATATTGTTGCAGAAGCTTTGCAACATGGAAAGGATGCTACATAAAACAACAAACACAAGTCATCATATAGATATTACTATAACTACAATAATTGCAAACAATTAATAAACAGAATTTAACAGTTATGAAGTGCAGTGAATGTTGTAGTAACATATGCACTGTTCAATGGTCTCTTAAGAATATACAAAAAGATCTAAATCACATAAGATTTGATCATTTTTAGTTCCTTTTAAAGAGTGTTCCAAGCAGAGGGAAAACTGAATCTCTTCCCTGATTAATCTGAACATAAGGAACAGGCTGATGTATAAAGTGTAGTGGCAATTGATTCTTTGCAAAAGAGAACACAAATAGGATGAGCCAACCCAAGAAGAGCCTTCTAAAGAGTGTACTTTCGAGTACTCAAACGCCCTGGAACACTGGGGAAAGTCAATCCAGCTAGAGTGGGATTGAATCCAGAAGAGCTATAAGCTGGATACGTTCAGACCTATTTTCAAATCTGGCTATCACACACATATTTCTGCTTAGACTGTCTGATTGTCAGCTGTGGAGTTCCTGTTTATCTCTGGGTGGTTCAATTGACAGATTGGTAATAAAATCAGCCTAATAGTTGACTCCAGCTTGAAGTTCGCCAACCTGACTTTATATTCAGGTTAATTATGTCTGTGTGTCTAAGTTAAATGCAGGTGATAGCCTTTGCTGCTTCTACTCAGTCAGATTGACTTTCATTGTAAACTTCAGGGATTAGGTTCACCTGCTAGGCGAGAAAATCTTCTGCTTCTGTGTACTTCAGTGGTGTATAATTACATTGGGAACATCACAGCTCAATTTATTGAATACCTCGATGCCGACATCATTTAATGAATCATTATATTGTCATGCCTTCTTCATCTATCAGGTGCTGTTTAGAACTTGTGCTATCACTGGAATTTCCTGTTGTAATTTATTTTCATACAAGGTAAACTACACTATAATTACAGTTGCATATGTTCACAAAAAGTTACCCCAACCTTACTTTACACTGATTCAGCTTTATTTGGAAGTACAGTGAAGGTGAGTTTTCTAAATAAAAGTGCACGGTTTTCTGTAGATTCATTACATAGCTTTTTCTGATAGCTGTCTCCTTGACCCTTTCGCAATTCTATATGAGTAATGGATATGCTTTTCACCCCATTAAGATGGCAGATAAGGTGCTTTAAAGGCCACAGAGTGCTGATTGCTATCAGATTTTAATCCTCTCCTCCACCCATTGTAAAGTAGCTCCACACCTGCTAACTGGAGAGGAAAGATTAAGACTCACAACAGGCAGTAAGAGACTCAGTGCAATATATGCACATGCCTTTCTATGCAGAGTTTTTAGTCTTAAAAAGGAGTGATAATATAGGAATGTGGCCCTATAGGAATGTTAAATAAAGACCAAAATTGCACTGTTTCTACACTATACATGATGGTGTAAACTTGAAATATGTGGTAAAAATACAGTAAAAAAATATGAACATTTTTCTAATTATTGTTTATGTTTTACTAAAAATCAAAATGAACTAATGAACTTTTAGCACCCAACTCCACCCATGCATCAATCCATTTTCAATCGCTTAGCGGGTGCTGGGTTGTGGGGGCAGCAGTCTACACTTCTTTCAGCTCCTACGGGCTATCCTGAAACATAGTCCTGGGTCTCCCCCAGGTTCTCCTCCCAGTGGGACATGCCTGGAACACCTTCCCAGGGAGGCATCCAGGAGGCATCCAAAACAAAACAAAAAAACCCAATCCACCTCAGCTGACTTCTCTATGTCTTCTCGGGTGACCGAGCTCCTCACCCTATTTTTAAGGGAGTGCCCAGCCACCCTTGGAAGGGTGGAGTAGAGGAAGGAGTGGAGGCTCTTAGGTGTTTGACTGCTGGCTGGGCCGTCCTCTGGAGTTTCCTCACAGGCCTCCACATGACCTGTGTTGTATAAGACCATATGATCAGCCTGATAATTAACACTGTAAATAATCCAAATTATTCATAATGCATATACCTTCTTCACTGTACTAAAACAGGACTGCATTTTATACATAAACATAATTCTTTGTTAGCAATGATGAATGAATGAATGCTTTCAGATTTTAATAAGCAGCATAAAAGGTTGTAATGTGTAACACTTTAGGCAACTAGTCATTTTGATACCTGTGTGATGGTCCAGGCTGTGGGCATCAAGTGAAGAGAGGCTGAATGGATGATAAATATGGATGAAAAATAATTATTCCCCACTTTTTACTTTGTATTTAACTCATAAACCAGCTGACAGTGAGCAGTATTCTTACTTTAGTTTAACGTTAATTAGCTCGTCATTGATGGACGGACTTATGTTAGCATCCAGTAGGTAACTTATTAGCTATCCGACGAGCCAGTCCAGCATCAGCCTCTGTCTCTCTGCCTGCAGCACTGCTGTCTGTCTGGTTTGGCCCTAAAACATCCGTGTTGTTTAATGATCTTAACGGTAAGACCTCTCACTCCTTCGATCATTCACGCTGCTATACACAAACACACAGGACAGAGTGTGACCTCCCTCCTTCACTCCCTGTCTATTCTGTTTGGAGACCCACAGGTGAGCTGTCCCCGTGCCCCCTTCTCACACAGCTTCTAATTTGCCAATTCTCCACACAGTGATCGATAATATACATAGAAAACCGCCGAGCAGATGATATTTTTTCCAACTGCTCGTGCCGCCCCCTGTGTGATGCCGCCCCGGGGAACCGCCCGGTTTGCGCTGGCCCAAAACCGCCACTGCAACCACAAACAGTGTTGTGGAGTAAGGTGAGGCTCAGCTGTGTTACAGACTCTTACCTCTCTTGTTTTGTCCTCTGCTTCTTTCTTTTGCCATCTTTCCTTGCAGCCTGCAGTGTGTGCTTCATCCTTTATTTTGAAATTCTGCTGACACTTACAGAGTTAATTCACAAACACTCCTTTCTGACACTCCATTTTAACACCAGCTATTAGTAAGAGTAAAACATAAAATATTTGACTCCTGCCTAAATTTGGCCAACACCAGTAATTTAACTCTTCTGAATTTGCTGTGTAGGAACAGAATGCATCAGTGCAGAAGCTGCACCAATCCGCTCGTCAATCTCCCGCTCCATTTCCCTCACTCGTGAACGAGACCCCAAGATACACAAACTCCTCCACTTGGGGCAGGAGCTCTCCTCCCACCCAGAGAGGACAAGCCACTTTTTCCCGGTCGAGAACCATGGCCTCAGACTTGGAGGTGCTGATTCTTATCCCAGCCACTTCACACTCGGCTGCAAACCATCCCAGTGCACACTGGAGGTCCCGGCTCAGTGAAGCCAGCAGGACAACATCATCGGCAAAAAGCCGAGATGAGATCCTGTGGTTCCCAAGCCAGACCCCCTCCGGCCTCTCGCCACGCCTAGAAATTCTGTCGATGGAAATTATGAACAGAACCGGTGACAAAGGGCAGCCCTGCCGGAGTCCTACATGCACCAGGAAAAGGTCTGACTTACTGCCAGCAATGCGAACCAAGCTCCCACTGGTCTGCCAGTCCAGCAGCACTGCCCCCGATTGCCATGCAATGTTGCAGAGGAGTGTCAGTCAAGACAGCCCCACAACATCCAGAGCGTTAAGGTACCCGGGGCAGATCTCTCGGAAATGAGTCCACCACTGAGTCCCCAGCCTCTGCTTCCATAATGGAAGGCGGTTGGTGGGATTAAGGAGAAGTACTCCTTCCATCGTCCAACTCACCACCAGATGGTGATAAGTTGACAGTTCAGCCCCTCTCCTCCCCTGAGTGTCCAAGACACAGAGGTGGTCAACACCTGGAGAGGCATATAACTCCATTTAGTTATTTTTTCAGCTACAGCAACACATCAAAATCTTGTAAAATACCCAAAATTGAAAATGGCCTCTTGTAACCTCTGGTTATTTTAATATTAATTTGCACCAGAATGAACTTGAAAAAAGAAAAAGAAATCTTTACAGCTTGATACTTGAAACTATGAATCTTTAACGTATTTTGACCAACATAAAAATCAATATATTACATGAATTATCACATAAACTCCGGACAACGTGTTAGAGTTGGGGAGAAAACCTACTCGCTCACTCCAGTGGTGGCCTGCTCCCAGGGGTACCCAGCAACAAATCCCGCCTCTACATTTGGCGAAATCATACAAAGTATTTAGAGTTTAGTAACAGGGCAGGTGAAGGTATGTAATAATTAACTCATACAGCACCCAACTGTTCTTAAAGTAACAGTGCAGATGCTCCAAACAGCACCTGTTGCCCCCATTTTACACTGTTTTGCTACCAAACAACAGCAACCGGTGTTCTCCTGGCTACATTTTCCCCTGCTGCCAGTCAACATCCTTGGTGACTGCTGACACATCCACTCCTTCCTGAAATTTTGAGGTATAGTTCACTATATTAGCTAGCTCCTTAGACTGTATCCAGGGATATGGTATTACATGCAGACCTGGGTAAGTCGGATTGGTTTCTGTGCACCCCTGCAATGCTCTCCTCATTCACCTTCTAGGGGTAACCACCAGTGGTGGAAAGTAACGAAGTATTTGTACTTTGTTACTGTACTTAAGTATTTTTTGTATTTATACTTTACTTAAAGTATTTACTAAAAATAATAGTGCATGCTTTATACTTTTAGTCCATTACATTTTGTATACAACTGCGTTCATATACATTTGTATTCATACGGCTGTGCTGGACTGATGTGAGGACAGACTCTGCATGGAGATGAAGCTGTCAATCATAATGCGCTGGCTCACTTAGCTAACTAGTTAGCTACTGTCTGCTAACACAGGTCCATCCATGAATGTCTGATTGACTTTAATCAAAACTTTCAAAAATTAATCTGAAGCAGGAATACGTACACAGTAAAAATGGTGAATGTCTATGTTTTATTGCCATTTATTATCATCCATATACCAGCCTTTCTGTTCACTTGATGCCCACAGCCTGCCTCATGACACACACAGACTTGTCCATAGCTGGTTTTGGTACATTTCAAAGATGTCTGTACTGAAAATTTAAATTAAATACACATTGTCAATTTTAATTTTAAGATGATTTCTGTGATTATTTAATTTCGTATTCATATCCTTTGCAATGGAAATCAAATATTCTGTGAGTTTATGTAGCACTGTGTACTACGTTCTCTGAACTTTAACCACTTTGTACAAAGTATCTGCCCAGACATCCTGGATCTTGTTCCTTCCTGGTGGCCAGTAACAGGGGTACACTAACTGCCCATCACCAACAAGTGAACAGTATACACACCCTTTGTTGTTGGTGGTTTATATGTGGCAATAGATAAACTCTGTGTCTTCCTGCCACATGAGCTGAGGACCACTTCCCAACACGCTCAACCTTCTGTAGCCGGTGGAAAGCGCCTTTTTCCACACAGTCTAAACTGCCCTCCAGAGTTGTGTCAAACTGCGAGTACCAGCTGCCCGCACTTTTTAGCAGCTGAACAGTCCTTCACTTCCTGATCCCTCTGCGCTCTGTGTATCCAACTTATCAAGAGAGCCTGCACCCCACTGTTCTTAAAGTAACATTGCAGATACAGCACCTGTTGCTCCAATTCTACACAGTGGCCCTTTTTTGACACGTTAGTGTTAATTCTCATCCTGGACATTTGGTTAAAACAGACAATTTTATGGTTGTCAACACATTGTTTTCTATTTTCAACTGTTAACATGGGGACAGCATGAACAACACCTTTGACATGAATTGCACAAATATGACTAAAGGTGGGTAACAGATACTTATCAACCTCCTTTTATGTCCACAGCACTGAATAAAGTCAAATATAAGTATAATAGTAGCTTCTAAACTGCTCTGAAGGTGACCCCAAACTGTCAGGAATCATTTAAAGGGACACACAGACACTGGTATTCCAAATTCTATTGATGACACTAGAAGTACAGATACAGTCAGGGGCGGTTCTACATAGAATTACCCGGGCAAGAACCCCTCTGAGTGACCACCACCCCCCACCCACACCCACACACACACACACACTTTGCTGGAGAAAGGCTGCTAATAAAGATTGTGTGTTTATTATTATTTAAGTGTTTATTGTCATTTATTTACTCTGCTGCTCACACAAAATGCCATAAAAGTTTAACAAAAAATAGAATAATTTACAAAAAGAGCAATTTGAAGAGCAAAAAAAAATGCAAATAAGTACACAAAAATATAATATTATATAATATTGGACCACTATAAATATAAATATGTCTTATATGCCTTAAATATATCTATTTATATAATTATTTGGCATATAAGGCATGTTCACTAGAATGTTACAATTGTAATTGTAATTGTGAGTCAAACACATGTCCTTACTTATTCAGACAAAACAAAAATATTTCACTGTACCAAAACAGGACTGCATTTTATAGACAAATACAATCTAATTATTTGTTAGTAATAATAGTGCTTTCAGAATTTAATAAGCAACATAAAATGTTTTAATGTGAAGGCCTACACACAACCAGTTATGTGCAAGTAGTCATTTTGATAACTGTGTGATGGTGCAGGCTGTGGAAGTGAAGAGAGAGGCTGCTAAATAGATGATAACAAAGCAAAGCAATGAAAAAAAATAATTTCCCACTTTTTACCCTGTATTATAACTCATAAAACCAGCTGACAACAAGCAACGTATTCTCACTTTAGTTTACCGTTAATCAGCTCGTCATTGATGGAGAGACTTATGTTAGCAGACAGTAGATAACTAGTTAGCTAACCAACGAGCCAGAGCACCACATCATGACTGAAGGACATTATAAACACACAGCATGTAGCATCCAATCTAATCTCAGTCCAGCATCAGGCTACAGTCCTTTGTCTGTTGGCCTCAGCTCTCAGCTTTCTGTTCAGTTTGTTTGTTGACATAGTCCAAAAACTTGCGTGTGAGACCCTGCCCCCTCCTTCACTCCCTGTCCGCTCCGGAGACCCAGAGGTGAGCTGTCCCCCGTGCCCCCTCCCCTTCTCACACAACTTTTGTACGGCAGCTTCTTAGCAAGCAGGGGTGCCTGCAGCTGCAGGGGGCGCTAATTTGCCAATTCTCCACACAGTGATATGATCAATAATATAATATAGAAACCCTGCATGATTTTTTTTTCCAACTGCTCGAGCCGCCCCCCGTGTGATGCCGCCCTGGCGACTGCCCGGTTCGCCCGTGCCCAAAACCGCCACTGAATACAGTAACACATAAGATTCTACACAGAGTGTGTCTCATGTAAACTTTGCTAGCACACTGTTTGTTGTTGAATGTGCTGCTGCAAAGTTCTAAAGAAGATATAGTTGTTGATGTTTGGTGAAGCATTTGCTGACAAGGATTTTAGTGTTTTTTTGCAAACTTAAGCAAAAACAAAGTAGAAAGAAAAACAAGAAACACAGCGTCAGGCTCCCTGAGTGTACAGTATAGTCTTGATTATACTGTAGGAGGAGGTGTCTTACAGTGATAATTCAAGTCTTTAACCCTGCAGCTTAATCAGTGTGTTGACTGAAACAGTGTTACTTAAGTTTCTGGGATTTACAAGTAATTATCACTTGGAAGTGGATGCAAGCTTTAAAAAAAACAAAAAACAAGCAAAAAAACTTGAACACAGCACACAACACAGTCCTGCACTGGCGTAGTAAACACATTAAAATATTTGTCCCCTTTCCATAGCCTCAGAATGGGACTGAATCCGGAGGAGTGTAAGGTCAGTGGTGGTGAGTGTGCAGGTGTGCACATGTGTCAGAAGTTAATAGAGGCAACGGTGGCTCTGTAACAGATTACAGCTAGGTCTGTCAAAGGAGGAAGGGAGGCAAGGCCTGCAGCCCATTCATCACCAGCCCTGTCTTCTCCTCAGCCTCCATCTCCTTAAGCCATGTGATAAAGGTGTGTGTCAGCTACTCTCTGTTGCTCAACTGCATCCAGTCCCCGCAGAATCCATACACACACACAGAGGATCAGACACTGTAGCCACAGCAATAGCAACACTGCTTGATATGTGCTTCGTGTACACTGAATTCCACCTTTTCTGTGTGGACTTATTTATACAACATTTATGCTCACTATAGGAGATTATATATGCCTGAGCTTAAAGTTTATAAAATCCCCAATCAGCTTGACTGCTCAAGGCACTCTGGTATTAATCTAGCCTGAAATAGAGTAAAGCACTCTCACTGTGCTGTGTTCTTATGGCATCAAATCAGAATGATAACTTCATTCAGCCTAACAACCATTTGGAAGTCATTTCTGTTTGACCTAGATTATGACATCAGGGGATATTTCCCCCCCATTAGTGACACAGGCTTATGTTATGCTCTCAACTGAATGTGTAGGTGGCAGTTGCTTGAGTCATTTTACGAAGGATAAGCCTTCAATCACACCAATGCAAGAGTTGAAGGGAAAATTACTTCTACATTTTCTATTATTATCTTTCAGGAAACTTGAGCAAACCAACATCAAATAAGGCATCTTGTAAATACATCCATCTGCCTTTAGTTCTGCTCCAGATCTTTTCTTATCTCCAAGATGAATGATTTGATTTTACCTACAAGCACATCATGACCTCCCTACTGCAACAAAGGAGATGCACATCTCATTGCTTTCAAGCAGAGCTTATCTTTATTTTAGAAAAAAAATCCAGATAAAACACTTTCCTCACAAATAAACTACTCAGGTGTGCATCTCAACAGTAGCAGAGAGGAGTGTTTAGGGTATTCAGTGCTTTACAGCACAGGCACACTTACTAAGCTGTTTATATGTCAAATCACTTGCAAAACTCTTGACATTACCAAGAGCATTCATTGTGTTTTAGTATTTAACGGTGAGTGGTAAATGAAAAAAGCTTGTTTAGCATCAGTACTCTCATGCAGCATGTTGGTGTTTCAGTCTTTTATAATATCTAACATTTTGTTATAATTATACCACATTAATTCTTGAATTATGTCTTTAAGGTGACAGTTTTCACTACCAAAATCAAATCAGTTATTGTTGAGTCCATAGAATGAATATAAAGATGTGGCTCTGCCTGCATCCATCCATGCATTATCTGATCCTGCTTTGTCCTGCAGTGCAGGCTGCAGCCTATCCCAGCTATGAGAGGCGGGGTTCACCCTGGACAGGTCACCAGTCCATCACAGGGCAACAGACACAGACAATTCACACTCATACCTATGGACAATTTAGAGTGACCAATTAACCTGACAAGCATGTCTTTAGAATGTGGAGGATGCCGGAGCACCCGGAGAATCCCACACATGCACGGGCTGTGTTGGAACCAGAATTTGTGCAGCAGATGATGAGAAGTGAAACTGCATTGTAACTGTTGTGCCCAAACACCCACCTTCGGCCCACTGCTCCACTGGCTGCTGGCTGCAATGCTACTTCCTCCTTCATTAGCCAGAAATAACTAATTAAACAAAAGACAAAAAAATATTTAAGGGAGTTAATGACCTACACTGCAGCCAGCCACCAGAGATGTCTCACTTTTGTGGAGTTGTCATTTTGTCCACCTTTATAAAGAAGTCTATGAGTTGAGTCCAAGAGGACAGTGTAGTAGAAACTACTCAAATTACATACTAAAATACTTAAGAGCATAAATGCATTCACACTGACAAGTATGGCAAAGTACTTTATTAATCCCAGGGGGAAATTGCTTAAGAATTGATGAGTCTCACCATTGATGGTCACCATCTTGGATGGCAGTAGAATTAGCTGCAGCTGTTACATTAGAAACATCACATTATTCACAGCTATGCAAGATATTTATTTTTCATTGTTCATCACTATACCGGTGTTAGAGGCAACATAATGGATCATTATGTTTATAGGGTTATTTACACTGCTATTGTATTAAATGTGAAATTAAAATATGACTGTGGAATGTTTATGTGAATTTTTGCTAGTTGCAATTCATACAATAAAATCTCGATAGACCATGTAAAACCCTCAAGAGCAGAAACAAACATGTGTGCAGCATGGTGAAAAATGGTCTCTATTCAAAATTGTTCTGACAACTGTAAGGACTGTATGGAAATATGTGGATTTTTATATAATTCTTTTTTATATAATGTGTATTATATAAGACTTTTACATATAGTTGCCTCATAGTTACCTCTGCTGTTGGTCCATCCAGTATTTGGATAAACGGTTAGTTGCTGCCTACACTGTGGCAGTCAGAGCCTCCTATACAAACTGGCTCCTCAGAGGGTGATGTCATTTTCAGGGCGGCCATATGTTTTTTTAAGAAAGGATATCTTTTTTTTTATTAATTTTTAATTCCCATTTATTTTGTTTTTTTTTTCACTAACATACAATAGAAAACATGATTATTTCTGGCTTTCTGCTGCTGCAACATGGCTAATGTTATTATGCTATTATTATTATACAACTTGCCCTATTCAGTTTGAGACAGCACTAGTCTATAGAAATTCAGGCACATGTCTGGGCAAAAAAACATGTTTCCTGAGGTCAGAATGACAAAAACCTTTGACTTTTAACCATCAATTTGTACTTGAGATATCCTTGAGCTTAAGTGAGCCAAATTAGAGAAGATTCCCTCAGGGAATTTCTGAGATATTGATCTTGTTCACAAAAATGGGACAGAGGTGAGGTCAACTCGACCTTTGATCTATATCCACCAGATAAGACCAAACACTTTGTTCTCTATATTTAAGTGAATACTAGTTTTGAAGAAAGTCTGTGCTGGCATTTACATGGAGGCTTATTTTACATAACAGGTGGTTCTGCATATACTACATGTAGCAGATATATGTGATCTACACTCATATTCAAAAGTTAGTACCCCCCCCCCCCCTTAATTCTCTATTTTCACATTTAATTCTTCTTCACAACATTGCTTTAGTGTTTTTGAGTTTTTTTGACATTCACTTACTGTATGCACAGCCCTCAGTTAGGTTGAGGTCTGGACTTGGACTAGTCCATTCCAAATCCTTGATTCTTTTGTGTTTCAGTCATTCTGATGTAGATTTGCTGCTGTGCTTTGGGTCACTGTTCTGTTGTCCCACCAAGCTTTAACTGTCAGACAGATGTCCTCACATTTGTCCCTAGAAGACTGGTATACAGAGGAGTTCATGGTCCACTCAATGACTGCAAGGTGTCCAAGTCCTGAGACTGCAGAACAAGCCCAAATCATCAGTCCTCCACCACCATGCTTGACAGTGTGTATGAGGTGTGTCTGCTGACATGCTGTGTTTTGTTTTCAGCAGACATGGTGGTGAACATTAAGACCAAACAACTCCCCTTTGGCCTCATGTGTCCATAGAACATTGTTCCACAAGTGTTGTTCTTTGTTCAGATGCAGTTTAGTGAACCCCAGTCGTGCTTCTATCTGCTTTTTAGACAGAAGAGTGTTTCTCCTGGTCACCCTTCAAACAAACTGTACTTGTTCAGTCTTCTTCTAATTATGCTGTCATATTAACACTGAGCATGCTCAGTGAGGCCTGTAGACTCTGACATGTAGCTCTTGTTTTGTGTTTTTCTCTGATCTTGTGGTGAATTTGCCTGGACGGCTACTCCTGCAAAGATTGACAGCTGTCTTCAATGTTTTGACTTGTGAATAATCTTTCTCTCTGTAGAACAATGATCTCCAAATAATTTGAAATGGTTTTATAGGTCTTTTCAGAGTGATGTGCAGCAACAGTTGCTTCTTTAACATCATTATGCCTTTCCCTCTTGTCATTGTGTTAGCACACCTCTAAGTGTTCCAGAGCAGCACACTGTCAAAACATCTGTTTTTATAGAGGTCTGTAGAACTGCTGATGATCAATTAATCAATATCAATTGATCGTAAGCAGCACCTGCTGTAGCTCATTAATTACATCCTATGGAAGCAGTAAGAGGGCGCAGTATTGAGCACATGTTTTTATTTTATTTTTGTTAAAAAAAAAGTCCCACAAAAAGTGTTTGATGTATTTTTCTCATGTTTTTACATCAAAAAATTGAACGCAGTGAGAGGGTATTAACCAGGGGTGGAGTGGGACAACTTTTCAGCCCGGGAGTTTAATGGCCAAGACTGGCCCATTATTCACCCCATGAAAAATTAGGCAAACATTTAGCACATAATATAAATGTTTTATTACAGTATGGAATACTGTATATAAATAAATAACAAATAAATCCTGGCCTATTCTTGTCCCTGTGCCTGTTTACCCTGGGCTACTGCACAGGGGCGTGCAGAGACCTTTGGATGGGCAGGTGCTCAAAGTGAAAAAGGGGCACATGTAGCATCCTCCCCCAGAAATTTTTTAATGAAGTAGAAGCCATTTCCTGCTTTCTGGTGGATTTCAACACCTATTTTACCGACAGAAGTAAAGGCTCAACTCAACAACTATTACTGAGAGATTCAATAATAACTCCTGATTTATTTTAAGCAATGATGACAAATACAAAACTGAAAACAAAACATTTTTGTCAACCTCATGGTGGTACTTCACTAACAGATTATTAGAAAAAAATGTGTTTACATCTGTTACTATTTAACCTCTGTGCCACCATGATTTTAACCACAAAAAACACAGTGTTGTCGGGTTGTCCAGTTAACTCGCGGCTATAACTTGTTAGAGGTGTGAGCAGTCAGACGTCACACTGGACGCTCATGGCTCACTTCACTTCGTCAGTCATCCTGGAAAACTACACCGTGCACAAACATACTGGACCAGCAGTTTACTCCCTCGGTGTCGCCACCAGCAGCGCTCAGCTACAGGGCACATCAGGGCAGGGAGGGCACGTCGTGGATCATGTGACCGACCATGCTTTATCACCCACCGCTCACTGGGCACTGGGCACTGTCACTCTTTCCCTTCTCTCAGCATCTGCTTCCCCGATGAAATAATATATAAATGGAAATGCTAATGCCAGGATACAAACAACATCTTTGTTATGTTAATGTATCAACACACTGAACTTTAAGCAGTCCTGAAAAATCTTTGTTACATCTTTTTTAACTTACCACTACTCCATTCAGCTGGGCCTGTGCCCTCCCTAATTTTGGTTTCATCAATATTGTCTGCCTGGCTTTGCTCCTCAGATGCTACAAAAAGCCAGCCCTAAAGGAATTCTTTTACAGCACACTTATTATACACTAAATTATTATTACATTTTTTAGATTACAGTTTTTAAATACATTATATATTATGTAAATAATTTCAATAGCCATTGCCTATGTATACAATGCATGAATATTTATTTTTTAAATGCTAGCCTAGTGTCAAGGTTTGTGGATGAGGTGAGCGGACACAGGTGCAAAACGCAGAGCGGTTCAAAGTTCAAGAGTCTTTAATTTAAAGCCAGGAGGGCAAAACAATACAAAACTAAAAATCACACTAGCGTGGGCAAAAGGGAGAGTCCAAAATAACTAACCAAAAATCACACTTAGCGTGGCAAAACTAGATTCAGAGAAATACGTACATTGTTGTGCATCTGTGTTGAGGGTGTTGGTGTTCTGTGTTTTTGGGGTGTTGGTTGTTCCTCTTTCCCGTAGGGGGTGCTCGGTCCCCATGGTGGGAGCGCAGTGGAGCTTGGCTGGAGGCGGATCTATGACACCTCACTTCCTGTCGGTCCTCCTTTAAAGCTGGAGCGCGACTTACCTTTGACGCTGGATTGTCTCCTTTCGTGGTACACTCTTGCCGCTGTTCTTAAGAAAGAAATTCTTTGATCAGTTGTATTTTTGGGAAAAAGATTTTGAGAAAGACTCACGGTGCTCTCCGCTCTGTTTCAGGTACGAACCTTCGGATTCATTGTGCTCCTCCAGCCAGTTGCCTGCGCCTCGCCACCTCATCTTCATAAACTATTCTGTAACCACTTGTAAATATTAAACTCACCGTAAAAATGCCACCCTCTCATGTCCTGCTTTTGGGTCCTACACTGAAAGCCTTACATACATGGCATAAAAGGCAAGAGCAAAAAAACAAGGCATGGACGAGGCTTCTACCTGGAGCACGGTGAGGTCAGGCAGAAGTACATGGCATCAAAGGCAAGGATCATGGCATGGCATGGCATGGCATGGACGAAACATCGACGAAAACAAACCCTACACCAGACCAGACGAACTAGCAAAGACAAAGGGGAAGACACAGACTATATACAAAGGGACCAGGGAAGACAACGAGGCACAGGTGGCACACATTAGGGCGGGGCAGGTGATCACACAAGGAGGGAAAACACAGGAAGCAAAACTCCAGACAATGCACAGGGGGGACAGGACAATCAAAGTAAAACAGGAAGCACAAGACAAGACACAAGAACTAAACAAAGACCCAGAAGTACAGGAAAAATAACTATAACTAAACACAGATTAAACTAAAAACCCAAAACAAGGAAATCCAAAACCATAAATAAACACCAGGTCGTGACATATAGTTTAGTTTAGTTAGTTACTAATTGTGGTAACATAGCACAACGTTCAAAGTGACATGTGTGTAGCTTAATGTTAATGCTAGTTTTTAGTTAAATTATCAATTAAGCCTAACGATATATCTCCCTTACCATTTGCCTCTTCTGTCTGTCTTCTTGAAAATATCCTCAATCAATGCTGCCAAGCGCTTTAACCTGGCTTTCTCAGCCCCACCTGGTCCCTTCCTATCCGTTTTTCCCCCCTTCTCAGCCCGCTGAGCTGCTTCTCTGTCGTCTTTTGGTAGAGGTGCGCTATGCAAAGGGATGTTTGTGTGAAATGGTAGCTCCCAAACTCCCCTCTGTTTTAGAGACAGGTCAATTCAGCGCGGACATCGCTGCAAAGATTAATTCATATTCTACCGTGATTACTACTTTTCCTCGCCGCCGACCGGCCCATGAATCAAGCAGTCCACTGGGAATCCTCCCGACTCTCCCGATTACCCACTCCGCCCTTGGTATTAACTTTGAAACTATGGTAAACATCTGTGGAGCTGCTTTAAATCCATACTCCATACTTAAAAAAAAAATCAACATATATTGGAACCTATAAATGGACACTGCTCAGTCACAGTAATATTACCAGCCATCGATTAGCACTTACATTGGCTCCATAATTACTTGTTCTCCTAAAGACTCACACACTCGAGAGCTATTACACACAACGGCAGTCTAAATGACGCTGTGCTTTGATTAAATGCATGCAACTGCAATCAATAATGTTGCGCTTGCTGTTTAAAAATTGAGATCACCCAATCTGACACATAATTTCCTCAGCTGTTTATAGGCCTGGGATTATAACCAGATGACCAATATGCTGCATTATGTATTTTAAATCCATCTATTTGTTTTAATCCTCCATCGCTGCCTTTCTGTCATGTCCTTCCATTAAGCTCGAGTAACACAGATGTTAAGCTTGCTGCATGTCAATAGCAAAAGGAGTCTTGTGTCATAGCTGGAGTACATGTAGGTCATACATAAAAAGCATTGGATTCATTTACATATAATAATGAAGCCATCTTTCTAAAAGGATAAAGACTGACTCACTCACAATAGCACAGAGACGGGAAGAGAAGACTAATCTAACATTTCAAAGGAATAACAGCGTCTGGCATAAAGGCTGGCTGCAATATGATGCTCACCTCATAATGAAACTTTACTTTTCATTCTACAGTCCATTTCATTTTCACCCCTCTACTATGTCCCGGGTCCTTGAGGCACGCTAGATGAAATGTTCCCCCAGAGTGAATAAATGTCGTGCAGAAACCTGGTTAGGCTTGCGTTCATTTTGCAGTCCGTTCCCTTCTGTGCCTCCAACACAAGAAGGGTACTTCTGTTAACAACTCTGCCAGCTGAAATCTAATCCAGATACTTGAAGTCTGCTCTGAAATGATATTCCCTCCTCCACCTAACAACACATGGTCTCAGACATGCAGCACATATCAAAGCAGCGAGAGCAACAGAGACATTAGAGGAGAGGCGAGGTGTACTGTCCTCCAGAGACGCCAATTTTTGGACTGATGAGGATTAAGCTGGGGGAAACTATTTCTATGATGATGTGGATCAAACAGATCACATGGATTATTAATCAGCAGCATTTTGTCCCTGATACCATGGGAAAAAAGTAGCTACTGCTAACACTGTCCACAACTCATTTATTTTATAGAAAGTTATTAAAGTATATACTTGAAATCAAACTGGCAGTGAGAGAGAGAGAGAGAGAGAGAGAAGATTTGTTTGCTTCTTTACGTAGAACTAAGGACATGTTCATACAAGGATCTCAGGGTATTCTTGAACAACACAATGAGGGTCATTAGCACTGATTGTGCTCATTCCCATGCCTAAAGTCCGCTAGGAGCAAAAGGTAGTCCTGTGTTTGCCTAACCCTTTTTTTGATGCGTAGCCTTAACCAGTTGTTTCTTATGCTGAAGTCAGCTGTGGTGAAAAAAACTAAAAGATAAGACAACTGCATGAAAACTTATATATATATATATATATATATATATATATATATATATATATATATATATATATATATATATAGGTTCCAAATAAAGGAATTCTGATTCTGAAGAGAACATCAGTGGTGATTGGGGTATAAACATAGACTGATGAGTGGGAGAGGTGGTGTGGAATGGCTAAAATAAAGCAATGTGACCCAAGTGGTTTTTTGGGGGAAAAAGGATAAATAAAGTTAAGAGATAATAAAGTGTTTATAGCAACACTGCCAAAGGTAACAACCTTTTTCATGGTCCTGCTGCGAGCTACTGACAACAACAATAACACTGTGTTACGGCCCCAGGCCTTTAGTTAATTTTGAGGGTTTAGTTTGGTTTTGCCCTTCTTGTTTTTTTGTGTGGATTTAGTGTTTTGCCTCTCAGTTCTGTTGGCATCGAGGCACTCGTTTAGTTTCTGTTTAGCTTCTGTTAACCCCATGCACCCTGTTGTTTTTCCTTTCTGTTAACCTCCTGCTTAGTTGTTTTACTTTATTTTACCAATTACACACCGCGCCTAACCAAATCCATCTGGTTTGTGTTACTTCCCCTTTCCCTAGAAAAGATAAAAAGTAACAACTGTGCAGCTAAAAATAAAATGCAATGTGTTTCCACTGCCAGTAAGGCAGGAGTATTAGCATTGGCTTAGATACATAGAGAGTAACTGGATACAGATAAACTCAGTCTCCAGAAGGTGTTTATTATGGATGTTGTCCAAACCCAAAATCCTGCAGCAATCTTTCCAACACTTAAATAATTAAACAGTAAATAACAAAGGAAAATATTTGGAAATATGTGGTTTGTATCCACAAGTGTTGCAACGAAATACATACTATGATGAAACTGACTCCTGAGGACAGCCCCTTTTTTTAACCATAATAATTTCAGGTTTGATGTCTTTAGTATTAATCTACAATGAATATTGTTCTTAATAGGATGGAATGAAGATGATGAGATGGCCATTATTGAGCTGCTTGTGGGTGTTAGACACTTGACTGTGTTTGCATCATGCCCTCAAAAGGCTAAATCTAACAGAAACCTCAACACTGAAGCTAGCTGCAAAGAGTTAAAACACAGAAATGTTCTAAATGTTCGTGATGGCAATGTCAAATTATTGTTATTTGTAATATATTCAAATTATATTTCGGCCATGAAATTTTTCATACCACATACCATCCATTTTAATACCACCAAAATAAATAACTATAACTTACAGTAAGATAGGCTTGCCTAGCCATTCATTTCATGCTGATCTAAAAAAATATTTTTTTGCTATTTATATAGCACTTTTTGCAATCAACATTGTCTCTAGGCGCTTTACAGAAACCCAGAGAAGATGCTCTTTTAACAGGAAGAGACTCTGTCTATAATGTGCTGATACAGTACAACAGCTTTGACATAATCAGTCACACACAGCTTGTACACAAACCCAGATGTACGGCTATTTCCTCCTGAAGAGAAGCCTCTGGCTCCTAAAGACAAATTGACTTCAAGATAAATGAATTTAAAATTAGCTTGTGATTTGGTCATCATAAGTTGTGGGGTGATGGGACTTCATGGTAACTGCATTACTTTGTAAAGAGAATTAAAGTTAATAGAAGCACAGAGCTGATTGATGACAGAGTACAGTAGCAAACTCTATAGAAGATATAGAAGTTAAATGTTTACAGGAAATTAGCTATATTTATAGCATATATTTATGAGATGTCAATGTTAATTGGATTTAGACAGTAAAGGATCTGTACAAATTGTGAAAAATATGATTTAGTACATGTAGCTGTACAATGTAAGGGATAGCATGTGTGTATTATATGATATCACAATAGGCATTAGTATACAGAAGACTGTTAACTAAAGTATAAAATTTAAATTTGTAAACAGATATATACTGTAATGTTGTACACTGTTGCATCACAGAGATGAAATACTATTTTGTTATACTTATGTCTGTGCCAGCAGTAGGACTACATTTAAACCTTATATTTAACTTTTAGTCTAGTCTATTATTTGGCATGCAAACCAAGATGGTTTCTTTATAGCTCAACCTAGCCTGGCCAGTCATGCCCATTTACTGACATTTTCAGTGGAATGGTCTGAAATCCCTTACCTTCACAGCCAGTTCCACTTGGTACAAACCCTATCATACCAATTGTAACCATTTATGTAAAATGGGATGGTAATGACTTGCTGCTAGTTCAAAAATATTTGCAGAACTGCCTTGGATTTTATAGCAAACCCAACAAGTCATTCTTTTGAGGATACTAGTGTGGTTGTCGCTTTGCATCTACATCACGTTTAATTTCTCTGATTGGTCTATCCAGATTTGTCTAGTGGTAGTTTTTTCTGTCTGTTATGAACTTTCCAAATCCCCAGAGACCAGACTGATTCTGTGTATAGAATGAAAAATTAGGATGGTTATCCAGGCCATGTTAACCTGGAAGTTAGTGCCTCGCAGGCTTCCTCAATAAACCAACAACATGAAATTTCCATTAGCTTTTGGGTTATTGCAGCAAATAAGTTTGTGTCAGGATAATCTTTACTAATGAACAGTACTTTCAGCATGGTATAAAGCATATGCTATTCTATAGACTCCACCACCAGGTTTACATAACAAAATCCATAATAATGTCTCATTTATCCACTTGAGCATCACATTTTAAAAGACGCACAGCAAAATCTTAAAGCTTCTGTTAACCCTAGATCATATTTCAGGACTTCAGGACAAGCAGTGCTAAAACACTCTAGGATTTGGAATCATATGTGTGGCCCTCTTTACACCATAAACATCAAGCTCATCTTTTGAAAAATTGATAGTAGTATCAGTATCTGCACTACACCATTTAGGTCTTCCTCAAACGTGTTGAAAGTGCACTTAGAAGGACAGCATTGTAGGTATCAGGGAATCAGCAATGCTAGCTAAATATGGGGATCACATGTGTCATCCAATATGGTGGACTGAGTGGGCAGATGAAAAGAAACATTTGCCAATCCATACACCGTTGAGATGATAAAGCCTTTTCACTAAAAGCAGCCTCTGTGTCTGATACAGGTAATGTCACTTGGAAATCGGTGCTGTTTTCAATGTCTTTTCTATGGCTGTTATTACTGCACTTTATCTGGACGCACACTTATATTTTGATTGTTAAAAAAAAATAACCCAAAGCATGTGTGCAAACCTTCCCTGCATGGTGTAGTGTTGCAGAACATCTCTGAAAACCATTAAATCAAATTGCTGCTGTCTTGCTGAATTACTGTCACCCCGCATTAGCTGTGTGGCACTACATATAGTCTGTGTTTTCCTTCCATATTCATTAATATAATAGCCTTGAGAGAAATATTAATGTGAACCAAACATCCAATCATTGCGGCCCAGCTTGCTTATGTTGATAAAAGCCTGTGCCATATTACAGTGTGATGTAAACTCGCTGCAATCAAATTTTGTTTTTCCACCTCAGCGCCGTGGGCACCTAGGCCTAAATTTTGCCAAGGAAACATCACTACAATTCAAAGCTTTGCACTCCAGTGTATAGAGCAATAGAGCTTCTTTTTTCTGTTTTGTTTTGTCAGACAGAGAGTTCCTCTGCTGAGGATGTGGATGGTGCCCTCAGCACTCCTCTGTGATGTGGAGAGCTGATGAAGAAGTACAATGCCATGGCCAGCGGTCAGCAGTGTTTATGAGGAGTGTCATCACGGCTGACAGCCTTCCCGCTCCATGATTTATATACTTCCTATCGCAACAGGCACCTGCCGAGAAGTAACAACTCGCCTGCGGAGGAGTGCACAGTTGTTTCAAGTGAGAGGTGTCCTTGATGCCAGCAGATGTAATGACACAGACGTAATGACTTTGAAATTCAGCAGTTGGAACACAGAGCAAACATTTGCAGGAACTCATTTCAGATGTCTCCATCATCTGTCGATTGGAGTCTGTGTATTTATAACCCAGTCATTTTATATTGCAGGTCAATTATCAGAATAATCATAATACACGATGTGAGCAAATGTAAATGATTAATAGATTATGAATAATCATCAATTGATGCAGCTTTATAATTTTGTGCTTCAACATGGCAACAGCTTTAAAATGATCATCCTAGTTTGGTGTGAAAGAATTTGCCTGTTCTGATACCAAACTCCTGGCCCTTCGACACCCCCGTCAGACTTTAGAAATGCCCATATTTAGCCGTGTTTTCTTGTTAGCCAAGCAGACATCTTTGGCATCTTTCCTATTGTCAGACAAAGGATTGCTGTCAATCAGTGTCAGTGTCAGTGTCAAAATAGACAAAATATTATATTTTCAAGGACCTTAAAAGGTGATTAGACCTGGCTTGGACATGCTTACAATGAGCAAAAAGGATGTTCAAATGTCAGATCCATCAACCTTTATGGCCCTTGGAAATATTTATATTGTGTTGTATTTGAGTTTGTGCATTTGTTGTGATTGTTTGCATTGCATGTGTTGGTAAGTGGATGGATATATTTTCTTAAGGTGTTGTTTTTTTTTAGCATGGGTTCTCTAAAGTTGGGCTTGCCCTGGGTTCCCCTGGTTGCCATGTGTTGTTGTTGCTGTGAAGTAGGTAAACTGAAAATTCACCTCAAACTTGATAAATAGTGCCCTATATAGTGTGTCCACCATTTCGTAGTGCTAAATGTGAAGTGAGAATCATTAAACCCTATACAGTGAACTCAAAGTATCCACAATGCATCATGCAGTGTACAGGTGATGGTCATTACTCCATATGACCCTATACTAGTAAATCCCTATACTATATGTACACTATATAAACACTTAATAGGCAATGTTTTAATATGCAACAGCAATGGTGGAATTAATGTCACCAAGAAAATGATGCAATTAGCTTTTTTGTATTATTTTTAATTTTATTAATGAGCATCCCCTCCTACAAACTCCCCATATAGTAAGAAAGAAGTGAGTGGGTGATTTCAAACAAGGCTCATGGCTAACCTAAACATTATGAAGTAAACAACACTCTACCTATGCAGTGTAGTGTAGGTAACAATGGCAATGACTTCTCCAACATGGCATCTGTTTTTGCTTCTATCTCTTGACAATAAAACTGAATGATAAAGTGCTACTTTCAGCATATGATGATTGAGTCTGTATCCAGAATGGTGCTATATTGACCCCTGGTTACATAATGTCCACAGGTCTTATTTAATTTTTATTTCTAATACACCTAATTTTTAAAGTTTCTATAGATGAAAATAAAATAAATGAAAGTGGAAAAAAACCTCCTCATGAATCATCCTCCCAGCACTGTTGTGCTGCCCATTAGGAGGTTGATTCATCTCAGTGTTTTACTCACATGACACTTCCTCCTGCAATTTGATGCACTATTAAGGATCGAATAACACACCCACTGGCTGTGTAACACAGCGTCAATGAGACAGACTGCTATCCTTTTCACTCCCGAGAGCCATCTTTAATTGAGATCTTCGTTTGTCACTTTGGCTACAATCACCCGTGGCACCCCCATAAAACAAGCGGTGACACAAGTAGAGCTTCGAAATGAATGTATAATTAGGTGTTAAATAGGTGATATATTTTGTGCTTGATTCTTGGACAATGACAGTCACACGTTTTTTATCACATTTTTTTTATTAAATGACACATTTTTGTCTTTGCAAAGCACAGATAAGGCTAATTGGACATTTGAGAGGCTCATGAATTGATGGTATGGCTTGCTTTTCATTCAAAACGTGGCATGAATTGATAACGGTCCCTCGGCAGATTCTTTGTTCCCTGTGACCTTCAGAAGGCTTCAGAATAATGTTTTTGTTTTGCTCCTTTTAGCTCCTTTTAATTTCTGAGCTGCTAAATTCACCTCATTTGTATATTTTTCTCAGAATCAGAATTATGATTTGATATGTGGAGAAGATACATTTATCTATATTTTCACTTTGAGCTGCATGAGGGAAACTCCAGTTTCTGAAGGAAAATATGTATTTTTGTTATAATGTGATGCAAATATATGTAGATTGCAGGTTTCTTTGCATTTAAATGAATGCAATTTGTACCCATCACCTCCAGTTACTGCAGATACATAGGAAGATGGCAATGTCGACTAAATAAGTCCATAGAGGTAGATGCTTCTAATTAAGCAACATGGTAATATTGCAATGAAAATAAAATAGAACAAACATGTCCTCATAATAATCCACAATTCCAGCAACTTCTCTCTCTCTCTCTCTCTCTCTCTCTCTCCACCATGTCAGAGTTTAGTGATAAGGACTCTGGGAAGAAATGAAAAAACCAAACCAGAATCTTTATCTCTTGACATAGTGGATAAACTTAGCCTCTGCCTGGGTGTTATCAAACACCAGCAAGCAGGACCATAATTCTTGTCCATGTGAACATTTACCCTCTGGTCTTCTCTGAATGGAAAGGTACAGTACTGTTTATTCCTGTCTGGACAAATGTTCCCTTTCCACCCAGCATGTCTTGCCTATGATAAATCCTTTAAATTACTCCATGCGTGTTCAAAGGAAGAAACATGGCATTTCTTACCCACTGCTCCCAGCACGCAGTAAAGGGTGCTTAATAATATGATTAAATAATGCTTACACATGATGAGTTACAGTTTTTCACAATTGCTTGGATGTTTTAAATTCTTTCACCCCTATTTTCTAAACTGTAAATGCAAAATCCACTTTTAAAGCATGTTTACAAAATCTCTGATTTAACACAATTCAGATCAAGTATACAAAAACACTATTGAGCAGGCTTTACACACTACACCACAAAAACAAACAATAAAACACAGTCATTAGAGACAGTTATGGAAAAAATTTTGAGACAGTAGGAAGTAAGTAGGTAAGTAAACTTTAAAATTACTAGGATACAATTACAATACTAAAGTAAATGTAATTAATGTCAATTTTTCATAATAAATATTCAAGTATAAACAGCTTTGGACACATGGACAGTTACATACTATAGGAGAGATGACAAAAACACTAAAAGACACACTTAAAACATTTATTATTATATTATATTATATTATTTATTGTTCCACATATAAGATGATGTGTTTCTTGTGTCTTACTATTTTCTTGTCCATAATGCACCCAATATGTTCAACTCTCAGGGCTGAAACAGGGAACCCCTTAAACTCAGAGTGCCAAGTGACACCACAATGGTTAGTGACCTGTGTTCCTATTGTTTTAGTATCTCTATTTTTTTGTCCTGAATGATCGTTCCATTTGGAAAGTGCTTCCTGTGGACCGTCCAATCAGCAACTTGCTTAGCAGCCACTCTTCCAGGCATAGTTCTGCTCACTGCTCTGGCTGTTCTGCTATTCAGCCAGGCATTCTTATTTGGTTAGACCATCACCATACTAAACCATACTTTTATCTTATTGTGTTCTTTTTTTCTTTTTTCATTATTATTCCCAAAACTGCAGCATAATCCTTACTAACGTCTTGGTTTAGGAATAACTGGGTGTGACTCATTACTCATTATTGGGCAATGGTTAGCAAACGCTACTTGACTTTTTCATTTAGAAATGAGTTTCATGACATCACTTTACTCACAGGAACACAAGCTTGGTATGTAAGGGTGTATTAATGGATTTAGACTCATTTAGTGGCATATTAATCAATGTATGAAGTATCCATGAATCTTTACTCATTAACTAATTATGGAGTAATTGTGAGGGAATCACATAGAACCACTTCACTTCATTGTTGGTGATAGTGATCAATTGAAATTAGTCATAAATTATTCATAAATTTACAAATAAATAACATATAACATAATAACATATAATAACATATGTGTGTAATATTTTGCAACATGTAAAAATAAGCTTCTTATTTTGAGAAATGTCCTCTTCAAAAGATTTCAATCAGCTTAATTAAGACATGAGGGTTAAAAGCTTAAAAAGGTACATCAGGGGAAAACCTAATGAATGAGAATGGGAACACTTAGGGGACAGCTTTTCTATCACACAGTCTCAGAGCTGCCACAGTTAAAGCTTCATCAGTCTTTAACCAGCACGGTGAAAGAAAACAGACTGCAGCGGTCTGGACATTCAACACTAATCAGGATGTCATTTGAAGCAGCATACACATATACACCAATCAGGCATGACATTCTGACCGCTGACAGGTGAAGAGAATAACACTGATTATCTCTTCATCATCACCTGTTACTGGGTGACATATGTTGGGCAGCAGGGGAACATTTTGTCCCTAAAGTTGATGTTAGAAGCAGGACAAATGAGCGAGCAGAAGGCTTTGAGAGAGCCTGACAAGGTCCACATTGTGATGGCTAGATGTCTGGGCCAGAGCATCACCAAAACTGATCTGCAGTGGTCAGTATCAATTAAAAGTGATCTAAGGAAGGAACAGTGAACCAGTGAAAGAGTCATGGGCGACCAAGGCTCATTGATGCCAGTGGGGAGTGAAGGCTGACGTACAGTGGGTTAGACCCCCTTAAGTTTTTCACTCTTTGTTATATTGCAGCCATTTGCTAAAATCATTTAAGTTAATTTTTTTCTTCAGTAATGTACACACAGCACCCCATATTGACAGAAAAACAGAATTGCTGACATTTTTGCAGATTTATTAAAAAAGAAAAACTGAAATATCACATGCTGTCCATTTCTTAATATAGGGTGCTGTGTGTACTCCTGTATCAATGAAGAAAAAATTAAATTAAAAATTAACTTTGCTAAATCATGATGATGATTTAGCAAATTGCTGCAATATAAGAGAGAGAAAGAGTGAAAATTTACGGGGGTCTGAATGCTTTCTGTATTTAAAATGTCATGCTTGGATAGAGGAAATGATCAGACAAGACTCAGTTTTTCTTTTTTTTTTTCTTTCTTTTTTTTGTGTGTGTGTGTGTGTGGGGGGGGGGGGGGGGGGGGGGGGCAGAGACAGAGCAGAGCAACTGCAGAAAGCCTCCCTGCATGTCAGGTATTGGTAAATCAGGTAGAGAATCAGGGGCAGCTGCTTCGGCTCTTCTTCTGTGCATGAGAAATGTGTGGAGCTCTTCACTGTGGATCCAGAAAACACTGTCATGTCATGTCCACATTTGCACAGATGGCATGAAAATGATTATTAATTATTAATTATAGTTGTTTTACATGTACAAAGATGGAGTGCCTCATAATAAAACAGTCAGTACACGCATGCTGGTGCTTCTCTGTGAGGCTATGCAGGTGCTTTGATCTAATATAGGCATGCTAACATGTTCCTGCTGTATTCAAAAATTTAGAGTACTGTACGAAAGATAATTAATTTGTTGTATTTAAGATGTAATTTCTCTAGATCTGTACAGTAAAAGGTCATGAAATATGTCATTTACAGGTGGTGTCAATACGCTCTGAAGAATTCTAGCTAAAATAATATATTATAGTGCAGTATGACTTAACGTGAGGTTTTTAATATAAAATAACAATGTCCATCATATAAAGTGATTGTACTGCAGGTGGAAATGAGAGGCAGTTATCAAGACAACCCCTATAAAGAGGTTGACCACCCCTTTGACCACAGACCATTTCTCTGCTCTCATCCTTTCTGCCTGATGTTTTGCTCACTTTTGCATTTTGAGCTCTCACCACTAGAGGTAGCATGCCTGCAACATCCTCCAGCATGACCGGTGTGGCGGTTGGTCAGTAATGGTGTGGGGAGGCATTTCTTTGGTGCTTTGGTCTTTCTATGTGCTACACAGAAGTACCCTGACTGCCATTAGGTACCAGGATGCAGAGGTGTCAAAAGTACAAACATTCTTTACTCAAGTAAAAGTATAGATACCTGTGTTTAAAAAGACTCCACACTGTGCTGACCAGGAGCTCGTTCAGCAACAGTCTCCGACTCCCACGATGCACCACTGAGAGACACAGGAAGTCATTCCTGCCTGTCTCAATCGAACTACTGAACTCTGAACTGTGACAGTCACTCAGACACTGTACATTCATACTGGTATTTCAATCAGGAGAGACTAAATGTTTAGATGAGAAAGTATTTATTGAAGTACAATGAATGAATTGTGCTTTGGCGTTCTAGACCCCGATGCGATGACCGACATACGAAGGGGGAAAGGACAGGAGATGAGGCTGCTTAGGCAGGAATCCCCCGGGTCTAGACCTGGTGGTGGTGAAGGAGCAGAAGAGCAGGGGATAAGAGGCCTTGCCCTGATGAGGAACTGGTGGTGCTTGGGGTGGAGGAGGGTTGCCGAAATCAATCTGAAAGACAGCTGGAGAGGAGACAGAGACATTTTAAATGAATTGCTGAGCGGTGATTGGGCTGGAGAGGAGTGGCTCGGCCGCTGATCGGTGAGGGAGTTGCTCTATATTAACCAGCTGATTAAGAGGGAGGCAGAGAAAGAGAAAGGGGCGAGGGAGGAGGTGAGATAAGTGTGAGGAGGAAGAGGTGATGAAAGAGTGAAGATAGTCTTCCTGATTGAACTTGCGCTAAGAGCTTCATGTTCATGTCATGCTCTTTACTGTAAAGGTTTTTATACAGTAGTAAATATGCTCTTCTTTAGATACAGCATTTAACCAACTCAGTTTTAAATGCTGGGTAGCATTTAAAACTGAGTTGGTTAAATGCTACCCAGGTATTTAGATATTTATTATATATTTCAATTTTTATTTGTCTGTAATAAAAAAGAATTTCCCCTCAGGAATAAATAAAGGAATTCTGATTCTGATTCTGATAAAAGTTGGAGTACTGAACTCAACTTTTTTACTCAATTTAAAGTAAAAGGTACAGGCTCTAAAACACACTTAAACTATAAAAGTATGAAGTAACCTTGCGAAGGACAAAACCACCATTTTTAAGGAAAACTCCCAACAAGCTGTCGCCTGATTTTTTTAAAAACCAATATGATTGTCTTTTCTGTGTGTGTTTACATACATTTCTAAATGTGATCCAATCAGTCTATTGTCTGCACATATTATTGACATGGATGGGTCAAATGCATTGGGAAATGGCAAAATAAACACTATTTAAATGCAAAAAACAATGACACTGATTCGAAAATGTTTGGAGTAGAATGTAGAGATACAGAGAGCATCTGTTGCCTCATCAGCAGCATGCAGGCATTGTAGGGAGGTCATACAGGCACGTGGAGACTAACAAACTGCTGAGCCTCATTTTGACTTGTCTTGAGGGATTGAGACTCAAGTTGGATCAGCCTGTAATGTGATTTTCCACTTTCATTTTGTGTATGGTTCCAAATCCAGACCTCCATGAGATAATCATTTAGATTTACATTGATCATTTTTATTTTACTTTGTTCTCAACATATTCCACTATGTAGTGAACGAAGATTTTTCAACTGGAATATTTCATTCATTGAGATCTAGGATTATTTTTTAAACAGTGTATTAGTGACAGCAGCATTCACTGCCCGGCTCATCCACCTACAGACACACACACACACACACACACACACACACCAAACAAGCCTCCAGCAATCAGATGAAAGTAGAACATCTTGGCATCATAAAATATCTTTGCTTATGTGAAAAATACACAGGTCCAGACCTCTGTGACTTTAATGGCAACAGGATTGTGACTGAGCAGTGGAAAGTACATGCAAGGCAAAACGAAGTAACAGCTGAATGGGTTTTACATCCCTCTTTTGTTGCTTTTTTGTCATTCAAGTTTGGTGCGGGGAAAGGATGAGGGGTCAAAGTGTGACATGTGTCTTGGTTGTGTGCATAATGCTTACAGCAGTGAATGCAGCTGCGGTACATTCGAAGGAATAGGTGCTACTCAGAGCACAGCTCATGTTCATGGCTTTGTGTCTTTTACTTCCTGTCGTTGATCCACGTTGATCCAAATGCTTTATCTGTGTCTTTGTCTATTTTCCAAGCTGTATCTGCATGGCTGTGCTCTTCATCTTTACTGTTTTAGGTCTTTTGTGTATACTGTTTGTACAGTTGTACCTTAAAAGGCTCGTTTTTCCAGTTATGCTGCTTCCTGTATCTCCTCACATCATAACAGGCCGGTGTCAGCTACTGATACTGATATCAGCTGATAATCCTCCTACTCATTTTTTGTTTAGTACAATGTTTTTTATTTCAAACACAAGAAGATTTTAAGAGGTGTTTCCCATGCTGGGAACTCCAGCCATTGCTAGTTTGAAGAGAGTCGTTTTTATTAACTTTATATGTTCAATTTAATTTAAATGAAGCTCTTAGCGCAAGTTCAATCAGGAAGGCTCTTTCACGTCATTCATTTATCTCTATCCCCCTCCCCTTCTCTCTCGTTCTCTCTCTTTCTCTCTCACCCCCTTGCTCTCCCTCTCTCTAACCTCCCACTTTAGCCAGATGATTAATATAGAGCACCTCCCTCACCAATCAGCTGTCAGTCCGTCCCTCACCTGCCCAATCACAGCTTAGCAAAAATATTTCTTATAAGTCTTATAAGTCTATTGTCTCTTGTCCAGCTGTCCTCTGGCAACCCTACTCCACCCCAAGCACCACCAGATTCACACCAGTTCAAGGCCTCCTCTCTCCTGCTCTCCAGCTTCTCCACCACCACCAGGTCTAGACCCAGGGGGGCCTCTCCCCCTGCTCTTTCCTTCCTTTTGATGTGGTCATCATGTCGGGGTCTAGAACGCCAAAGCACATTCTAAATTTTTTGTATAACAATACATTTTCTCTCAATCAGTCACCTGAGTCTCTCCTGATTGAAATCATGTTATTTTTCAACTAGACTCTACTACATAGAGTAGTGCAGTTAGACTTATTCCTACAATTCCATCAATGACACAAAAAATATCATATTTACAAAGTCAGTGCTAAAAAAAAGCTGTTGTACATTTTAAACCAGTGGGGAGGCTCCACAGACTGAGGGACAAAGGTTGCCTTCAGTCTTTGTGTCCTAAAGCCTTGGCTGCGAATAACAGTCTTGTTCTAAAATGGCGAAGGCACTATATAAGGCCATATATAGTGAGTATTGGATGATTTCAGACCCAGCAAAGTGCATGGCTTTGTGTCTTTTACTTCCTGTCATTGATAATCCTCTGTGATTGGCTGTTCCCATTGGTTCCATAGGTGTCTTATTACCATTACCTGCTGTATTTAGTCTTCAGGAGAGTGGATGATGAACACATGCCGTTTGAGCCATTCTAAAGTAAAGCAAAAATGTTTTAGCCTGGGCCAATGAGCCCAGGCATCTCACCAACATTCAACCAAAAGGTTTAAAAGATCTACAGGAGTCATATGCAGGAGTAATATGCAATAGATTCTATTCCATAACACAATCTGAGCCAGAATGAGTGTTCATTCCTGTATACCCAGTTTGACTTGCCCTGTCTAGATGTATTCTCCACCTACTTTTTAAAACTAGCCAATTATTTCTCAGAAAATAAAGAACTCACTTTTTAACATTTGATCAGCTTCACCCCGGGGAAGGTATTAAGGTTTGTTCTAATGATGTAAGGTTTTGGAAAGAGGAGGACTTTCCACAGTATTACTCAGCATTTTCTGACTTTATTGTTTCTGGAGCTCTGGGGACTTTCCAACAAGAGTCTTTTTAAGTTCTAGAAGCCTGAACTTTGACACCATTATTTTTTAAAAGTTCATTTTTACCTTTACTTTAATAGAGACCTTACAATATAAGTTTTAACTCATTTTGGATATAAATATTAAACATAACCAACATCCCTCATTTTTAGTGATATTGTACAAAGGTTGAAGACCTTTATTTCATGTAGATATTGATTTTGCTTAATATGATATTTAAACAAATTCAACCTAAAGAAGTATATTCACTATAGTACAGAGGAGTATGAGGACCATTATAAACAAAAAAAATAATAATTTTGGTCTTCTCTGTATGATGCAGAGAACAAATTTCTAAGTTTAAATTATGATACCAAATTTAAGGTATTAAAGTCATAATTAAAAAAATAATTATGATCATTTTATCATTAGAATTCTACTTAAATCTTGGAATTGTCAGAATTCTGAGAATAAAATGAATTCTGGTCTCATTTCACAATTTTGCGCCAAAGTTGTAAGATTCAGCCTAAAATTCTGAAATTCTAAGAAATAAATCACTATTCTGATTTTAATCTCAGAATTCAGAAAAAGCATACCATTCGTTTTTAAAGATCTTATAAGAAAAAAAAAGATTAAGAGACCATACACCACTTGTTTTTCTTTTGCTGTTCTTTTTTGTTATTGCAGCTGATTTCACCATACACACTACAGCTGTTCCCAGTGGTAAAAAGGTGTGTGAGAGAGAGATAGTGATGGATGCTGTGTTAGGAAGGTAAATTACATGGAGTGAATAAACAACGTGGCATTCATCTTTGTTGCCAAACTGGCTTTTGAGAATGTATTAATTTATTTTAATTGTTATTTCAGAAATAGTATCCTATCCAGTTGAATGAATGTCTGCAGGTCATTGTAAAGGAAGGGAAGAAAGGGTTAAGCCTCTGACTTCTTTTGACCTCTTCATGGCTGGTAGCATTGACACAAAGTCCTAAATTGATCTCACTCAATAAAAGAACTCGATAGCAAAAAAAATGTATTTGCACATTAATAACTGCAAGGGTTATTGGCCAGTTGCCTGGCCATACCTACAAGTCATTACTATGTTGAAGGAGGATTCGGCTGCGCACTAACATATGCATGACCAGCAGAATGCAGATGCATTTCTCTGCCAGTGCTATTAAGGCTGTTCTCCATTCATTGCACATGGTTTGCAAACAGTATGGCATTCTAATTTGGTCATTTCTGAGGTATGGTGCACACACACTCTATGCAGCTCAAGCCCCGGAGTCAGAGTCTATACATGTCTCATCTGCTGCAGGAGCTGAGGCCACGGGAATAATTTGTTTGTGGAAGCCATCATAAAATCAGCTGAAAGTAACATTTCACTCTGACTTATCTCTCTGTGGGTCATTTTATCTTTCAGCTCCGAGTAATGATAGAAACATATGGTGTCATTCCCTGCTGCTTCACTACAAAAATGAAAATAGGTCAGTTTAGTAAAGAATCCCATGCAGTTAGTTACCCTGCAGCCTTAAATGACTCAGCGGTCACAGTTTACAGATGGTGTGCTTTAAGAAAGAATCAGGCTAACAGGTGTAACCGGTGGCACAGCCATGCTGCGACAAGGAAGGAGAAAAAAACACTCAATTAGTTTAGTAATCTATTCGTTTTTTAGAAATATTGGTTATTTAATAGCAAAATAATCTTGTTACATTCTGTGCATTGTTCTGTTTTACTCACAGCATGAGTCTCTTTACATTTGATATCTACCTTACCTAACAATGTGGACATATTCCACATGGCACTCACCCATGCACCCACACAGGCACAGCAAAATAAATGCAAAAATCACAGAGAAGGCCTTACTAAACATAGCTGCCAACTTTGATTCAATGCTTTTGTATCATGTACCACACATGCTTGTAATTACATATATCTAGTCCCAAAATATGCAAATGTTAGGAGATTTCACAATAAAAGAGGAAGACATTTTGACACAAAGCCAAATGCAAAATGTTTTTTTGTTTTCATAAAGTCTCTAGTCATTTTTACGGATCATTCAGATATTTGTAAAGTACAAGCCACAAAATGTTTATCAGTATTCATGCTGTGCCAAGTTTCTGATGTGCTCTGCTGTGTATTTGTTTATGTCTTGGAGACAGAATATGTGATTTATAGTTAGACTGGTGGGGGTGGCAGCAAGGGAAGCTGTTATGTTCTTCCTTTTGCTGCTTGTCGTGCGCCGCTGCTGTTCTCTTCAGCTCGCTCTATGTTCACCCCGATATGCACCCTCAGGCAGTATGCCTTTCATTATTTCTTTTGAAACTTTCATCTGAAGTCTCTGAGGGATTAGCCCTCTTGATTCCTGACACAGTCAATGAAAAACAAGCCTCATATACAGGGAGGCTTACAGCCAGAAAAGCCGTTGCTCAGCCCTCCCCCTCGCCTCTCCGTGTGGAGCTGCATAAGTGTTAAGCCACAACAAGTGGAGCCTTCTGGTTGTTCTTTTGGCCATTTTTGCACATTCAAATTTGTGTATCTGTAGTCAAGTGTTAGAGCAGAAAATTATGATTTCATATTTTGAGATTCAATTTTTTATGAGATCCTGCGGTTAAATCCAAATGATAGGACCATACTGTAACATAGGCTGTATTTGCTAACATCGTAGCAATATGCACATAGCACAAACAATGGTGGATGTCTATATATAACTAAAATAGCTAAAGACGTGAAGAAATTAAATTTTTTAATGAGCTATAGTTATGTAAAGTATTAATGTCAGTTTTAATAGAGGTCATTTGTATAACAGAGGTTGCCTTTAAACTTAGCAACAAAATGGGATACAGACACAGTTAGCATTTAGCCAAATAGCATACAGTAGCAGTTATAGACCATAAACAGAGCTACAAGCGACTGCCTCACTAAGAAAATGAAATGTTAAAGATTGAAAAAAGTGTCTTTGCAGCATGCTGCCATTGAGTGTGGAACTTGTCACCATGGTAACAAAGAAATCGAGGGAAGCATGTTGTAGATGCTGATACTTCTGGTCATTTTGGCCAGAACATCATTGAAAAAGACCTAATCAAGTAGTTTTAAAGTAGAACTGGTGATTTCTGTTAAATGACTCAAATCTTCATGTCCAGAGTTTACATTAAGTCACAGGATTTCACAACATTTAACTGTAATATTTCACAATAATTTACTTTATTTCAACATTACAATATTTTACTGTAGTATTTTATATTAAGTGTGAGTTAGTACATAAACCAATGAATTTTTTATGGTCTTTGCGCATGGATTGGAGGGGTAGTTAGCGGTGATTAGCTGCAAATTAGCGCTAAGCTAATTAGCCCAGCAGAAATCCCACTTCATTTCAAAACCGTTTTTCTTTGTGAAGCTTTGCTGCACATACAAGTAATATACCACTGGAAACCTCTAATTATGCTCTTTCATTTTTGTCCCCCTGTCGACAATCTTTGAATTATTTGACTGAGAAGGTGTAGTGAATTAGACGCGAATTAGCATGAACGGCTAAGTTATGTAGCTCAGTTAGCAACAGCAACCCTGCATCATTTCAAAACTGTTGTTTGTGAAGCTTTCCTGCACAGACAAGTAACTTACACCAACAGAGGACAGAAATTATTCTCTTTCATTTATGGCATCACATGTAAAGCGAAGGGAAGTTTTGGCACAAAGACAACTAAGGTACAGCTCAAATTATGTAGGCCTACTTGTTTTCATAGGAGGGGTAGCTTGTGAGCTACACTATTGAGAAATGTGTTTATTTTGCCACCAGTTAGCACAGAAGTGTACAAGATTTTTAAAGTTTGCAGCACAGTTAAGTTTTCATGAATTGTAATTGTTTCTTTCTATTCTTTTCTAGCCAACATCCACATTTCACCTAGGACCAGTTGAAACCTGCTAGCAGGCTGGATCTCTTGTTGTTGTAATAAAAGGTAAAATAAGTATGATCTTTGTTTTCTTTATTTATTGTGGAGAAAATTCAAAGCATGTTTGTGTAGTTGTGTTAAAATCACAATGAAAAAGTCAAATGTACAGTATTTTGCTGTATTATTTAAATTGTAAATTTACAGTAAATTACTGGCTAATGAGTTGCATTACTTTTACAGTGACAATGTAAAAATACTGTGATTTATCTACAGCAACATCCTGTAACTCCACAACAACATACAACTTTATCACAGTAATTAAATGGGCTTTATAGCTGTGAAATTACAGTATAGCTGTAATTTTAGTGGAAATTACTGTGAAATATTCACAATATTTTACTGTAAAAAGTTTACAGTAAAATATTGTGATATTACTAGGAAAGTAATGCAATTATTAGCCAGTAATTTACTGTGAATTCATGGTGAAAAATTTTACAGTGTACGAGTCCTATGGCTGCTTGTTCCACTGGGCAGGGCACATTATGACCTAGTATAAAACATTACATATCTACCTGGCATTTACTAGGTAGATTAACTGCCAAGCATTCCAGCAACGTATTGAATTAGCAAACATGAACTTAATACAGCTGAGCTTCCTGACAATGGTTCCTTTTCCTATAGTGCTAGAAGCACAGCAAAGTTTAGATTTTGTGTGATTATAGCACAATTTATAAGAAATTTGATTTTTTAAATTGATTGCAAACACAAGTGGCCAAAATGAGTTTCCTTCAAAGGGTGGCTGGGCGCTGTCTTAGAGATAGGGTAAGGGGCCCGGTCACCCAAGAGGAGCTCAAAGTAGAGCCGCTGCTCTACTGGAACACCGGGAGGAGACCTCGTGGTAGACCCAGGATGCGGGATGTCTCTTGGCTGGCCTGGGAACGCCTCGGGATTCCACCAGAAGAACTGGAGGAAGTGTCCAGTGACAGGGAAGTCTGGGCATCTCTGCTTAGACTGCTGCCACCGCAACCCAGCCCCTGAAAAGCGGTTGAAGATGGATGGATGGATAGATAATCAATCTTTTAAATTATGTTTCATAACCTCCTAAATAATTAAACCTAACCAAGTAGTTTTGAGTCAGTTGACATGTAGTAGTTTATGTGTGGATGTGTTGGTGGTTGATTGACAGGCACCTAAGACACAAAGTTGCTGATAGGAAGCAGAGGACTGTTGGGTTAAATTAAAAAATATAGTGGGAAAAGTATTATATTTGTTATTTATTACTGAGAAGTATTTGTTTTTGGTTGCTAATACCAGATTTAATGGTTTATTGCTTGTTAAAATCATTTTTTTGTTCGGATGGAAGGCAACACTACCTTATGCTCACAATGTATTTTTAGAGCTCTTGAGTGGATCAGTGTAGATTAAACTCTGGTTGGACGGCAGAATATTCCAATCTTGACTCCATACACCATTAAAACTGAGTTATTAGAGGTCCTTCGGGATTTACATGCTGTGTAATGACGTATCCCCCTCCTCGTACTCCTTTCAGCTTACTTTTGTCAGCAGTTTCATTACTTTGCACTTTGCTACTAAGCAGGTGGAGCTAATCTATCTAGCTTGCCCTTCAGTTATGGTTTACTGTCCGGGGGACTGGACACAAGTGTCTCCAATAATCCCTTAATTAGGCAATGATGGACTATTCATTTAGTATGCAAAGCTGCAAATCTCCCCATTCACTGAGCGGAGCCCTCTGCAGTCATACGGAGGCCAGCACTAATGATCTCAGCAAGTGGCAGCAATCCATTGGAGCACTGCAGCAAGTGCACATTAATCTTACCGGTGATCCAGTTGATGAATGACCTCGGCCCAGAAGCCCTGGCAGATCCCACCTTAATTATGCTGAGGGAGCCACACCTGGAAGGCTCCAGGGGGGGATGCAGCTAACTAAGGAACAACGACTCAGGAGAAGGACCGCTGTCCACAGGCAGCTCACTCCACATGCAGATCCAACCCTGTGCATTACTGCATCGCCTTGGGAAAATAAAGTCTTTACAGAAACTCCGTGGAGGACATTAAATCTGGGACTGACTTCCAAAGCACAAGTTGCAAAAAGGGCAAATGGATGTCATCAATTCAAGACACTTTCAGCTGATAGATCATTAGAGGAAAATGATTTTTAGGCCAGACCCAGAGGAAGCACATTCATTTTTTTGTGATGATGCTTCCAATAGAACATTTTCACCACTGCCCTAATTGTACCCTATTATCCGGCTGCGCTCTGACATGCTTTAAGAAAAAGAGCACAGCGGGGCAAGTGTTGCATCAGTCTAACATCAACACCCAGAAGATGCTCTGTGTGCTGGCACAATGGGGGGATGAGCCAAAAAGAGAACGTGATCAAAAAGCATGAGTAAACAATATGATGGGGGAAAGGGAGCAAAAGCACCAAATCCTCTGCAAACTATTTGATTAGACATTACAAACACAGGCGGACTAATGTTTCTGAATTAATCTATCTTTCAGGGTGTAATCAGGGTCAGGCAATGGGTTTATATTGCCTTTAAATATAAATGATCTAATGATAAAAAATAAATTAATTAATTAAAAAAAACATTTTAGCTTCAGAATTTTAACACTGTACTGCTCACAATAAAATAAAGAGATGTCAGCAGGAGTTTGGGGGGAGTAATGAATGTAAAATTTAGCCAGTAGACACCTTGGATATTACCTTGATGCTGCAAAAAAAAAAAAAAAAAACATCACACACACACACAATTAAAGAGCTTTCTAGCGGCGTGTGATTTATGCCGGCTTCATTTTCCCTCCAGTAATGGACGATAGTTCCTCATGTCCTCATAGGATGCAACTGAGAACATAGCACATGACCCGTTCATAGAGGTTATTGGATTCTCTGACACAAGAAACTCCAGTAGGGATAATTTGTCCTTTTTTATGCAGCAAAGCCACTGTGACTTCTCCAGAAGCAAATTTATGAAAACTCATTATCTTGTGTTTTGATATGAGGATCAAATGGGAATTTATGCTTTGTTAGAAGAGATGAAAAAATGGCTTGATTCTATCTATCTATTCGTCTGTCTATCTATGAATTGATGTCCACAGAGCCATCGCTGCATCACAAGCATCCAACAAATTGATATAAGTGCATCCATGTACAATAAAGTTAGGATCCAAAAGGTCAGCTGGAAATGGGGACAAAGCCCAGAGGAGTTCCTTTAAGGGCCAACTGAATTTAATACACATCCATCACTTTTTATCATCTAATTAGTCCACAGTGTGGCAGTCTGGTCAACATTGCAGGGAGGGAGAATTATTGATCAGGTAAAGGATAGTATCTATCATTTCCTACCCCAGCATTGACTCTTCAGCCCGCTTGAAAGCAGGGAGGACAATAATCGGAACAGGAGCAGTGCGGGATTAGAGGTGTCTTTCAGCCAGTCTGTTTGTTCTCTTTAGAGTGGCCACTGGCTAATAGGCTTGTTGCTGAGGCTCTGCAGTGCAACACCTATTGAGATATTAAACACAACAACTGCACAAAATTACATAATTATCATTATAATGTTTTTATATTCTTAAATTAGGGGCAGCGGTGGCTTAGTGGTAGAGCAGGGTTGTCCAATAACCGAAAGGGTTATATTGGTGGTTCAATCCCATTGTCTTCAGTACACTCACTGGTGCACTCCTCCCTAGTCATTGTAGCAAGGCACTTTACCCGCATTGCCTCCAGTGCACTCACTGGTGTGGTACTCCTTGCTGGTCATTGTATGACACTGCTTGGCAGCAGCCTTAAGCAGTTTCCCTTCTGGGATTATTAAAGTATTTAAAATAAAAAAAAATACAAATAAACATCACTTGAAAATTTCTTTTTTTTTAAAGACATGTTTTTTTTTCAATGAAGAAGTAATCAGATATACAGTCTAGACATTGTTAATGTGGTAAATAACTATTCTAGTTAGAAAAGGCTGATTTTTAAGGAGATATTTACAAAGGTATACAGAGGCACGTTTCCAGCAACAATCATATATGTTCTAATTGTACATTGTGTTAGCTAATTGTGTTAAAAAGTCTACTAAAATATACATACCATACATATATTCTTAATGTATATTTTGTACCATAATATCAGACCATATAAATATTAATCATATGCATAATTGCAGTATTTGTACAGGTCTCACTACTGGTTTTACATATATGTTTAGACGTTTGTATGCCATACACTTATTCCATATGGGTAACATTTATGGCAGTGCCACTTGGGATACTTAGATTTCTGTTAGGTGCTGTTAGGATCAAAACTATGAAAAAACATTAATATCATCTGTGCAGAACTGATTCTGATTAGTGCAATAAATATATTAGCTAAACGGTTTTATTATGGCGCCACCACAAGACAGAACTGATGAGCTGTTCTATTGTTGTGGTTATTGTTGTGGGAGTATATCTATTTAAACACGTGTACTTTGGTGTTAGTTTTATTTTTTGCCTTGTTCATCACTGACAGAAAAATTCCTAGAAAAGTGATTCTATAGAAAGTGCCATAATTAAAGCTCAGAAAATCAAAGCCAAGATGAAACAGAAATGGATGAGTGGGCACATTACCATAAAATATGTTCTTTAAAAAAGGGCCAACAAATCCTTCACAAGGATCAACAGCAAATTCTGTAAAGCCTCCACTGCATAGAAAAAGCCAGATAATGAGAAGTACAAGCTGTGTTTCAATTCAAAGGCCTAAAATAATGTGAAGCACAACAAAGGCAACACATTCTCACATACACCTCGGGTACCTTTAGCATCAATTTTCAGTAGATTGCATTTCCCTGTTAGATCCTCTTGCTAGGTTGTGCAAATACCACATTATTGTGATTGTTACGTCTACATCTATTATTAGATTAAGGAATGAACTGTTTGCTTTTTTTTCTTCAAACACACCCTGACTGTTCACAATTGTAGGTCTTAATATGCTATAATTACCCTGCCCTGCTAAACATGCAAAAAATATAGTCATAATTACAAAAGAGAATAAAAAAAATACATTACCCATAAACCACACATTTCTGTAAATGCACATCATTTCTGGGTCAATGACATAGAATGGTTTCACTAGGGAGGCCAGCCAGGATGTATGTAATGCAAGCTAATACATCACTGGGGCCGGGGTATTTATCAAACATTCCTACATGTCCGCTCTTATTCATGTCGTGGAACCACCAAGGCTGGAGACTGAACAATACTGGAAGAATATATGGGAGAGCGAGGCATCACAGACCTGAAAGCAGACCACCACAACCTCCCTGAACAGGAACCAGTAACCATCACAACAGATATCCAAGAGAAGGTTTCAAACATGAAGAATTGGATAGCACCGGGGCCTGACATCCACACCTACTGGCTGAAGAAGCTAACTGGCCTCCATGAGTGCCTGGCAGCTCAAATGAACCAGTTGCTAGTAGATAGGACTCACCCAGAGTGGCTAACTAAAGGCAGGACAGTCCTAATCCTGAAGGACCCCCAAAAGGGAGCAGTTCCATCCAACTACCGGCCAATAACCAGATCATCACCAAGACTGGCCTCGCTTACGGACTACGAAATGGAGCAACCATCAGCCACCTCCTGTACATTGATGATATCAAGCTGTATGCGAAGAGTGAGCAAGACATCGACTCACTGATTCATACCATCAGGATATACAACAACGAGATTTGAATGTCATTCGGACTGGACAAGTGTGGTCGAATGATAACAAAGAGAGGATGTCAAGTACCTTGGAATCCTACAGGCAAATGGGAACCACAAAGAAGCCGCAAGGAAAGCAGCCACAACCAAGTACCTACAGAGAGTAAGGCAAATCCTAAGGAGTCAGCTAAATGGGAAGAACAAGGTCCAGGCCATCAACACCTACGCCCTGCCAGTTATCAGATACCCCGCTGGCATAATAAACTGTCCAAAAGAGGCCATAGAAGCCACTGATGTGAAGACAAGGAAGCTCTTCACAATGCATGGAGGACTTCACCCCAAGTCCAGCATCCTGAGGCTGTACACTAAGAGGAAGGAAGGAGGTCGTGGACTGGTGAGCCACCATCCAAGATGAAACAGCAAGAATCCACGAGTACATCAGGAAGATGGCCCCAAGCGATGGAATACTTAATGAATACCTCAGGCAACAGAAGCCCAGGAAGAGGAGCAAGAACCATCATGTCATGTCCCCTTCCACGGAATGTACCACTGACAGACACAGGAAGTGGCTGACATCGAGAAGTCCTACCAGTGGCTGGAAAAAGCTGGACTGAAAGACAGTACAGAGGCACTAATCGTGGCAGCACAGGAACAGGCCCTGAGCATAAAATCGATAGAGGCTGGGGTCTACCACACCAGACAGGACCCCAGGTGCAGACTGTGCAAAGATGCCCCTGAGACAAACCAGCACATAACAGCAGGGTGTAACTCCCTGGTAATTGGTAATTGGTAATTGGAACCCTCGGCACTGTGACCCTCAAACTCGGAGATTGGCTCAATCAGATCCCAGGAACAATGTCAGAATGCTCAGTCCAGAAGAGCTCAGTGCTAGGAACAGCTAAGATACTGCGAAGAACCCTCAAACTCCCAGGGGGGAGGACCCGAGATTGAGGAAGACACACCACCCAGGAAGGGTTGAGAAGGGAATTTTTATATATTTTATATATATATATATATGGGTATACAATTGGTGAATGACTGAGCATTCATAAGCAATAGCATATGAAGCAATAAATAACTCACTGAGGAACTGGCCTTCCATTGTTTACACTAAAATAAGACCAATAAAACACAAATACAAGAGCAATATTATTACTACTACTGTTACTAAGTATTTTCCAACTGAGGTTTCAAAGATTACTCAGATTGGAGGGCTCTGGATCATGTGACCTCCTAATTCAGACTAATACTGCTTTTCCAATAGCTTCCACTGGAGCAGCCTTTGAAATAGGACAGACGTTGTCTGGGCTTTATGATGTATTTGGTTTTTAGACAGGGATTGAGTTTCTAAAGTGGGGCACAGTCATCATCTTCTCCTCTGAGATCTGTGATGTTCAAACAAACAAATCAACACTGTCAATAAGTCATTCTGACAGTTGGCCCCACTGCTGGCAAATTCAGCTATTCAAAAACAGCCTTCTAGCAGCAGTAATAGGCTAAAGTGACAACTAACTTACAGTGTCTGTTTGCAAACAGCCCACTCAGGAATTCAGGATTTTGCGCAGCTGTGTGTGTATTCCAACAAGAGAACAATGCAGCTATCCAACTGTGCATGTTCTGCCAGAATTCTGCAGGTTTTATTTAAGAGAGGACTTGTCAGGGTGTAAATGTTCAGTCTGCACATCTGTGGAGGTTTGAGAACAAATGCGCCAGCTGACAATCTCAACACTCGACATTCAAGACCATATACACTCATTGGCCACTTTAATGGTTACACGTCTTCAACAAATTGCAATCAGCCAATCAGATGACAGCACCTAAGTGCATGTAGATATGTTAAAGATGATCTACTCGAAGTGAGCATCAGAATGGAGATCTTGGAGACTATGAACATAGCGAGGTTGTTAGTCTGAGTGAAACTGCTGATCTACTGGGATTTTCACACTCAACCATCTGTAGTGTTTATAAAGAATAGTCAGAAAAAGAGAAAATATCCAGTGAGCCACAGTTCTCTGTTGATGTCAGAGTTCCTGTCACTGTGACTCATCAACACTGGACAATAGAAGACTGTAAGAACTCTGCCTGGTCTGATGAGTCTTCATTTCTGCTGCTACTTTCAGATGGTGGCTCAGAATTTGGAGTAAACAACATTAGGGTAAAGATCCCTTAGTACCAAGATCACAGCCTACCCGAGTGTGACCATGTCCATCCCTTTATGAGCGCAGTGTACCATCTTCTGATGGATACTTCCAGCAGGATAACACACCATGTCACAAAGCTTACATCGTCTCAAAAATGGCAATGAGTTCACTGCACTCAGATGGTCTCCACAGTCAGCAGGTCTCAACAGAGAACCTTTAGGGTGTGCAGTTGACAAATCTGCATCAACTGTGTGATGCTGTCATGTGAACATGCGCTGGAGGTGGTGACCTGACCAAGCAGTAGAACTGCCTCCGTAGAAAAGCTTCACAGCAGAATTAAACATGTTTACAGCCTGTTACAAAAACAGCTTTTGTCTCTGTCAATAAGTGATGATTGTAGAGGGGGTACATTTTATGTGTAATTCAATCATTTTCTTAAGACTTTTGGATAATTGTGGATGTGAACACGTTAAGTGACAACTAGTGCCTCCCACTTGAAGTCATAACAGCTTTTAGAAAGCTATAAGTGACATCACAGACACTTTGTAGTTCTCTATCAGTGTTAGAAAGGATATTTTTAAAAAGTATTCAGTTACAGAATACAGATTACATGTTCTAAAATGTAATTTGTAATGTATTTCCATTACATAACTAAAACTGAGTAACATATTTTGAATACTTGGATTACACATTGCGACAATAGCATTTTAAGTGACTCCATGCACCAATCACCCCCTGCTTACTACAAAGGACGGTATAAAACACTCAATAAAATTTCATTTTACACACAAAACAAGGTTTGAATATATACAGAGGTTCTTCAGTTTACCATGTACCATGTATCTGACTGCAAGCCACATGTTCGTACTTAAATGTTAATCAGCCAACCAGCGACTGGCCCATAGGGGGCGCTGGGGCACTGCCCTCCCAGAGGTGGAGGGGAAAAATATATGATTTTCTTTCAAAATAATATTATTATCAGTGCAATTTTACTTAATGCATGCATAATTTTCAAGAGTGACAGGTGTGATTGGACTTGGACAGACAGACTAAAAGCAACTCTTTGAACACATTAAAAACACAAATGATCAAAATTTCATATGGAAAACCGCATAAAGCTACCTGTGCTCAGAAAGATTAGCATAGCGATAGCAGCTACTGTGCGGACGCAATAGCTAGCACCTTAGTGGAGAGGCACCATCCTTCCCGAAGGACAAGGAAAAAGTTGATCGCCCAGGCCTATGATGGGGCTTTAGTAATGAGGGGTGCCACTAGAGGAGTGCAGCGTAAGGTACAGGACATCTATTCAAACGCTCACTACGTTCACTGTTATGCCCACTACTTAAACCTGGTAATGCAACAAGCAATCGCTCACATCCCCCAGATCAGTCACTTTTATCGACATGGGAGGATTTGCTTCTTTTTTTCCTCACAAGATCGAGCAAGAGACCCGCAGTGTTTAATGAGGTGGCGGTGCATTTCAACAACCTGTAAACACACTGTACGAGCACAAGGACGATCAAGTGAAGTGTTTTCAGACCTTACAGAACGGAGAGGAGCCACCCAGACATTCATTAACAGCATGCAGGTAGGCGAAATGCATTCATAGTGATGATTCTGTGTAGCCTTAAATGTTTATATATCATCTTATTCAAACTATTCATTTATCTGTGAATTTGAAATATAATTGGCAGTAATTTTAACACAACCTCGGGTTTGGTTAATATATCTCTAGCCAGTTTTCAGAACTTACTCATGAAACACCTGTATTGGATCAGGGAGGCTGTTCCTAATATGGTGGAGGATGAGGTGTACAGAAGACCTGCTCAGGAACCACCCACAAAGAAACAGAGGACATTGGGAGAAGGCACGCAACACCATTTGGCACTGAAGGTAAGCACTTGCTGCTTGTTCTGATCAGATCATCAAATTAAATCTGAAGATGCTGGCCATTTGATATAGTGTCAGGGTTTCAGGTTTGAGCCAGGGCTTTTGTGTTGAATTTGGTTTGTGTTTATTTTTGTGCTTGCGTTATTTCCTGTTTTATTTTGGCATTTCCTGTTAAGTTCTGTATTACTGACTCCTCCTTTTTTGTACTCCTAGCCTAGAGATCTTGTCTTGCCGTTTTTGTGTTTTTCCACATAAGTGCGATTTTGTGTTTGAACTTTGGACTTGTTGCCCTCCTGGCTTTTTAATAAAGACTCTGCTTAGAGTACTGCACCGCATACTGCATCTGTGTCCTCTTTCACGCTGAGCCCTGACATATAGTGGTTCTGACTGAAATGTATATTGTCGTATTATGATATGAATAATTACAGTAAGCCATATTGGTTCATTACAAAATAAAGGCTACAATATTGATCATGGTGATACATGTGAAGACCTAATTCTCTTCTTCTCATATAAATGACATATCATTGTATAGGTATGTGAGACCATTATGAGCCATGCCAAGGAGAGGTTTTCACTCTCCAAGCACCTCCTCAGTGCTACTCAGCAACACAGCAGAAAGTTCCCAGATTCAGCACTGGAAACCATGGTGGAAGCCTATCCGTCATTGGACAAGGCCAGACTTAAAACAGAACTGTCTTTGATCTATGAAAACAAGAAGTTGCAGAGTTGCAGTGGTGCACTGGCTCTCTTTTAGGTTTTGATGGAAAATAATCTGTAAGACACATTCACTGAAGCTGTAAGTCTTCTAAACATCCTCATCACCACACCAATGACAACATCAGAGTCAGAGAGGTGCTTCTCTACATTAAACAAAATAAAGACTTTCCTTAGAAACACCATGACACAAGATCGGCTCAACACTCTGGCTATTCTCTCCATAGAGAAGAAACTGACACAAGACATTCCTGATTTCAACACCAGGGTCATTGAAAAATTTGCCACTCAGAAAGACAGATGAGCAAAGTTCTTGTAAATAACTCTCCACCCCATTCACTTCATCTTCTCCCTCTTTCTCACACATACTGTCTCATACCACACAATGAGACAAGAGATCAGGAGAAAGTTAGACATCTGCTGTAAACAAGATGTTTGTTGGAATGAGGACAATGGTTTTTATGTGACTTGTTTTATCCACCAGAGTGAATAAGAATTATGTAGCAGAAAAAAATATGCATTAAAAACCATTAAATCTTCACAAAACACTAATTTGTTCGACCACAGGAATGTAGCTTGAATCCTGGTTAATTGATGTACCCAATTTCTTGCCAAATTAATCACCTAAAAAACAATAATGACAATGATTTCAGTGCATTTATGACTCTTTATGTGATAAGCAACTCCTCTGACCTCTTATCCTAGTCACACTAACTGATGAACCTGGCCTAAATAATTGAATAGTGTTGTCTCTAAATTCTTCAGTGTACTATGTGACTATGAGACATTGAGAATTCAACATTTTGCAAACAAAAAGAAAGAAAGAAAGAAAGAAGCTAGTAAGTAACTAAAGAGACTTCTTTACAGTGCAGACCTTGAGACCTGTGATTTTGTGTTACAGCATGGTGATGACCTAAGCATCCTGCTGAATCCAGGGCATGTAGCTCCTGGATCACTTCCACTTCCTGCCTGACTTATCATCAACATTGTGATGCACACACTTACACTAAAACCCAGCCGGCTAACAGCAGGAAGGTTCCCCCTTATGAGTCAGGTCCTGCTCAAGGTTTCTTCCTGTTACAGTAAAAGGGAGTTTTTCTTGCCACTGTTGCTCTTAAGGGAGTTCAGGCTCTGGGTCTCTGTAAAGTGCTTTGAGACAATTCAGATTGTAAAATGTGCTATAGTCTATAAATAAAACTGAATTGAACTGTATTGAAAAGCATCCTTTTCCTATTTGGCACTTTAACAGCCAAAATTCTATGGGTATTTACACTACATACCCACGATATGCAGCTTGCAGAGTGGTACACATACATATTTGCACATTGTGTTTATACATCCTGTTTATATGCAGGGCCCCCGGGCCTCAGGTCCCTGGATGCAAAGAAATCATGTCTTTCCTTGGCCCATTTTGTGATGTTGTTGTTCAGCATGACTTCAAATATGTATTAACCAGATTTGTGATTATGTTTGCTTGTTGAAACCAAATGCAGAGGTTGGTGTGATTTTGCTCCAAATGTATTTGCCAGGCACAGAAATAAAGCACACTGGCAGAAAGTAAAGGTGATCTGTTGCAATAAATGTGTCATTGCTGCTTCAGTAGACAGTCTCTCTTTTTCTCCAATCTTCCTGCAAAAATATTCTACAAAGAAAAAAATGCCTTCAAGCATCACTCAAAGGTATTTTTCTTATTAAATATAGCAACAAAGGTGTAGATTTTTCTGAACCTGATTCTGCTGCTATGTACCTTACTTATATCTTAATAAGAACGAAACTTGTGCAGGGAGATTTATTTGTAGTCTGTGATTAATTCAAGGGATGCAAGAAAGAGAGGGAAATAAATCACAAGGTCATATAAATATTAATTCACTAAGAGCTGGTGTGCCAAAGAGAAGTTTGTTCCAATTTTCCTTTGTCATTATCCCTCAGCAGCTGATGTATTATGGCGGTCACTGGTATCTGCTCCATCATTTCCTGCCTGACCTCAGCCGGATAAAGCATTTTTTTCACAGTGACACAACAGGGTGTGGTGGTGCTGGCCTGCCTACACTGCTCTGACTTAAATTACACCGAGCACTGTAACAGTTTGCACATCTGTACCTGCCAAAGCCGCCCCACAATGGCCGTTCATCTCAGCTCCACTAGACAAGCTCAGACTGTGGCAGAGTTCAGAATCAGGTCATTTCATATTAGCAGACCCAAATCTCAGAGGTGGTGCAGCAGCAGTTCCTGAGCTGTAACTATATTGAGAAAGTGCCAGAGGCCTGATGTATTTTGCACTGACAGCACAGGGACCTCTTCATGTGTGTTGCATCTTACAAATTTGGACAGGAATTATTTTACAGTCTTTGGGGTTTTTCACATGTGACAGTCTCAGGACTCCTTTATGTAGCACCTTAGTTCAATCAGACACTGCAGGGGCTTTGTTGTCGTATTAATTTACCACAGAAGTGATGGGAGGTGTCATGTAAGATGCTAACTGTCTCAGGGCTAACCAGGCAGCATCTCCCAGCACACTGCCACACAAAAATACACTGGGCACCAATATCTACAACTGATATGCTAGGATTTGACCTCTCATGATGTACAAAATTTGTTATATAAAACATCTATTTTATTCATCACATACTTACACATAAGCATCACATTCAGGTGATTTGTTTACCCCAGAAACAACAGATATTAACGCTATTGCAGGATGGCTCTGACAGCTGGAGCTGGTCTGACTGTGACCGATGCGATCTAGCTATCCGGGGGTGTGGTGCTTTTGTTGGCCACTGAGGACCAACCACAATTTGATGTACTTACTGTAGGTCTAATCTTTAAAGCAATTCGGTTAGATATAATCACTAAAACTGCCTGGTTAGGTTTAATCATCAAAACTGCTGAGCTAGGTTTAGTCATTGGTTTCAGGCATGGAAAGTATGGTTGGGTTTTCATTTCAATACCTGATGTGATTATGTTGAGTTATTAAAATTACTGGGCTAGGTTTATTAAAACTAGTGAGTTGGGTTTCATCATTTTAACCTGTAGTCAATAAAATTACCCAAACAGTTTATGAATTCAAGCAATTGTTTAGGTTTAGTCATTAAAACTACCACTTTGGATTTAGTCATTGAAATTACCCAGTAGATTTAGTCATAAAAACATCTTGGTTTGGCTTCGTTGGTAAAACTACCAAGTAGGTTTAACAATTAAACTACTCATTTAAACTACCCAGTTAAATGTATCAAACCAATTAGGTTGAGTCATCAAAGCTGCTGAGCTAGGTTTAGTCAATAACACTAATTTGTTAGGTTTAGCTTTAGTTAATAAAAGTATGCAGTTAGGTTTAGTCAGTAAAACTACTTAGGTTTATTTATTTAAACTACCTGGTTAGACCTAGTCATTAGAACTATTTGTTACAATGGATAGTTTGATTCCAGTAAAGACTGTGGTTCAGGTGGAAACACATCATCATCACAGGACTTAAGGCACATATTACAAGGCAAACCTGTCTGCCTCTCTCCATTATTTTCAGCTCCCATGGTAACAAGTGCCACTATAAACAACACATTTGTCATTCACTCTGTATATACAGCTGCTGCTGACTGTATTCAGCTGTCATGCATTAAAATGAAACAATTCCACTGAGTGCATTTAAACGTGATGTGAACCAGATGCCTTCTATCCAAACTTACAAGTGTACTGTACTACAGCTCGGATAAAATCAGATGAATAATTTTACATTAACATTGAGTGAATGTTGTTAGGAGTGGAGACACTGCGCAGCTGCAACACATTTCATTCCAGGTGAAAAAGTAGTATGGATAATTCATATCAGAATACAATCTAGTCATGAGGTGCATGTTAATGTGAGCTGCAAACAGGGCTCTTTGTGGCTTACAGTTTAATCCTGATGAACACTGGATATTTGCTGGTACTGTATTGTGAGAGACCTGTGAAATAAGATTGGGTGTAATAATAGTCCTTTGGTGTCTGATTTTATTACAACATCTAGCTTCACTTAAAGACTTGTTGCAGTAAGGTTAAGTACATGATGCTGTTGGCCTTCTGGAAACCAGTAAATTACTTTGCAACAGAGCAGCTGTCTGGACTTGTACTAACTTCTATAAACACAATTTTTCCTGAGTGACTGCTTATTTGTAAATGCAAATAGACACAATCTGCGCTCTCCACTTCCACAGGGGAAAACTACGTCTGAGCGATTTATGACTGGCTCAGATAACAGACACAACAAAGGGAAGATAAAATGGCTCAATATATTTTCTCTGGTGCTCAGATAATAATTTATTATCAGCTTGGAGTAGCAGCCGCTGTCTTAATGCCACTCCACTTGTGTTGTTAACAGCAGAACGTTCTGCTGCAGCTGGTGGAATCTGAGCATGCTCAGAAGTCTCACTTACACAGGTAGGTAGACGGACAATAGTGGGAATTTTACAAACGGAGCAGTTCTGGTTAGAGAGCTTTCTGCTTCTCCAAGTGGCAATTTACGAATACAACAATTTCAACAAACCCATTGAGCCTCTCCTACGCTCTCTTGACTGCCAAACACCCAGTAACCATTGTGCTCCAAACACTTGTCCATGCTTTCCTCCCACTCTACCAATCACCTGCATTCCTTACATATAGCTCTGCTTTGCCAATTATTTGATATTTCAAACAGACTGAAACATAAATCTGAACAGACAAGATCAGTGCAGGCTTGAAAGCTGTTGAATGGTGGATCCAATGTTTATAGTGCAACTTATGTGCAGCCTATTCATCACATTTAACACATTTATCCAAGTCACAATTACCAAACAGTACTTTATTCATCCAGCAACATTAGCATAATGATATTTGGAGCTGTGTTTGTCAACTCGTTTATAGCTGCGTTTTTCCTTTCTAAAAAGTGACGACCTCCACATTTAAGAGCTAAAAAACTTATTTACAGGAATAAAAACATTTTTATCATCTTTAATAGAGACAACTGCCAGCCATTTATACAGATTATGGCTTAAAGTTTTGCAAAAGTGATGACATCATCACTTCGAGGGACAGGCAGGTGCAATCATCACTAAAAAAATGTTATTTCTAAGTCTTAGAAGTGATACATCCTGTCATACATACATTGTGCATGTCCTATGTGTTTTTGGGGTACGAAACCGCAATCTTTACCTAACCTCCTAACAACAACCTCCAGGCATAAGAAATCAAGCAAAAGCAAGTCAGGCCCCATAGACCTCCATGTTACAATGTCTAATTTTACAGCAGAAAGAAACATGTTTTCAGGCATGTAATTTCCCATACCTTTAGAGCTAAAATGCAGACAGCAGCTGCTAAACAATGACCCTACAAGAGCAACAGAGTCAGACAAATAAAAAAAAGCTTAGCCAGCACCTGCAATAACTAAATTTATTGACTTCAGAAGTATATGATTGGATGGAAAGTCAGCAGTGGTAATGTATTTCCTCTCTGGTAGCTCCCATGATGACAGAGATTTTCTGATTCGGTGGAAACACATTGACTGAATGCTAAAGAGCGACTTTAGTACACTGCTGTCCTTAACACTCTATAAGGAAATGACTTTGTATCACCTCATGCTTTTTTGCATACACAGCCAGCTCTAGTGCGGTACAGGCATGACAAATTTGGTCAGGCAAACATAAAAATATGGCAGTGGCTATATGCTGTGTGAGAGTATTTGTGGCCTGGTGGTTATTGTGGTTCTCCATGGTGTAGTTGGAGGTGTATGATGAATGAGATCCTCTAATACAGGGAGACATTTCAGCGGCATGCAATTTTAGATCCTCATGCAAAGTGCAAAGTTAAGGTCCACTGAATATTCACATCAGTAATTATAGTCTGCAACCATGTATAATAAATTCAGTGTATAATACCCCCCGTCCCCAGCTTAATGCAGAACACAGGGTTGTTTTTACGGTGTGCTTTTTGTGCCATTTGTAAAGCACAACTGCCCCCCCCCCCCCTTTATGACTCATCATTTTGATTTCAAACACACTCAGGATCAACTTTATTTTACAGATTAACTAAATATGATGCTCCACAAAAAACCAGCAGGGTGCAGACATGAGCTTTGTGTAGGAAAAAAAATAATATCAAAAATGATCTTTCTGAGTTTAACACTCAACTTTATACAGTATGAAGCCATAGCAGACTCCAAGGCAGTGTAAGCCCAGTGTGTGTGTTGGGTTGTGTGTGTGTGCAGTCACAGGACTTAACAGGAGGTGAAGCTCCTCTCCACACGGCTCAGATCAGTAAATCTGACGTTTGTAGCCCTTCTTGTGCGCGGACAAAGGGAAAAAAAGTGGGTGTACACAGTAGTTGTGCTGTGTGTGTGTGTGTGTGTGTGTGTGTGTGTGTGTGTCTCTACAGTGCTTCAGCTCAGATGAGCTCACTCAGCCGATGCGCACATCGGTAGGATCCTACCAATGTGAGAAGGCGCAAGGACGGCGAGCAGAGAAGTGTGGATGATTTTTTGCGGAAAAGAAAAGGCTGCCGACTTTCTCCAACACAAAGTGACGCGTAAAGGATTGCGCGCCTCATGTTGAGGAGATTGAGTGGATTTGTGGTTTGCGCGGATGGACGGGGAATCCACTCTTTCATCGCAGATGGGACTGGAGCTGCTGAGAAGAAGACTTTAAACACTTCCTCCTCTTTTCATAAAATGCCAGGATTTTGTCCATCATACACTGTCCAGGCTGCTCATTTGGAAGGACGCCAGACCTCCAGGCTCTCAAATCTGCAAGTTCAGTCCAATAAATTGTGACATTGTCTGTCAGCCTTGGAATAAGAAATCGATACTCAAGAAAAAAAAGGGACGCGATATTCTTCCGGAATTTTAACGATCTATTTCTCCCCCGCTATCCTTATAAATATGCGATTTGCTTGGATTTGGATGGTTTGGTCCAGCTTCACGCTTTTATTAAGCTGGAGCAGCGCTGATAGTGACTGATTATTGCTGTTGATTTTGTCCATGCAAGACTCGGGGTGGAAACATGTCTGGCCACTTCTTTGAGAGGATCACTGCTATCAGAGATGGCATTTTGGTCCAGCACTTCGGTTTTCACCTCTAAAGTGCCCCGGAAAATCTTATTCATGTTCACCCTCTCCCTCTCTGTCACATACTTGTTCTATAGCTTGATGAGCTGTTACAACTCGCTGCAGTTCCCTCTGCAAGAGAACTATGTTTATCAAGGGAGGCTGGTGACAGAGGAGACAACTTTTGTGACATTGAGGGAGAAACTTTATTCCGTTTCCCAGGGCTTTACCGAATTCACCGAGGCCGAGAGGACAACCTCGGTTTCCACCGTAAAGGAACGCGATGCTGAGGCCGAACAAAGGACAGTGGAGTGGATTAGGACACAAGCGTCTCCAACTAAATCTGCGGCCGCGTATCACACCACCGCGCTGGAGAGGGAGCACCAGGAATTCAGCACCACGGACAGCGAACTCAGGGTGAACTGCACCTCGGATTACGGAGAGAAGAAACTTCCCCAAGCCATCATCATCGGGGTGAAAAAAGGGGGGACCAGAGCCCTGCTGGAGGCTCTCAGGGTGCACCCGGACGTCAGAGCCGTTGGGAATGAGCCACATTTCTTTGATAGGAACTATGAGAAGGGGCTGGACTGGTACAGGTGAGTCTCTAGTTTGACTGTCATAATGTGTGTGGACATTACTCTTATAGTTGTAACTGCTCTGATGTTGCACCCAAAATTCAATTTAATATTGATTACTACACTGCAGTAGTTGCACTGATTTCTAGTTTAAGGTGTGCAGTCAGTGAAGCCATCTGATGCTCCGCAGTCTTCCTAAACATCATTTTATTTCAGCAATATGCCCTCATGTAGTGGCAAACGCAAACACGCTCTTTAGGCTTCTATATCAGAATTTTATTTTATAAAATGTGTCTCCTCAATCATGCTCAAAAAAGAATGATCCTGTGACGATTTAGGCTGAATGATTGATTCACAGAAACTCTGTTATTAATCAGGCACATTAATACAATATACTTAAAATTAAAATAATATTAATTGCTATGTGATATGCAGCACTGACCATTTCAATGGGAACATTTTTATGTTAGAATACCTGCTTCACATGTGTCATTTATTGACATTCACTTTGACCCTTGCTGTTTATTACTAATGTGTTTATGGGAAAAAGACAAAAAGAGAATTTAAGAGTTCATTCATGGTCAGTTGGTCAAGGCTCTATTAGAGGTGTTGTCACATAATAATGTTTGACCAGGGGAATTTTACTAACTGAGTCAATGAGCTGATGAGAATGACTCAAAAGTCCCTTCTGTTCCTCTGTAGAAGTCTGTTACTCCGGTATTTGGGTTGTGGAACATCTGCTTTCATCTCGCTGCATAGACATGGGAGCTCTCGGCTGTTCATTTAGCCTGTGTTGATGCAAGCTGTTTCATTATGCTTACGGTGAAGGGCTCATTAGACAGGAGGATGACATGCTTCCATAAATAATAATAAATGTGCTTGTGTGTTTTGCTTTGGTTTTTTTTGTTTTGTTTTGTTTTTTTGTTTTTTTTGTTCTAAGTGAGAATTTATTTATACACCTTAGAAACAGCATTTTTACACCAACCTGGCTTAAGAAGAATCTGGGAGTAAAAGAATTAAAGATTGGATCGCGCTTCATCATTTCTCTTCTGGCTAATATGCACATAATGGAAGCAAAATTATAATCACCTACAGATGCTAACCGAATGAGAGCTATAATCCAGTAAGTCATATCTTCATAGATTTAGGCCTGTTTTAGCAACACCTGCTCCACATTTCCACAGAAGAGGGAATGTCACCTAAAGATTGTGTAGTTTCTACTGTTTTAGACCTGAGCAAGCTATTTGCGATGAGTCAATAGCTTATAGCTTCTGCTTCTGGAACCTAGAATAGGGGGTTTTCATGCATGATGATCAGCTCAAACTCTGTGTTACACACATGCACACACAGACACACAGACACACCCACACACACACACACACACACACACACACACATATATTATCTTTCCGCTAAAGAAAGATAATGCATCTCATAAATCGTGCTAAAGGATGTCATTGATTATCAGTCATATATTTTCACCCACTGTGTCTGAGGACTCCAATCAGCTGGAATTTGCACCAGCCTGAGAACCTATTAGTGAGCCTAACTTGTGTTTTCAGCACTTTTTCATAATGATGTTTACAATAAAAGGAAATATAGAAAAAAAGGTTCCAAGCACTTCAGTTAACTGCAAGGATAACAGCGGCACTTTAAGGCTGCCTATACTGGTAAAAATATCACCTCTTCTTCAAGTGTCAGATTGTCCATTTTTAGATTAATTCCAGTTGAAAAGCATGTGTGGCCAGATCAAATAATACAGCAGGAGGCATGAGGTTTCTCATCTATGGAGGTTCAATGGAATTCTGCTCTGCATTGATGTGTGCAGTGGACAGTCAGGGGAAAGTGAGCGCAGTTATATTAGTCTTTTCACACGGGGTAAGAATGGCTTTCTGCACACTGAAAGAACACGGTGCCCGAGCAATTGTGCTGACAAATATACTGTGTAATAATGGAATTACGCCGTGTAAAATGTTGTGAAATTTGTGAGCAAATCCAAAGTTCAAGTAATGAAAAGTGCATTAAGGCACAGGTATTCTAACCACACACATTTCTATTTGTTAAAGTTGAACTGAAAAATATTAAAAATCAACATAAAGAGTCAGAAATACAGATACGCTGTGTGAATATCATCCCAAAAAAAAAAAAATCCGTAATAACAAGCACAAGTGTTTATACTTCATCCATAGGTGATACCATGTAACGTTCAAGATTTTAAATGGAGGCAACTAGACTCTCTGGACTGGATTTAGTTTTTTTCTGAAGACATTTCACCGCTGAGACTTCCTTCCTTCGCTGAGTTTCCTCGATATAAACTCTAACACATAACATGACCTGGATGAATGATAGCATCCACAGACATACGTGTAACATGTGGGTTTACAGCAGTTTTTATTCATGTTGCTAAATGCGTTTGATGCAGTACATCTTTGAGCCACATGAGGGAGCTTGTTGGTTTTCTACTGCACTTACATAAATCAGATATATAGCACATAATGATTATCAATAACAATAACTGCACTTAAACACAAGGCAGGAATCAGCATGTATAGCAGTGTATGCCAGTGTTATTCTGATAGTGAATCGTAGTAATAATTGAAGTAATCAAAATGGCAGTACAATGTTAATTTCTGCACAAATTGTCATGTATTTGCTGTATTTTGCTTTTAGTTTGTTTTGTCTTGTGGTGGGTTACAGCCATTCACCGTTATTTGTTCTATTCTTTTAATAATCTATACTTCTTCAGCTCTTGTAGTTCTGCAAAAAAGCTACCTATCCTGCCTGTCCTCACTTTGAAAACACAACATTAGCTTGTAGTGTTAGGGGGACTCAAACCCTAGACAAGTAAATCAGTCTGCCATGTGTACCCCAAACCTACCTAGTCTACCTCCTAACAGTGACTTTTGCAGCTTTATCAGTCCCACGACAGATGACAGTCCCATTAGTATCATTGTAACATAATGTCCTTTGTCAGACAATATGTCTGTATATATTCCATTAGCATAAACCTAACCATGTGTCATATCTTGCAGAGGTTTTATTGACCAAATATGGTGTTATTGAGAAGACGTGTTGTACCTGTCACTACCAGTGATTGCTCGATGTCCCTGGCCAATCACAGATCTGTTAGCAATACACTGGGGTAGTGCTAACACACTACCTTACCAGCTGTGAACATAAGCAGCATCTGTTATGACAATATGCAGTGAGTGACATGTGAGAGATTGTGGAATATTTCAGTGCAAAACCAAGCACAAAAATTATCAGTGTTTTACCTATTACCCTCATCTTTAACTATTAACATTGTTAGTTAATCAGGGTTTGTTTTTTGTTGGTGGGTGGCTCAAATTCATACAGCTAGATTTCTAACTTGGGAATGGGAATTAATGATAAAATATGATTATGTTATTGTATCAAATACACAACTGTCCTAGAGAGCATGAAAGTACAGCATCATTCTTGAGGCAGAAACACACCCCAAAGATCAACTCTGCATATAATATATAGTTTAATGTTTTGCTAAAAGGAGCCCATCCTTTTAATCTGTGTATATGAGAAAGCCAGTTCATAGCCTGGTCCCATAACTGTCCAAAAACTATAAATTATCCTTTACACATAAAGCTTCTCAGTATAAGACTTAACAGGATATAAAATTGATTTATGTACTGAACTTCATCAAATAACTGGTGCCACCAATGGCCCAATACTCTGAGGTAATTGCAGGTAGAAGAAAATACAACACTTAGGAAAAGGAGTGCAGGTCCTCTGTATAAAAGTACATGGGAATGTACTGTAGGAGTAGATTAAAAGAGTATGTTTGTTGTGAACATATGAGCTCTGTTTCTAAAAATGTTAAACTTACAGAAATGGATCAGTAAACCAGAACCAAAGATCTGAGGTTTACAAGCTCTAATATCTCTGTGTTATTAAAACACCTATGCAATAAAAGCTAAGGAGATGTGCCTATAAATCTCTTTGAAGGAAATGTTCCTACGAGTCAGAAGTAGCTCCATGATGATTAGTCCCAGCAGACATTGCTTTTTATTCTGGCATATTCTAACTCTATTTTAATCTTGTTGTTGTTGTTGTTGTTTTTTCAATCTTCCTCCTTGTAAAGGATGTCAGAAAATCCAAGGCAACAATGTGCTACAAACTTTTACCTCAGCCAAGGTTGCACCATTGAGTGCATTCACTCACTGGCGTCACCTTATCGAAGATCCTTTCTCTGAGCTGTATTGTGTAAAAAAATATCTCCTATTGAAATATTAAAGCCTATTCACAAAGGCAGTGTCAGCATACCACGTCTTTTTCTATGTGTAATGCAAGCAATGCAAGGCTTTAGTATACCTGCGACCTTTGGTCGCAAGACTAAAGTCTGTGACAGGAGGTGTGTAATGGGGACACAGATCCACGGCCAAGTGCGGCAGTATAAAGTCTAAATCCAGCGTTTATCCCTTGTTTAGCCCTGCTTTCCCTTTCTCAGCTCCTCCATGGGCAGCTTAGCCCCTGACTCTTGCCACCTGACTGGGAGCCCATGACTCCACTCAATGGGAAGAAGGGGGGAAAAGAGCAAGGTGGGCCAGATCCCCGAGCAGGCAGGATGCCATCCCTTCCAGCTGGGCCTCTGCGCTTGTGCTGCTGCTGCAGTGCCTCCCTGTCCCATGCCTTCCCAACATGGCAGGATCTGCCTACGCCTGATAAGACAGCGCCAAGACTCACAAGGACGCACCTCAGAGCTACGATGCCAGCGCAGTTGTGGAATTAAACTTTTTAATTAGCAGCGTACCCCTGTGCAGACAAGAGAGTGGACAGTTCACTCGGGTCTTTCTCATTGCCCACCCTCTTTCCACTTGATTAAATTCCCGAGCTACACATAGCACTGAGGAGCAATCATGTTTATTTCTTGTTTGAGAATCTCTGTAGATTCAGCATAACACAGAATAATTACTTACCGAGCAGCTAGAAAGGGGAAACCCTTATTTTCCCTGGTATGCAATAAATAGTGCACCTACTAGCACCATTTTTAAGTCAATGTGTTGATGTCATATTTCTGAGAAGGCAATGACTTGAAACTGTGAAAGGGCACTCAAACATGGAGCTGATTGTCAAGTGGATTGATTGCTTATGAGTGCTTGTTTAATCTAAAAGGTGAAAAAAAACATACACTTACATTTTAGGTAAAACTCTGATAGAATCATAGTTTGGGAGGTCCAGACCTATAGGAATCATATTATTATAAATCCACTTTGGAGCTGGAATAGAAATTATGTGCAAGTTGTGATGCTAGTCCACCAGTTTGTTAGCTTTTTTTATTTACATAAGCTAACTAGCCAGCTAAAATTATCCGATCTATCCAGCCATTTCCACATGAATTTGAATAAAAGGTGGAATGCATGTTAAAAAGGAAGATCCCGGTTTCTTATTATAAGTGTTGGCAACAAAATGAGACACTGCTAGAGTAGTATTTATAGTAATTTCCAGTGGGACTAACGCCATATTTCTGAAAATTGCCAAGTCATACAGTGTCCTACCATTATAGTTTTCTGAAAAGAAATCTTCATGCCAACTTCCTATTGAGAGATACATGTAGACATTTTATGAGATACATGTAGTTTTTTTCTATGAAGTCTTATGCTACATCTGTATAGCTTAGACAGTCCTGAGAGGTACAGCACATATAGCTAGCACAAATGAACTAGATAGTTACTAGATACTAGATAGTTATTATTGCATTTTAACTAATTTATTTTTATTATTATTAGTAGTATTATTTTGAATTGGACTAAGGTTAAACAGCTTTGTGTCTACATTTTTTTTCACTTGTGTTCACATATTATTCTCATTATGTAGATAAAAAATGTATTCAGGGTGGTTGTGTAAATTTATTCAGCATCATCAGGCTGTGACTTCTTTAAACCTCAGGTGAGACCGTCACCAATCTGCACATATTTGAAAAAAAAAACTGGAACAGTCTTCTCCAGCAAATATCTGGAGATCAACATGTAGAGTAGAGGGCTGAATTACCTTTCAGGACATTTCTGCTTTTACTCAGGATTCGTTTTGCCTGAATGGAGCCTCCGTTTCATCCCAGGGTTACAGATAGGTTTGATCCTATTCAAACCATCTGTATTGTAACATGAGAATTATGGAAGAAAGCTTCATCCATTTCTGCATATGGACCAAAAAAAAGAAAAAAGAAGAAACCCCTCAGTTAATGGATATAGCCAATTTCATCCTGCCTTTGGTCCTCTTCAGACTTCTTCCATTCACACACACATTTCTCTTGTCCTGCTGTAGCTACACTCCAGTGCTTTCAAGTGGAAGTCTATTTTACTTATAGTTTAATTTTTTCTCCTTCCATTGCTATGAAGTGGTCATGGGTTACGGTTCGCCATCAAGGCTCATATCCACTGTTTTTTTTGTGTCCATCAAAGACACTCGATAAAATTCAGGGCAGCTTCCTCTTCCTCCTCTTCTGTTGTGTCAGGAATAGAAGGAAGGACTCGTGTTTTTTGTTCCACAACACGGACAGATTGTCAGAAAAAAAAGAAAGACATAGCTTCATCTGTTTAATTATTTATTTTGGACCAAAAATAAAGTAGTCATTTTATGCTCAAAGGGATTCATTTCTCCCAAAAGATTATTTGCATGCGACAGAATTGCCATGATGTGCTTCTAGTCTGCTAGAAACAATGGCTCTCTTTCGGGTAGAACGCTGGTTCACAGACGTCTTTAAATCTCTGCAAATAAGACTACCTTGGGACAAATACGCATGTCAATCATACTTGTCAGGATTCCAATTTCCCTTCCACATCTCCTGGAGCACTTGTGCTGCTCGTGCTCCTTTATTGGCTGCGAGGGATGTGGTCTCATGACACAAGCTGATGCATTTGTTCAGTCAAAGGGAAAACCCTGACAGGAATGGTCATGGAGCCAAGACGCAGGGACTGCTGGGAGTATGTTTCAAATGTGTGTCCAGGAGCTGATAGGTGCTTCTGTATTATGTTATTCTGAAAAATGGAAGGAATGGAAATGGGAAAAATGTTGGCTTCTCCTAACAGTACAGGTAGCATTATCATAATGACCATTACACTACGCAGGCAAAAATTAGCATCACAAATTCAGAATTTGCACCATTTTTCAAAGATTAGATGGAAATGAAACCATTAATAGAGTTGATCTTGAGTGTTGAATACATCTTGTGCCCCTTATAACATCTACAGTTCAGCAACAACCTGACAGGCTTAATTCAATTATGGCTGTGTGATGTGCTGAGACTCCGGAGGTGTGAGCTAATTCCTCTGTTTACACCCCTGAGTCACTGTCACAAACAAAGACAAACACATTCATTGGCTTCCAGGATCTTGTTTGCTGTGATTGTCCCATTGCCTTTGAAGTTTCTCATCTCTTTATGTTGTTTACTTATTCATGCTCTTTCTTTCCCCTCAAATCACCATGGGGTATTCCGTTAGAATAATTTTAGCACAGTGTGAAACAATGTACGAGCTGAGTATTAGATGTGTTAACTGCACTCAACGCTCTTTTTTACATACAGTGGCAATACTGTGCCGTTGCCGGATTGACTTTGAAGAGGGAAAAATCTGCTCAATTTAATCCAGATTTCATAATTTTGCGATGGAACATATTGCTGACGCCTCTGCCACCAGCAGGTTGGATATGTTGGAAGTCATTAACACAGGCTGTAGCATTTGCCAAACTCCCCTGAGACTTGGATTAAGCCAATGCAAAAGGATGCTTTTAGGGATTATGCTAATTGCTGTATCAGGAGGTGATTGTTTTTCCTGGGTAATTTGGATTATTGGCATTAGAGATTTAGGAGTAAGGTGATGTGTTCTGCTTTTCTAATAAGGTTGTTACCGGCTATCAGCCATGAAGGCAACTCTTCCCTAGTGGGGCCTTTGATACATTGTCAGTGTGCTGTATGATTCAAAGGCAGAACTGCACACAATACAATCAACGGTGAATTACAGGCAAAGAGCAAAAACCGGTGATGCTTTTCTTACAAAGTGAATATGATATAGTGATGGTGCTAGCCTAAGGTGGATGTAGAAACATTCATTTGAGCTTCATTCTCTTGCTGTATCAATGTTTATTACAGTATTTAATGTTTTGAGGTGTTAATTCACACAATAAAAAAGAATCCCACAGGAAAGAGTCTTAAACCTGGAAAAGTGTTAGCATTTTAGCACTTGTCCCATTAAGGTTTTTAATTAGGTTTCTAAAAACAAGACATCTGGTTTACACAAACTGATGTTTTAGTCCCTGATGCAGAATGCACTTGTTAGCTATTGCTAAGTGGCTAAATGGAACTGCAAATGTCATCAAACATTGTAGAGAAGAAAGAGCAGTAGTGGTGGTAGTCTAAATTAAAAGGGAGATGAAATGATGTAAATCTCTGGGTGGTAAGTGAAATCTGCAGGATGGGTTATCGTATGTAAATAAATACGGACAAACCTCTGTGATGTCAACCATAGGGTTTACAATAAGATGCCGAGGTTGCGACTGTTACCATTTTGTCAGCCTCATAGTCTGCCTAAACTCTGTGTTAATTCAAATACTGGCAAAGAGGTGGAGTGCCAGAAGGGCTCAGGGGGGAAAAAGTTATGTAAGCAGGAAGCATGTGACCGGAGTTACCACATGCCTGTCACTCAAAATGGTCACACCTATACTGTGCAAAATATAACATTTACAATTAAACATAGTATTAATATAATTACAAGAAGTCTTTGCTTAAGGCTATTACCCCGAATCACATCATAGTGCTGTGACATTTAGAACAGATAACCAATAAAGAAACTAGCCATTTATTTTTAGTGTCAATAAATATTGTTTTTGACTTCACAGACGTAAGATGATTGCAGCGTTACAATGTATAATATATAGTGAAACATAAGACAATGTCAAACGATCGCTTTTCTGTCTGTGATTCAGACAGTACTGAACTACTATAAAACTACTGATGGTTCATTACCACATTTCCCGTCAAAACGCTGAGGTCTGGTGTTATGACACTCACTCACTGAGTTGAGTACAACACTGTGTAGCTGATATGCTGAGGGACAATGCCAGAATGCATCAGGTGCAGACTCGGAAAAGTCTGGTACCCAAAAAATAACCTTTGAGTTTCATCACAAATGCATTGCATAACAAAAAACGCTTATCAGATTGTAACAAATGTCTTCGGTAGACTTATAACAAAACGGGGGGTGATTATTTCATCAGCTGCCGTTTATTTATTTAATTATTTGTACAAGAAAAAAAAAATTGCCTCAGTGAACACATGACTGCTCTGCTGGGGACAGGAAGTGCACCGGAGACCCTGCCAGGCTGTTACACACTCTGTGCCTGTTCCAACATGCGCACCTACACCTGTCTGCCACCTGCGCTACATTGTCAGAGACAGGAGAAACACCTGCATCTACAATGAGATTCATAGAAGTTTTCTCTCTATAGATGCTTAACAAATTTATAGGACTGATTAGGGAGGCTTTGTGGACTACAATGCTGCTCATTCGGGACACAGTTTCCTATTTCATGGATTAGTTTAGGAATTTTTGCAAATTAGATGTCTTAAACTGACATCAGGCTAGTCTGAGGTTAAGGAGAGTATGCTAGCTTAAGCTAAAAAAGTAACAAAGAACAATAATCTTGCCTAGGGCACCAATATGGCTTGAGCTGGTTGCTATGATACAGAATATCAACCAAGTAATGTGTTGCAACTTTGCAAGTAGTGTAAACGCGTGTGAAAGAAAATTTCTGTGTTAAAATGGTGTCTGAAAGTTTTAAAAACAAGAGCCAAAACATCAGCAGATATAAAATTCTTGTGCGTTTAGAGTAGATTCAGGTCAAAGAGTGACATAGTCACACTGCTGATGAAAAACCACCATGGCCCTGATGCAGAAAAAAACATGATATTACCACTACCATGCTTCACAGATAGGATAAGGTTTCATACTGAAACACAATGTTTACCTTTTCCCAAACGTTTCAAATGTTTGTCTCATCTGTCCACAAAATATATCAAAGTGGCTACAATTTTTCCATCAACACTTGTTTGTAATTTTGCATGTAGTATTTAAAAAAATGTATAAGCTCTAAATTTTATGATGTATTGATTCCCAACCACGATTTTTGACTCTCAGTAACATAAAATCAAAAAATCTCATAACCTAACTTTGGTGAGCCTTTTTAAAATCTGTCTGCACTGACAACAAAAAATAATTAATTGTTAATATTTATTCTCTGTATTTTTTTTCTTACTTATAAAGAAAACTGCCAGGCACAAAAAAACATATTTTGATGTCATGATCACATAAAATAAACATCTACCATAGAATTTCACCACCTGTCAGGCCACAAACTGGAAACTGAATCCTTGCTTTCTTTCTCTGTCCTTTTTTCATATAGTGTGTGTGAACCGCACTCAGTTATTCATTCCATGCATTTTAAATACGCCCAGGGTGAATCTCCCAGTAGTCACTTTCTACTCTAATCGACCTCTAGTTTGTTTCATGTCTACAAGGCAGAAGGAGGCAGAATTCTAAGTATGAATTGATTTTTTTTGAATGAGCATACATTTACTTTTAAACACCTGCACAAACACACTGAGGGTGTGCCGTGCAGCCCACGTGACATGCTGTCTTAATTGATTGGAGTAAATGAACAGGGACAGTGCTCTCTCTCTTTTGACTCAAGGTCACTTTGTCATCAGAGTCTTAAACCTGTGTCCTCTGGTCTTTATAAAAGGACCAACTTACCATGAAAGTGTATCTGGGCCGAGGTGAGAAGGTAGCTGCTGTAACTAATGGGTTTATTTAATTCAATTTATTGCTCCGGCTGCTGCATCATATGAGACATGCTGGTCACTGTAAGATTGAGGTTTCTTTATGAAAGAAAGAGAGATTAACCCTCTTTTCAAAAAGGGCAGAATACACTCTCATGTCATGCTGGATTTTTCCTGCCTAGATAGCTGGATGTATAAATCTTGCAGAACTAAATGAATATAGGTTTGTGGTGAAATGGGGCTCTAAGGCTTATTTTGTACAAGCCTTCTAATCAGCTTCATGCTGCGGCTCTGCTTGCCGGTCTTGGGAATCTGTAATAAATGAGGGCTTTGTCAACATGTCCACTGTTGGGTGCTGGGAAGCAGTGTCTTTTGATTCCAGTGCGTGAGCTGAAAGGCACTCCACCAGCATATTTGTCTAAGCAAATGTTTTAGCATTCACTGCTATCTTTTTCATCTATTATGTATTTCTATGGATTGGGGATGGCATTCTTTTTTTTTTTTTTTTGCCCTGAGCATATTGGAATAATTAATTCGTCCTTAATACCATTATGTTGGCTACATGTCAAACCATATCTGCCTCTTAACACATTGTCTCCAATTAACATTTTCCAAATTTCTGATACTATCTGTAGAATACAAATGAGCAGTCCCAGCGGCTGCTGCCTCTGAGCTCAGAGCCAGTGGCTGTCTCTTTAAACGATTTTGTAGTACACCTTATTCGTGTGGGCTCTGAGCTGTGGGAAAGCAGAAAAAAAGCTTCATGTTAAGAGAATGTATGAGACATGATAATTATCTCAGAAATAGAATAATGTCAGGGGGAGAAATTTCACACCTGCATAATGTGCATAAAACAGTGATTTTCCTTGGTTTGTAATGAATATGTTTATGCATGTTGTTGCGTTATAGATTTGGTGTTATACTGAGGCAGCTCGCTTACGTCAATGAATATCTGTGAGGTTTTATTATGTGACCTTGTATCTCCATGTATTTATGGAGCCATAAAGGGGGTTAAGAGATAATATGGAAAAAATGGAAACATTCTTGTTTGTCTTGTAGAGTTGTGATTTTTTTCCCCTTGGATTTTTCTGATTTAAATGTCAAAGAATATCAGAATAATTTTTTTTTCTTTTTCCTCATTCATGTACAATAGAGAATAGTCTTTTTCATGTAAGTATGGGATTTTTTTATTTTATTTTATTTTTTTACTTTATTGTCAGAGAATATCCACATTCTGTTTAATCTTACAGATGTTGGGTCAAAAATATTTAAAAAATACATTTTAAAATAAATATTATATATAATATTTAATATTAATAAATGCATTAATATTTTACATTAAAAAAGAGTGGTCAAAGAATACTTAATATGTTTGTAATTTATTATTATTTTTTTTTGTTTGTTTTTGTACCCTACACCCATTCCCATAATGGGTCAGTTTTTTTTTTGGAGGGTTTATGTGTATGTGTAACAAATAGATACATATATACAGTACATTAGAAGTATCAATGGAATTTGTAGATAATTGCATGTATCCAACGTAATGGCTGAAGTCCCTGGCTTCCATTTTTTCCTTCTCCCTCTCTCTCTCTCTGCTGCGCCTTTATTTTCATAGTACAACTACATCTTGGCCAACAGTGAATGCGTTTCTGAGGACACAGAACACTGCTTCCTTCTATCCTGCCAGCTAGCTGATTGCAGGTAATTGCATTCACCTGCTATCCCAGGTGTAAACCACTTCCTGACTACAGTTTCAAAATGAAAGCCAGCAGGGCCCTTTAGGTACAGAGGACTTGGAAAAACAACTACCACCCTAAATACTCAACAACTTCCAAAACCACCCAGACTAATTGCTCTCCTGCATGTTCTTTTTTTTTTTAAATAATCTCCAATTATAATTCTTAAATGAAAGCCAGAATAAAAGAACATTTGAGTCATGCTATTGTGTGCTTCACACTGAACTGTCTGTAGAGATGGTAAATTATTCTGATGTATAATGTGGACTGTGCAGACATCGCAGCGCCGGTGCCCCCTGCCCTGTGTAAGTGCTAACCCATAGAGTCAGATATAGCTATTTCTCCCCATCAATTCATTGCTTTTTGTTGCCTGAGTCTTATATATATGTATTAACTTTTGAAAGCTCAAAATCTGAAAAGCAGCAACAATATCTGCCACAAGTTCTGTCATTTTTGAAAGTTGCTAGAGAAGCCGTGCAGGGAAAATTAATGTAATCATCTCCCTCCCATTGTTTTGATACATTTACAAAACAAAAGGAAAAAAAAGTGTTGGATCTGTTAGCGTCACTGCACATTGCTGTGTGTATGGTCTGCAAGGCTGTGCTACACACTGTGGAATTTTATGCCCAAAATAAGGCATCAGGAATCATAGATTGTATATATGTGGCCCCTCTCAAAAGCCAAAATTTCTTGATGAAAGAGCCTTTGTATAGAAAAAGATTCCATCTTGGAAACAGACGCTGTGCAGCAGAGGTTAAGGGATGAACAGAAATCTGCATATTTGCTGTTGTGACCAAATCACCCGCCCACTCCTGTGTCAAGCCTACCTGTCCCTTAACTTTTTGCATAGCTTCACTGCTTAATTGGCTGTTGACTGTGACATAACATCCTATTTTTTTAGCCAGTAATAAATGATGAAATACTTACATGAAAGAGTAGTATGTGAACACAGATCAGCATGATGAACTTCCTAACTAGGCGTAAACCAACATTTTTAGGAGTAGTTGTAGTTTATTAGTTGGGTCCATGACCCACCCAGGAGGTGGGGTTTATTAACCTACACTACAGCCAGCCACCAGGGGGCACACAAGATGTTTTGACCTCACTTTCAGGTGTTGTGTGTTATTTACACACAAGCATGGCAACAACCAAACAAACAACAAAAAATGGTTGAAATTGTTTTTAAAACCAGTTAACGTGGAGCCAGCCTAACAAGGGGAAGTTTAATGGGGTAAGCATCTACATACTGAGGATGTTGTGTATGCTAGCTCAATATTCAAAACTAAAGGTGTGTGTTTTCATTGTGAGCTGCAAGAAGATATGAGTGGGAGTTAGGGGAGCATGTGGCTGCGTGGGGCTGTGTATAGCTACAGCTCTGGTGAGACACAGCAACATGGTATTAGACCAAAAGGACTTCTAAATCTGTGTGTGTGTGGAAAAGTTGTGGAGCAGATGGATGCTGGCAGAAATTAATATACGTTATTGTAACATCCAAAGTTCATTAATGCAACATAGTTGTGTGCATGCCTGTTATCCTGATAATTATTATAATAACATTTTCCACTTCTACCTCCACTCACCTGTGCAATAACTGTTAATATGTAAACTGTTTTTTGATTCTATTGCATATTTTTATGGGTAGTTTATCGTATTATGTATATAGCTTCTCTTTTACTTTCTGTATCTGCCGTTGCGAAAATGCAATTTCCCCATTGTGGGACTAATAAAGGTTTTCTTAATCTTAATCTTACTTTTTCAGCACAGCCCTGTTTTTCTTTGTTATAGTGATTGATATGTCTGAGAAATTACTGCCTTTGTTATCCAACTTGTTTGACAATCATAACAAGCAAAAAGTTTTAGACAGAATAGATGCTTTTCCCATCGGCACCACTCCACACTCAGTGCCTAGATAATCCTACATTTGCGTACTGGAGTATTTAAATGTAGTTTATTATTTTTCTGCAATAGTATCCTGGGACAGGTTGCTTTTTGTGTTATCCTATAACTCCTTGCTAATCACAGCCCTATAATTGATGCAAAACTCAACTGAATGTGGTGTGTATCTATAAACATTTTTGCTGCTTGCACTCTTAAATGGCCATTTGGGGAACTGTGGTTTTGACCTTATTTTGCAGACCTGGAGTTTGCCTCTTTCTGTAGGTACACAGAGTTCATATATAATGATGTGAAGCAACTAATACTTTCTGTGATCACAGTGTCATGTAAACCTTAGAGTAGGCCTACATGTCCAAATGTGTTTTTTTTTTTTATTTTATTTTAGATACTTTAATAATCCCAGAGGGAAATTGCTTAAGGCTGCCAAGTCATACAACGACCAGCAAGGCGCGCCACCCCAGTGAGTACACTGGAGGCAGTGCAGGTAAAATGTCTTGCCCAAGGACACACAACAATGACTTAGGTTAGGATCAAACCAGTACTGGACAACCCTGCTATACCACTGAGCCACTGCTGCCCTTGTTGTTTGTATTGTATAATGTATAGGTTAGGTTTATATATTTTTATTATATGATATATATTGTAATATATTTTCTACCTGGCTGAAAATGTATTTTTCCTCTGTAAGGTTGAGCATTTTACGTAAAGGTCTATTTGGATTGGCTCACTTTTACAAGCAGCCTCAACTGGTCCTTTGAGGTACTGCAGTTTTTGGTGCTTGAGCATTAACCTACATAACATTGTGCACTATGCTAATGATATGATCATATCTACATTGTGTCTTCACTGTGAGATTAATACAGCTAGCAGCTTTATTTAGCGTTACAAAAACAGTTAATAAGGACTTTCATATAAGCTATTTGCCAAGCTGACCTGGCATTGCTAGCATATTAACAAAATGAATGTGGTAAATATTAAAGGTTAAAAAAATTACTTTCAACATTGTCAGTCGGTACTGTATGTGCTAGTACACTTTCAGATCAAAGCAGTGCGCACAGAACTATAAATATAAAACCTTGTTAAAGAAATTACTGACACAAAAACAAGGTAAACTGATTGAATTTTAACAGCTACTCTAAAGACAAGATGTGTTTTATATTATGTAGCAACATTTTAGAATGACCATCTGCACAGTTGGCTTTTTCCATATGAAATAAGCCTCAGGGTGTGATTTCAGCTTCCTCAAAGCTATTGCTGTGGTTTGTTTGTTTTAGAGTGGCAGTGCCTTGCCTGGCCTCTTTATTACTGCATTCCCTAATGCCTTGATTTAATGCACTCTCAGAGGTCAGATATTGTGCCGGCAGCCACAGACCACTTCCTTCAATACCGCCCCATTAATAACAACGAATAAATCAGAGCTCACTGTGAATTTCCTCACTTGCATATTGAGCCTATTTTGACCTGCTACGAGGGCATCTTATTACACAGGAGGGTATAGCAGCAAACACTCATCTGTTTACACTTCAATCCCAAGCACAAATGTCTAGTCCATGTCCAAATTAATTACAGGTGCTATTCATTGTGGGGTACTTACATTTACATTCTATTAGAAATACCCCGAGGACCTCAAATTGATCCTCGGAAGATTGTAATGTTCACTCATTTGGCTTAACTTATCAACAAATGATGCAGAACATGTATCCAAGCACATGCATGTAACAAATAGCGCGTGCACATAAGGGTCTGTGAAATGAGTCATTCTGAGAGTGCAGTGAAGTGCCAGAGCTTTGCAGCAGCCAGCTTTCTGCACATACATATCAGATTTAGTTTATCATCCAATGACACAGATGTGGTCAGACAGAAGAATTATTATTGTTGTCAGCATGTGTTTATCTTGATTTAGCCCTGTATAATCAAGTTTACCCAGCATGCACCTTTGGTTTTTTTATTGCGCAAATTTGCCATCAAAACCTGTGTGTATAACCGCAGGTGTCACGATTCCCTAGAAAAAAAAGGACCTTCACATTCTGCATTTTTTACAGATTCTAAACATGAGCTTTTGTGGTGAGGTCTGCAGAATTTGTTTTTTATTTAATTTTTTTTAAGGGAAAAGGGAAAAAATTAAACATATACACAAATTGTTGTTTTAAATATATTACAATTTTAAGCTTAAATGTGGGTCAACTACATTTACTGCTTTCTGCACTTTCATTTAATGATAAATGGTATAAGTTTGCCAATATTTATTTTTAGACATGCATTCCAAACCTGCTAGCTGCTGTGCAGATTTTTTTAATGACTGGAATTACTGAAATTTAGGCCACCAGATCTAACTAAGAATAATAAGTTCACTTTTTTGCCCATCTGAGCAGCTCACATTTAGTACAGACACATGTGTGTGTGTGAAGCTATAGGGCCTCTAGAACTGATTTCTTTGGTAGAAATTTAGCACGAATCCTGAAGTGAATGGAAAGTGTGCGCGTTCAGGTTCCCGCATATTTTACCTCAGGATACATTACATCTGGGATGTGCGCCTCTCGGCAAGGTTTCCGTCAGGGCGTATATGTTTGACGGAATACTGATTAAATAAATAAATAAATGCATAAAGATAAAAAAACAGGACTGGTCCAATGGTTATATTGTTTATGTTCCATTAATCTCCCACAGCATTTTCCCGCGCCTCACATGAAAGCATAAATCGCTCCAGGCTACTGCCATACACTTTTCCATGCTGTAATGGAAGAATTCACAGAATATATATATATATATATATATATATATATATATATATATATATATATATGTCAGAGCTCACTATATGTAAAAACACAGGACACCGTTGTTCATACTTGGAAAGCTTTTATGAAACATAATTATGATGTGAAAATGCATGTTGCCTTAGGTTATTAATTTTACACCTTTTCTTGAAGCTAGTAATCAAAGACTGCATTAATCACACAAATGAACAAAGAATCTTGTTAATGGAGATAAACATGAGAAGGAACTTCAAATACAATCCTTGGAGAATTATGGTGCACATATGTGTGTTGATATGCGACTTCTATATAGGGATGTTCATGCTGGTCATTGACATTTGTATTTTTTTTCCTCCCATTGCAATTAAAAATGAACAAACCCTCTACAGCTGCAAAACTTGGCAGCAGGGACTTTGTCTTGATTTGTGAGGCAGTCAATGGGATGTCTTGGAGTGGGTGGGCATTCTCTCAGATGTTAAGATTTATAAATTATGCACAAAGTAGCTATTCCAATATTTATCACTATATGTGATATTCTTTATTGCACAAAAAAAACAACACTGGCACATGTCATATATAAAGATTTCTTGTTTTAACTGCAAAAGCAGTGTCCAATTATCTGTTTCTCAGTCACAATAATCTCATTACAATTCTGCAGTCAACTTAAGTGGATGCTAAGAATACTACAGGGATAGTAAGAGTGAATGGATCTCATGTTTTCACTTCCATACTCGGCTAAATTATGCACTGGAGCATTGTTTATCCATCAAACTAGGCCCTGTTCCAGCAATCCACTCACAAAGAACTTCAGAATTAATTGGCAACAGCAAAGTAGAGTCACAGCAAACAGACAACTTTCTTCTTTTCTGCAAATAATATTCAGCGTTGGAGAAAAAAAAAAAGCGGAGCTCTGTGTTTTATGCCTCATACCCCTTGGTTCTCATGCCAAAGCACAGTTGCTCTGTGAAGTGTTTAACCTCTTAACACCTCCTCCCCCCAAAAAAAAGCTCCCCAAGGCTACAAGCTGAATATCCCACCTAAAAATTAATGCGGCAGCGACTTCAGGAGGTAAATGAAAGATTGTGAATGACGGTCTGATAATTGGGGTCTGCCTCTGCTCTCCGTCCTCTCTGTCTCTCTGATCTGGCGACAAAGAAAGGAATGGGAGGAGGAGAGCAGCGCAGCTTACTCAGCAGAAGAACCCATTTGAAGTAGGGACATACACACATACTCCTTTATACTTTCTAAAAGCCCTTTAGTACACTCTTAAGAGACTTGCTTACATATATATTGCGTGTGGCTTACCTGTTTTTGAAAGTTACTCTTCAGCAGTGCTATCAGCGGCCCTCGTGCAGAGTTGCGTTCATGCTTGAGGGGGGAAGCTGAAGGGGGGGGGGGTTGAAGGCAAGCTGCTAAGTGGTGCACCTTGGCGAGAGCAGTGTTTACCCATGAAGCACTCAGCACAGTGACACATGCTTTCACTTTGACTAATAAATCATTGAAGGTCTGATGTGCATCGATGGGAATGCAGTGTCAGTTTTGATACTTGATTAGCATTTCTGTCACTTCGCCTTACGTTTAACATAACTCCAGCTGTGTGACTGCATTCACACTGCCCATGAGCATGACTAAGGCGAACCATACCTCAAACTGACAGCCGGTTGTGGAGATGTGTCGACAAACGTGTAAATTTCATTGAATATTTGAAACAAATAAGATGTGTTGCAACGGCTGTTTGCATAATGTAGCAACTGCAGTTCTTCTTTTTTCCTCTCAATATCAATCCTCTGCAATACATGCAGTCTGTTATGAATTACATATATAAGAAACGTTTGATGTTCTATGAAAAAACATGCATAAAGGGTTATCAATACATGCAAAGCCCTTGTACCTGTGGCCTGTAGGGGGACTGGAAAAAGACAGCATGGATGGTAACTTGCTGATAAAACTAGCATAGTGAGTGATTTGGCCAAGAAAATAGACAAATTTGTGATAAAAACACAAAAATATCCACTGACCGGACACCGACAGTTTGTAGACGTTTGTAAAAGACAGTGTGTGTGTGTGTGTGTGTGTGTGTGTGTGTGTGCACACGACGGCCACGACCCACCAGCAGAAACATAAATCGGCACCCCTTCTTTGGACATAAATGCGTTGCTTGGCAACAATCCTGGCTTTTGCACACACACACACATACATCACAAGAAAAGCCACAGCTACGACAATAGTTAATCAGGCTTGTTGCCCTCTGTGTTACAAAGTCAGATGTTGCCAAGACTGATGTAAGATCTAGTTTTTTTCTGCCTGAAGCACTCAGTTCCAGAACCTAATAGGTGATGTCACTGAAGGTCCGTATTTATTTGCCAACAGTTATTCACAAATGTCCTAATGAACTCATTTTGTGATGCTAAATTTGGACATATTTTGTCCTCTTGCATCATGAACATGAAGTGATGGTTTATGGATCTGTCACATATTCATAAAGGAATAGGTAGCTCTAATTTGTCACAGTTGTTAATAAAAGGGTATCTGGATATGCTATCTGTAATATCTGTATCCCTTAGAATGCCAGGAGATCACAAAAGCTGGCAAAATGGCAAACATGTCTTTTTTAAGAGATGCCAAATATCTTCTTGAATACAAATATCACTGCATATCACATCTATTCTAGCTCTTCTTTAAGCCCTTGGTATTTCTCCAGCTTCTGTATCTTGCCATCACTTGGGATTGCTACATCTACCACTATGGCTTTCCTCTGCTGTTTGTCCACTACTACTATGTCCGGTTGGTTAGCTATCACTAGTTTGTCGGTCTGTATCTGGAAGTCCCACAGGATCTTAGCTCGTCATTCTCCATCACCTTTGGAGGTGTGTCCCATTTTGACCTTGGGACCTACAGGCCATACTTGGCACAGATGTTCCTGTACACTATGCCAGCCACTTGGTTATGCCGTTCCATGTATGCCATGCCTGCTAGCATATTTATATATGAATTGTCTCAAGGTGCTTTACACCCAGAGCCTGAACCCTGAGCAAGTACTAGAAGGCAAACAGTGGCAAGGAAAACTCCCTTTTAACAGGATGAAACCTTGAGGTGGACCCGACTCATAGGGGGAACTCGGAGGCAGACAGGACAGAGAGGATTAACAAATATATGACTATAGACAATTACCCACAAAATTACAAAATTTCATTCATGTATATTAATTAAAATATGCAAGGATTGATGTCAGAGTCTCCAAAGCTGGTAACATTTCCAGAGAGCAGAAAGTAACTTCCCACTTTAAAAGGCAGCATAGAAGCAGTGGTGTTCATATAGAGCCTGTGTTTAGAAAAGCACTCCCTGCACCATTTCACCTATCGCGCTGCCCTCGCTGCATGTTTATTTTAGTTTATCACACCATGCTAAGTTTAGACACTATATAATGTGCCAGAGCGCCTAAAGATCAGCTGTTTGTGAGACTCTGCTACCAACAGTTATGACATGTTAAAAGTTGCTATCACACTATATTCTAATGTTTGTATGAAGGGGAGCCCAACCTGTTAACCCTGCCTGCATGTTTTACACTTGTGTTTTATTTATATACTATATGACTCATTCATTAAACTGAGCTACTCGCAGTAATGGTGAAATTGGTGGGGTGTATATAAGTAGCATGTGGCTCACAACTCCCTTTAGAGTATTATGTAAACAGTGTGCCTGTGTACAGATATGGGATTTAGCATCCTGCCTTAGCGTATGTTAACCTGCGCTCGGCTCAGATCTCCCCATCTGTCACACTCAGAAAACAGTGAGCGAGATTAATAATATGCCTGTTTATTAGCTATATTTTTTATCCTGTGAATATTTTACCATGATAGAAAATATATCATAATGTATAACAGTCCACCTCTCTCACCATGTTAACCTTTTTGTTTTTTAACAGAAATGTAGCCTATGTGTACTTTGAAAAGCTGAATTATTTAGACTTTTTGTAGGATCAGAGGTAATGTAGCAGTGACCTTGGAATTCAGCTATAATTTAATTGAGGTAAATGCTTGGGCCACATTTTCATGCACATTGTTAATATGGTAATGAGAGGATATGTTAATATCCACCTTCATTCTTGTCCTCATTCATCCTGGCTGTAGTGATACCTGTCTGCGGTAATGCCTGCGCTGCATCCCTCTTGATAGAGGCCGGCCTACCCCGGTCACTGTTAACAGTAATGCTGTCAAGTCTGAGCCAGAGGCAGGATGCACTTAACCCCTTCCTTCTACTTTCCTGTGAAACTTGGATGGGCAATTATATCTTGTCAATATACACGCAGACACATACCGTTTTCCTTTGTTGCACCTGTGCACTAACAAATATAAATCATTTTACTGTAATACTAGTCAAAATTCAAGTTTTTGAAACCCATTTAATAAGTATGAAATTTCAGCTATTTTTTAAGGATACTGTAATTACTGTGAAGCTTCCCTGTGAGCAATAGTCCTGGCACCATTTTTCAGGTCGAAATTGCACCCTGAGACAGAGGTGGAAAACCATGTAGGTCTGGCTCCTACTCCAAGCTAGAGCCATCCTATAATTAAAGGGTGATCTAATGGGGAAATAGTTGAACAAAAAATGTAGTTTTCATTTTGAAATATTACAAAACATATACATAATTAGTATATATACTAATTATGTATATATATACTAATTATGTATATGTTTTGTATATATATAAATATATATAGTTGCCCTACACCAAAAAAATCTTGAAATACAAATATACACATAGGGTATAATGTATTGTGGATAAAGCCTCATTGGTATTGTTCTTAATAAAGACACTGATATCAAAGGACGGCTTTTTTTCATTTTTTTTGTTGCTATTAAATTATTATTTTTTTGTGCAAAGAATCATCGCCGCGAAAAACGTTTTGATCACCATGCTTACTTTGATTCCAAATGGTTAGAACTTTACTGGAGCCAAATCCACTTTGAAATATGATATGATCAATGTGTGAAACGTTTTTTTTTTCCATGGCAACGATAAACCGGCTCTTTTCACTACTCGGCTACAGCTGACTAATCAAAATCAGCTCTTGACACTGCACAGCAGATTAAGCTGAAGAACTACCTTGAATCAAGAAAAAGTAATGAGTTTTGCTGCTTGCCACATTATTCAGCTCAAGAATGTTCATGCAATTTACCACTCTCTGATGGTGGGTAAATAGTGCTGCATATCAATGCAAAATGTGTGGAAATCTCCTGGAATCTCTGCTGCTGGCAGTGTAAATTGCTGTGTAGTGGTGTCAAATTTACACATATGGTGGATCAGAACCATTGTGTACTTTTATATGCTATACAAGGAAAATATCTGTAAATATAGATTTTGTGAAAACAATTCAAAGAATGATGGTAGAAGACAAAAACACAATTGCACTATTTTTGTGCAAATATTCCCTCTGTGGTGACATCTGAAGTGGTGCAGTGATGAATGATCTGCTGGCTGTTTTCTGATGACAACGGGGCTGAAAAATTAGTTTATATCAGCTAGTTTCATTTTATGGGCTGTTTTTTTTTACCGTGAGGCTGCCGCTGCTGCTGACATGCCTGATTTCACTACTATGCAGCTACAAGGTGTAGTTGAGATGGCACCACAGTGCAATATTTAAATGACATTACATTTTAATTTTACATTTCTCAGATCTGGTTCCACAATAATTAAAACTCTCTGTTTATAATGAATATCCTGATGGATTATTCATCATAAACATTAATCCCTGTGGAATTTACATCAATTGTAGGACATTTCATGTATGACAACATAATACATCATGCCTGATAAAATAATTGTAGATAATTATTTTTTAACCAAGAAGCAACATCCAAACGTATGATGCATTTGTGAACAACTATTGGGTTTTCATAATAACGATATGTTAACTCAGTGCAATTATTTAATACAACATGCTTCCCATAGGATGCTAAATTACACAACAAGGTTTTGAAATTGCATTTTTGATCAATTTTTTTTACAAATTGTACTTGTGTGGACTTCACATCCTGACGCCTGACATTAAGGATGGGCTATCTTAGCTGTTTCCTTTTGGTTTAATCAACATGGGGTCTACATTTCAGTCCTTGAGTCCTAGAACATGTGAGCTTCTTCATGGTAATCACTGGGGGTCTAATACATGTTACTCTGGAGAGAACACTCCCAGACTTCACTGTGTCCAGTATACTGCTCCACACGTGATAAAACCTTGGACTGTATGCAGAAACATAGGATGCATACAGTGCCAACGCCCTTCCACCGCGTTGGTAGGTCAGATCACACAACATCAAATACTGTACAGTGTAAAAGTGTGAGGACATCGTTCTCGTCTCCCCTCACAGAACCAGACCATGGAACCACAGCTCACTACACCTCCCACATCAGACACAGAAGATTACTTTGGAAAAGTAAATTGTGACTGTTACGTTCCCCGGTTAGTCCAGGGGATCAGGGGAAGCAACAATAATGTTACCCAGGCCTGAGGAAGAGACAGCAGACAGAAACAGTGACTGCGCATTATTTCATTTAATAAAATAAATAACAAAACGGCAAATCAAACACAAAAGCAAAACTGAAAAGATCAGCACTGATTATCATGCTCTCGTCCCTCTGGACGGAGCAAAGACACATGGTGTGTGCGTCCACAAGTTGGCCCACTGGCCCCGGCCATGTGCACACCTCCAGCTTGTGCTGATGAGGACCAAGTGGACTCAGGTGATGATCCACTTGGGCCCCGTTCACACTGAAGAAAGTCATTCCAGCTAGAGTAGGATTGAGCCCAGACAGCCTTTAAGCTGGATGCGTTCACACCTATTTTCAAATCTGGCTAGCACACAGTTGTGTCCGCACTCAATCCGGCTTCATCCAGCGTGTTTGCTGTTCTCCAAACCACTAGGTGGCGCCTCGTAATATGGCTAATAATGTGGCAAGCCGGATTCGCTAGCCACATTTGCGTTCACACCTGAGCCACATTTGAGCCAATCCTGCTAGATCCACCTCTCGAGGGTGGATCTGGCCGGCTTGAAATCAAACTGGATTCAGCTGGATTGGAGGTGTTCACACTCGGAAAAAAAAACACATCTGGATTGATCTGGATGCGGCCAAATCCTGCTTAAGCCACATTTTTTTCCCCAGTGTGAACGGGGCCTTAGTTTACCAGAAGTGCACAGGGGACCCTGCAGAGAGAGAGAAAAAGACACACATAACAAACATACATACAACAGACAAATACCGGCACGTAACAGTGACAATTACAAGTTACACTGTTAAAAATGTAATAGTAGTGTAACTATTTCAATTATCTTATCAAAGTAATGTAACTACTTACATTTAATTATATTTTATTTTTTTTTTTATTTTGAATGAATGCTCTCAAACTGGCTGTGTTAACCTTTCAGCAATAGCCTGCTTATCTTTGCCTATGAACACACTAATTAAAGCAGTCACAAGATTGAAATTCACTTCAAATCTCTTTTTACTGAAGTGAGGGGTCAGCAGGTAACAGGCATCTAACACCTCCACAGCTGTATAGCCTAAATGTCGATGTTTATGTATAGGCTACATACCCTTAGATGCATCTTCAAATTAGACATGGACTGTTGAGATGTCAGCAGCATCTTAATTGCTGGCAAACACTCCTTGCACTGTATAATAATATTATGGCCCTTGACTACAGTCTGGGTAAAATGCTTTTTGAACCTCTAACACACCAAGGCATTCAACATTCAACAGCTTTTAAGGCCAAGGTGTAGGGCCCCCCTTGTCGACGCAGTGGGCTACGCAGGGGTACAAATCAGGCTTATACCAACTCAAGGCTGAAGGCCCAGAGGCATCAGCCACGGGATTCTAAAGTCCTGTTCCAGCCAGCTGTCAGCTGTTCTCCAGCATCTCTTTAACCTAAGCCTCAGTCTGGAGAGGTTAGTCACTACTCTGGAAGACCTCCTGCCCATGTCCTGTACCAAAGAAGTCATCTCCATCTCGTCTGGTCAATGGTATAATAGCCCCACAGGGCACTGTGCTCTCTCCATTCCTCTTCACCTTATACACCACAGACTTTCAGTACAACTCAGAGTCATGCCATTTACAGAAGTTTTCTGATGACTCTGCACTTGTAGGGTGTATAAGAGTACAGGGGGCTGGTGGACAGATTTGTGGAGTGGGCTGGAGGGAATCACCTACTGTTTAATGTGGACAAGACCAGCAGTGGCGGTTCTACATGGAATTATTCCCCGGGCGAGACCCCCCCATTGACCCCCCTTTGACGTTGTAAAATATGCACACAAAAGCCAGAAAGGCCAGAAAAAGCTAAATATCGTAAAAATTAGCTCACACTTCTGACCCTAGACCTTAAGGGAAATCACTAAGCAGAATTATTTCTTACACAACAGAATAGTGTAATTATTTGTGCTCACTCGTGGATTTGTTTTTTTTATATAATGGAAGCAGAGAATATATAAATATATAAAAAGCCCAACAGACATCTCTGTGTCTGGTGGATTTCTCTGATTCTCTTCCAGAGTTGGTCAGACAACACTCTCTGCGGCTTGACCCTTGCTTTAAGGCTTATGGCCTACATTGTATTGAACAAAGTAAATCTTCTTCCCCTCTAAGGGAGCTCTGAATCAGAACATAATGGATACACAAAGAAATGGTACTGGAAGACAAAAATGCTCTTGGGTATGTTCTCTTGGAGTAGCTTGTGTCTGCATGATAATTATGTCTTAGCGTGTCCTTGTTTTGGACATGGGGATGCAGCTATACAATGAAACATTTAGAATGTTGGCTGTATTCATAGAGATGGGCCTGTGAAGTCAGACGGGCTGAGATGAAAGCAAGACATAGATTTCAAATCTTCTCATCTTTACAACAAAGACACATCATACGGCAGTCTACAAGCAGAGTGACAGTCTGTATGTGTAACTGACACTGCACATTTTTGACTGTATTCTGAAATACTACATTGTTTAAAAGCAAAGCAATAAAATCAAACATTTGTAGTGTAGCTTTGTGTGTGGCTGTTGACTGCAGCACCGGTAATAGCATTTTTAAAGCTGTACATCTGCCCTGCTCTTACAGGCTCTGACAGGTTTAGTGGCACAACTACATTAACCCAATGCTGAGAGAAAGAGCTGAGTCTGCCAGTCCCCAGTCCCATTTTCACAGGCTGATCTCACACTGGACAAAGACTCACACTTTGATCTGATGAGCCAGTTCAGCAGGAACATCTTAACTGCCTCCTTCCACTCTGCTCTGCAGTTTAGATGTGAGCTAAAGATGAACAGTATATATGTAAAACTATTCTGTGCCTATGGCTGGGGACACACTACTGCGATTTTACACACGATTTCTTGTCTTGCAATGTCTGCACCAGTCCACACTAGTTGAGGACAGTCATCATATGTAGTCTTTCAGTCCTCATATAAAAATCTGCTGAAGCCAGTCTGTTAGTGTGTACTCCTAGTCTTTTCACAAATTGTTAAGACGGTGAAAGTCATGTAGTTTGTCCTCAGCCAAAAGAAGCTGATATTAGACGTCTTTGGTGTTTTTTTTTCATTTTTCTAACTTTTCAAATCTAGAAAAAAACTCTCTGAAAAAACTTTGGTTGAACACATCCAATGACAGCCACAGCAGAACCCCACCTCAGACCACTACCAAAACATTAAACAAACATTAGATAAACAATCTTTAATTTATTTTTGAAAAAAAAATGTAAATGAAAAACATAAATTACTACTAAAAAAATACTATGGTTAGTCATGCAATTTCTGTCCTAATTTACAGGGTGCTTGACAACAAATCTAATCTGTTCAAGTAGTTTTTTAATGCCAAATCCAACCACAAAGTGATGTCAAACACCTTAATCCCCATCAAACTAAGAACACCGGCTGCCATTGGAGAGGAGCCATTAGCATGTTGTCACGTGGTCAAAGAAGGATAAAAGGACATTGGGCAATTTTCCAAATTTTACTTCTGATATAAACAAGACTGTAAACATAAACTAAAAATGTAGAGATAGGTGTACATAGTTACGTGACTATCTCACAGACTATACACTAGTATCCATATAGGGCATTGGCTCTCGTAGAAATTCTATAATACTGGGTCATTACAACTACTTGGTTAGGTTCAGATATCAATATGACATTTTCACAGATCATTTTAGAGGCCTGGAAATATCGACCTCTATGTAGGCTATGTATGTAAGTAGTCTATACCCAAGATGGCGGTCTATACCCAAGATGGCGGCGCAGACACGTGCGGCGGCTTCTCTCTCTCCCGATTCTTCGTTGTTTTCGTGTTCTATGTTACACGTGCCGCAGACTTATAGTAAGTCATCGCCGTGTTTGTATGTCAGGAAGCGCACATACAGCCGTGAGCTACTTTTTAACATCAGCAGAACTGTAAATGTTGAGTTAGACCCTGCACTCGCTGAAGAGCTACGGGACTGTGGACTACTCTGCCTGCCGGCACCTCTACCGGCCCCTGCAACACCATCTCGCCCGCAGTGGAAGCGCCACAGACGGTGTGAAAGGAAGCAGAAGAGGGGCAAGCGTGGAGGGATACGGACCAGGCTAGCGGCTAACCCACATAAGCCAGCCATCCCTAGCATCGTACTGGCCAATGTACGCTCTTTGGACAATAAAATGGACTATATCCGGCTACTTCGCGCTACACAGAGGACTATAAGTGAGTGTTGTGTGTTTGTGTTCACGGAAACATGGCTGAATAACAGCATCCCGGACTCTGCCATTCAGCTCGACCACCTAACATGTTTCAGAGCAGACAGGGCCTTGGTTGAAGGAGGTAAGACCCGCGGCGGCGGGCTCTGTGTTTACATCAATGACTCTTGGTGTCGGGACGCTACTGTGGTCTCCAAACACTGCTCGCCACTTGCGGAGCTTATGATTATACAGTGCCGGCCGTTTTACCTGCCACGGGAATTTACAGCTATACTGCTTGTAGCTGCGTACATCCAGCCGAGCTCCAGCAACAACAACAGGAGCGACGCACTGCATGAGCTCTACCTGCAGGTGAGTGAGCAGCAGACAGCCAACCCGGATGCTTTTCTCATCCTGGCTGGTGATTTCAACCATGCAGACCCCAAGACTGTGTTTCCAAAACTTCACAAACACATAGACTTTCCAACTCGTGGCAACAACACACTGGACAATGTTTACACCACCCAGAGAGGTGCTTACGAAGCCCTCCCCCTCGCCCACCTCGGAGCTTCTGATCACATCACTGTTATGCTAACGCCAGCATACAGACCACTGGTAAAAGTTGCCAAACCGGTCCGAAAAGAAGTGAGAGTGTGGCCAGAGGGAGGCACTGGAGCTTTACAGGACTGTTTCAGCACAACAGACTGGGATGTGTTTAAGCAAGCTGCAACCCACAACAACTGTACTGACCTCCAGGAGTACTCAGAGACTGTCACTGCTTACATCACCAAATGCATTGATGATGTAACTGAAACCAGGATTGTCAGCATTCGAGCCAGTCAGAAACCATGACTGACAGGGGAGGTCTACAGGCTGCTGAGGGCCAGGAACGCTGCCTTCAGAAGAGGCGACGACACCAGCCTAAGGTTAGCCACAGCCGACCTGTCCCGTGGCATCAGGAAGGCGAAGAGACAGTACTCCAGGAGGGTTGCCCACCACTTCAGCGACAGCAGGGACACCCGGAGCCTGTGGCGGGGGATACAGACCATCACAGACTACAAGCCCCCCCACAGACCTGTGACAGCAACAGCTCTCTGCTGAACCAGCTGAATTACTTCTTTGGACGCTTTGAAGCACTCAACAGCACTCCTGCACAAAAAATCACATCCTCTCCCACTGACCAGGTATTTTCCCTGTCCCGAGCCAGCATGAAGACATCTCTCAGCCAGATCAACGCACGCAAAGCTCCTGGTCCTGACAACATACCTGGCCGTGTGCTCAGAGACTGTGCTGAGGAGCTCGCTGAGGTGTTTACAGACATCTTCAACATCTCACTGAGCCAGGTTGTTGTCCCCACCTGCTTCAAAGCCACCACGATCATCCCTGTGCCAAAGAAGTCCACCCCCGCCTACTTCAATGACTACCGTCCAGTAGCACTCAGACCCATCATCATGCAGTGCTTTGAACGGTTAGTCATGAAACACATCAAGACGGCCCTCCCTCCCTCCCTGGACCCCTTCCAGTTTGCATATCGGCCCAACCGGTCAACCAGTGATGCTGTTTCCACAGCGCTCCACACAGCTCTCACCCACCTGGAAAATAAAGACTCATACGTTCGAATGCTGTTCATAGACTTCAGCTCAGCATTTAACACCATCATCCCACAGCAGCTCATCAACAAACTGGACCAGCTGGGGCTGAACTCCTTGCTGTGCAACTGGCTGCTGGACTTCCTCACCGGGAGACCTCAGACAGTGCGGGTCGGCAGAAACACATCCAGCACCATCACAATGAACACCGGGGCTCCCCAAGGATGTGTGCTGAGCCCCCTCCTCTTCACTCTGCTGACCCATGACTGCACGCCAACACACAACTCCAACATCTTTGTGAAGTTTGCGGACGACACAACTGTGGTGGGTCTCATCTCCGGTGGAGATGAAACACACTACAGGAATGAGGTGCACCTTCTGGCCGAGTGGTGCAGAGACCACAACCTCTCCCTGAATGTGGAGAAGACAAAGGAGATGGTTGTGGACTACAGGAGAGCACACAGTCGGCACACCCCTCTGACCATCGACGGTGTTGCTGTGGAGCAGGTGAGCAGCACCAAGTTCCTGGGTGTGCACATCACTGAGGACCTCTCCTGGACTAACAACACTGCATCCCTGACCAAGAAGGCACAGCAGCGCCTCTACTTCCTCCGCAAGCTCAAAAGAGCCCCTCCCTCCATCCTGTGCACCTTCTACAGAGGGGCTGTTGAGAGCATCCTGTCCAGATGCATCACTGTGTGGTACGGAGCCTGCACCGCCACCTGCAGGAAGACGCTTCATCGCATAGTGAGAGCAGCTGAGAGGATCACCGGCGTCCCTCTCCCCTCCCTCCAAGACCTCTACGACAGCCGTCTCACCCGAAAGGCCCTCCGCATCACAGGAGACCCCACCCACCCTTCACACCGCTTCTTTAGCCAGGACCAGCTGACTGAGGGACAGCTTCATCCACCAGGCTGTGAGGAAGCTGAACTCTCTCCCTGCTGTGCCCCACTTTCTCCCCCTTCCATGACACCACCCCCCACCCCTATCCCCCCCCCCACACACACACACACACACCACCGTTACATGTTATACACTCAACAAAAATATAAACGCGACACATTTGTTTTTGCTCCCATGTTTCATGAGATGGACTTGAAGATCTAAACTTCATTCCAGATACACAATATTACCATTCCTCTCAAACATTGTTCACAAATCTGTCTAAATGTGTGATAGTGAGCACTTCTGCTTTGCTGAGATAATCCATCCCACCTCACAGGTGTGCCACATCAAGATGCTGATCTGACATCATGATTAGTGCACAGGTGTACCTTAAACTGCCCACAATAAAAGGCCACCCTGAAATGTGCAGTTTGTTTCTGCTTTATTGGCGGTCTGGGGACTCAGAACCAGTCAGTATCTGGTGTGACCACCATGTGCCTCATGCAGTGCAACACATCTTCTTCGCATAGAGTTTATCAGATTGTCTATTGTGGCCTGTGGAATGTTGGTCCACTCCTCTTCAATGGCTGTGCGAAGTTGCTGGATATTAGTGGAAACTGGTGCACGCTGTCGTATACGCCGGTCAAGCACATCCCAAACATGTTCAATGGGTGACATGTCCGGTGAGTATGCTGGCCATGCAAGAACTGGGACATTTTCAGCTTCCAAGAATTGTGTACAGATCCTTGCAACATGGGGCCGTGCATTATCTTGCTGAAACATGGTGGAGGTGATGTTCATGGATGTATGGCACAACAATGGGCCTCAGGATCTCATCACGGTATCTCTGTGCATTCAAAATGCCATCAATAAAATGCACCTGTGTTCTTCGTCCATAACAGATGCCTGCCCATACCATGACCCCACCACCACCATGGGCCACTCGATCCACAACATTGACATCAGCAAAGTGCTCACCCACACGACGCCACACACGCTGTCTGCCATCTGCCCTGAACAATGTAAACCGAGATTCATCCGTGAAGAGAACACCTCTCCAACGTGCTAGACGCCATCGAATGTGAGCATTTGCCCACTCAAGTCTGTTACAGCGACGATCTGGAGTCAGGTTAAGACCCCGATGAGGACGACGAGCATGCAGTTGAGCTTCCCTGAGACGGTTTCTGACAGTTTGTGCAGAAATTGTTTGGTTATGCAAACCAATTGTTTCAGCAGCTGTCTGAGTGGCTGGTCTCAGACGATCTCGGAGGTGAACCTGCTGGATGTGGAGGTCCTGGGCTGGTGTGGTTACTCGTGGTCTGCGGTTGTGAGGCCGGTTGGATGTACTGCCATATTCTCTGAAACGCCTTTGGAGACGGCTTATGGTGGAGAAATGAACATTCAATGCACGAGCAACAGATCTGGTTGACATTCCTGCTGTCAGCATGCCAATTGCACGCTCCCTCAATGCTTGTGGCATCTGTGGCATTTTGCTGTGAGACAAAACTGCACATTTCAGGGTGGCCTTTTATTGTGGGCAGTTTGAGGTACACCTGTGCACTAATCATGATGTCAGATCAGCATCCTGATGTGGCACACCTGTGAGGTGGGATGGATTATCTCAGCAAAGCAGAAGTGCTCACTATCACACATTTAGACAGATTTGTGAACAATGTTTGAGAGGAATGGTAATATTGTGTATCTGGAATGAAGTTTAGATCTTCAAGTCCATCTCATGAAACATGGGAGCAAAAACAAAAGTGTTGCGTTTATATTTTTGTTGAGTGTATGTTGCGGAGTGAAGAGTAACGCAATTTCGATTCTCTGTATGTCCAGCACATATAGCAGATTTGATAATAAAGCTGACTTTGACTTTGACTCTACAGTGTACATTCAGTTTGTCAAGCTCTGACCAGCCAATAGAAGCTAAGGCAACAAGAATGAATAGAAAAACGTCCCCTTTCCCTCGTCTTCACTCTGTCCTTTATCTTTTTTAATGAAGTGTAATTTCATTATTGAATAATTTCTCTTTGAGGACACCATAACTATAGAGTTGCAAAGACAATTTGGTTACTGTTAACAGCACTGAAGGTCATATATTTGGAGTAATTGTTACTCAAAGTCTGTGTAATTACAGAGTTGAATAGCCAATTAAAATCCTTGTTAAAGGTTGAGATATATTCCTTTATTTACCTTCTCTCTGTGGACTTCCTGCTCTTGTCATTCCTTACAGCCGTGCAATGAGAACACCCCTCTGCATGGACACACACACAGAGCTGCTGCTCTCACGTCTGCTCTTGTCATGCTGGTTGAATAAGAGATAGCAGTGAATTAGAGAAAAGACAATACTGGGTGTTTGCACTCCCCCATACTGAGGTTATGGTCTGGGCAAGCTGATTAAATACCATGGGAGCTTCTGTCCAAGCAGCCTAATCGGGCAATGCAGAATGTGGGTGAACACTATCCCATAGTGTTCACACCCGCCTATTCTAAAGAATGAAATTAGCCACACATCCCACACACTCCAGTCTCTCCTTTTCTTTGGCATTTTTGGGCGCGTTTCTTTCTTCTTTCTGTATATGTTCCATCAGTAATTATCGGCAGCAGAAGGATTTTTTATCCATTAACATAATCATACTTTGTGTTATTTAGAGAAACACAGCCACCAGACACCTTAAGCTACAACAAGCCTCCTCCAAATGCGTCATAGCCTGCACCTACAGTAGTATCAGCACAGAAAATCCAATTCCCAGGTGGAACAGTGTGAAGGTGGGAGAGGATGTGTGGATCTTAAAATACATCTCTTGTTGAGTGAGCAAATGGTGAATGGATCATATGTGAGTGTAGAAGATGGTATTTATATGTTTAGCTGTGTTTCGTTACCACACTTTGTTTGCTTTGTATTTCATATTCTTTAATAGGCAGATTTCTGAAAAATACATTCATAAAATAATAAAAAATATACTATCAAATGACATGCATTTCATTTTGAGTTTACGTATCAGTGAAGTTTGCAATGCAAATTTACCCGGAGTACAATAAACAGTACTATTATTCTAATTAATTTTTAATAGTAAATTCCTTAACTTTAAAAGCTAGAAGTACATTGTTTTTATCAAACTTATATTTATTTTATTTCATTTTATTCTATTTTATTAGTCAATTATTCTATGCTTGGTAGGCTGTGTACAGCACTTTGGCTGACCCTGTTGTCTTTTAAAAGGTGCTCTATAAATAAAGATGGATTGGATTGGATTGGATTGTTGTGATAATAATTAGAAATGTTATTCAATAACAGTATTTGGGTTGTTTAAATGCAAATACTTTTTTAACATCAAATATCTAATAATATACAATATTTTCATCTAAAATTACAGATTAAAATTGACGTGATATGAATGTGATATAATTACCAGCATATTGTTAAAAATAGAATTTAATTGTCTTCACAAATGGAAATACACTTCAACAACCAATAAAAAAACAAGGAAAAAAAAAAGGACAAACTCTATTTTGGTTATGGAAATAACATATTTGCAAGATGATTATTTTCTGTTATTTATATCTTATTTATATTTTTTTCCAAAGTGTACCTAAAGTGACATGAGGTGCACAACTCAAATAATTAACGCTTTAATAACTCAATCATTTAAATATCATGGTGGCCAAACAACAAGGAGAAGGCGAGCCATGGGCCCCAAATTGGGCATCCACTGTTTCCCTGCCAATGATAAGCACACCACAAATGCACTGCCACAGTGGCCCTATAGGGGTTCTCCAACAATGCCACACTGTACATGGCCCCTGACACTATAGAAAGAGCTGGAAAGGCCCAGCCAATCGTCTCTCCCTCATTTCAGTGCACTCAGCATGTTGGGCCCATAATGCCTTGAGTGCTTGCCTGAGCCACATGACATCACTCAGTGCTGCCACTCTCCAACTCTAGTTTCTCCTCCGATATCCAGGGTAACAAGAATAGAAAAACTGGAAGAGAAAAAAAAATGCATAGAAAAAGAGGTTTTGGTGTGGGGAGGGGGAGGGGGGCACAGCAAGAAAAAGCTTGCCTGGGGCAGAGCACACTGGAGAGAGCTCTCTCGCTCTGGTATGCACTAATCTGGCCACCCACTGGTTGTGACCCGTGTTTTCCCTGTGTGTGAGCAGCGTACTCCAGGACAAGACCACCCTTCCATCACTGTCACATGCTGCACTAATGAGTGCCAGAGGGCATGAGGTCAATGACTAAGCTGATTTGCCTGCTGATAAGTGATTGCCAGGAGGTACTGCAGTGGAGAAACTGAAAAGAAGTCTTTCCTGAATTTGCCAGAACTGCCCTTATAAAAAAAGAGCCTGGCCTTGCTCCATATTCTTAGCTTGAGGAACTAAACTGAGCCACGAATATTGCATTTCCATTATTTAGTGAACAAGATGTAATAACACCCTAGACAATTTTTTTAACCTTAAGAACTGTTTGATGAATTAATACCCCATCTCTTTATCATTCTCTGTACATGAATCTTTGTTATTCCTAATGGCAGAATAAGTGATTTGCAAGTTTAAATTGGCCCTGAGTGTCTGAGTGAGTGTTTCAGCATGCCATTCACATAGGTAACAGCCCCTCCAAAACTAATTTACATGTGATTATGCAGCTGTTACTGCAGAGTATAGCTGTAATTGTCTAACTTTTAGCGAGCAATTACACAGCAATTGCTGTGTGTAATATGAGATTCTATAGTGAGAAGTGTGTGATAGAATTAATTTAAGGGAAAAAATGTGTGCTGTTGATGCAAGATTTTTGTTCACATCTCCTCACATTTGTCATTTTAATGAAGTGTGTTTTTCACCTTTACACACTCTTACTTAAAGGACACAGGTTTGACTTCTAGCTTTGCCTTTTATGATGTATTGGAATCTGTCAGAGGCAGCGCTGCAGCAGATACAAAAAAGAGAAGAGAAGAAAAAGCTGTGCCGTAATTATCTTATACCTTGTAGTGCAGAAAAGATTTTTTTTTTCTCTCGTTGTGTTCTATGGATAGCTCCCTATCATTATGTTTCCAGCTTATCTCGCAGTCTTTTAACTCCACAAAACAACATCAAGCTGTCGAAGACTTTAATCTTCTCAAATTCAAGAGAAAGAGTAAGCCCAATGTGAAATTTCTGGCACCAGGTAGGACTAACTCTGCGGCCCACCTGCAGGAGATCTCAGCGATGTTACTATAGAGATGCACTTGATGCCTTTATTTTGGTGAGACATTAGATATTGGCAGTTCTCAGGGAGACTGGCAATAGCTGTAATCAATCAGGTCATTTGGTGTTGGGGTGGAAGACAGGCAAGGAGTCAGTGATTTTCAAAATAAAACAGGAAATAATATAAACATAAATGGAATACAACATAAAAGCCCTGGCTCAGGCTGTCATCTGTAGGCGGCCTAATATAGGTCTACCATTTCTATTCATATAATTATAAAATGTCCATGGATTTCTAATGGGATTTTTAAACCAAATACTCATATAATTATTTATGCATTTTGATAATTGATGGCTGATATACTTGAAGAAACTAGTGCCCCGTCACTACATCCATAACCTAAAATGTTTGGCATATCAAGAGTGACAGGCCGAGTGTCATTTATGTCAATCATAGCGGAATTGGTTCTCACACCAAAGAAAGTACATTTTGGAGATATCAGTTATCCAAATGTATGTGTAGTGTCAGATATAAAGGACGTAAATAGCCCTCAGGGTTTTGTGTTTTATTTTATTTTATTTAATTTTGATTGATTGATTTCTCATTATACAGTACGTCAAGCCATTTACTTCCATAGTATGTGCATTCCATTGTTTTGGATAGAAGTACAGAAAACACGTTTGCACATTCGGGCACCACAGCAACTTGCCTTATGAAGGGCCAAAAAAAAAAAAAAGGAGGACTTCGACCAAAAATAAAAGATCAGTGAGCATGGCAGCCATCCCAGACCACAGGGCTACAGTACCTGCAAAGGTACACATCTGCATAAATGAAAAGGTTGTTTAAATTAGTTGGTGCCTTCTTAATGTTTATTCAGTTTCCAGACTCTTAGTGTCATTAAAAGGAGGTTAAATTATGCATCAGGGTAGGTTTTTGTGCTCCCACTCAGAGGATTTGCAAATATCCCTAAAAGATTTAACAATTCAGAGCTGTGAAACTTGTAAAATGGTTTTAGGCTGCTTCATAGGAAACCCATGCATACATTAGTTTTATTGATTAACATCGTTTAAATGTTTATTATTGCAGAGGGGTAGGGGCTCAAGCAAAACAAAAAGATATAATAGTCCAGAAAACCTGTAAAAACGTTCTGTAGTTTATGCATGAGCACTGCAGTAGTATTTTTGCAGGATGGAGACACCATATGCCATTGCAGGTGGTGTTTTGTTATGAATCTTGCCCAACAGTAGTATATTCACTAAAATTTACTTTTCTTGATTGTGTTGGTAAATACACAAGCTTGTAGTTGCAGCTGTGACAATAAGGAAATAATTGTTTTTCACTGGAGATTCTGTATCCCAGCAACATTGGAATACATTCATCACAATGGTACTCAGATGAAACAGTTTTAAATTGTAAAAAATGTAGTGATGTACAACATCATTGGCTCTTGCCAATGATGTTGTACATCACTACATTTTTTACATCACTACATGCCATTGCCATGGGAAGAAATAAGCCTTAAAATAAAATATTATCCAATAAGTTAATGAAGGTTCTTAGTCATCCAGGTCATATTCATTTAGAAGTTTAAAGCAAGGTATCTGGACTTGCAGAATTTCCTTGTGGCCAGCCTCTACATGGAGGAAGTGGCAAGAAAAGCCCTGGGTTCCTTTCCTGGAACCACCCCCATCCACTGGTTTCGATATGTGGATGACACCTGGGTGAAAATCAAAGCCATGAAGTTGAACGGTTCACAGAACACATCAAAGCCGTGGACAACAACATCAAGTTCAACATCAAGGACACCATGCAGGGACAACAATCTGGCCTTTTTGGACTGCACAGTCCACATTGAGAAGGACAGGAGCCTCAATGTGGAAGTGTAAAGGAAACCCACACACACGGACCAGTACCTGCTGTTTGATTCACACCACCCACTGGAACATAAGCTAGGAGTCATCAAGACCCTGCAGCACAGAGCACAAACTGTACCGACCAGCTCAGAGGGAAAGAAGAAACTTCACCCGAAGGACAAAACTCCCAGAGACAAAGAGCAATGTGATATATGCAGTCCAGTGCAGTGAGGAATGCTCTGATCTGTACATTGGTAAAACTAAACAACCACTCAACAGAAGAATGGCTCAGCACAGGAGAGACACCTCCTCAGGACAAGAATCAGCTGTTCACCTTCACCTCCTTTGACACTCCTTTGAGTACAACAATGTTAACATCTTAGACAGAGAGGAAAGATGGTTTGAAAGAGGAATCAAGGAAGCATCTATTTTAAGCTGGAAAAAACTTTTCCTCAACAGAGGTGGTGGCCTCAGACATCTTCTACCACATAAAATGCAGCTTCCATCCATTCCCAGGAAGTTTCACTTCAAGTGACATGCTTACAACAAGAACCATGGACTAGTCCACTCTACCAGTCCCTGTCCGGTAGTCTCATAGTCTTTAGACACACCAGACACAGTCAGTCAGACCAACACCTGTAAGTACGTAGACATTTAGAGCTAATTTTTGTGAGTTTCACACAGACCCACCCACTGAGGTCCTCCACCACATATAAATCACATTTCCCCACCAAACAGATAGAACTGATGAAGCTGCTTGGATGAGCAGCAAAATTTCTTCAAGAAAACTCTACAAGTCCAGACGCCTTGCTTTAATCTTCTGAATTACACAATTAGATATTTTAAGAATGGTAGATCAATTGATACTGATATACCCTGTGTGCACAAAAATGTGTTGTATTACATTACTTTAGCTACCCAAGGATTGTAGATGTACATCGATACAAGGTTGTAGAGTATGGAGCAACCAGAAAAGGCAAAGAAAGGTCCAGATTCCAATGTATTAATTCATTAGCTTTATAAAATATAGAATAAAATTGAATAAAGTCTAATTACTTCATCCTATGAACATATTTTATGCTACTCTTAAAAGGTCAAACTGTATGGTTACACTAATTAAACTGTGCCAATTGTCCTTTAGAGGTGAAAAAATGCTTTCAAAGGATAACTTTCTGATGATGTTGACTAAATCTCTAATAACATGAGATCATTACATGAGAAACAATGGTGGTATTGCCCAACCTATTGCAGGATCTTTACCAAAACCTGGTAGTTTTAGGGCATAACCCACCCCTTCCACCTCCTTCTACAGACTTCTTTCTGCATGAACAAAAACCCATGGTGGGTTTACGCCAGATGTGTCTGACCATCTTCTTCTATCATTTCTTGAGCAGGTAGATATCGCCTGAATTCATGCGTGTATCTGGCACCCACACCACTGGAGCAAATATCAAAATATACACAATCTAAATATTTTCCACAGTGCATTCCTGTCCTCAGGAGTTGTTGTGTATGTTGTTGTCAGCCCATGAATGATGCATGCGCATGTGCTGTAGAGCTAGCGGAGCTTCATAATAGTGACCCTGCTTCACTCCCAGGTCTAAAAGGAGAGGGAAGAAAAGTGGCAGCCTGGAAGCATGTTGACATTTTGGAGTGAGTGATCCACAACAAATGTCCATTAATGGTGTGTTGCATTTCATGGAAGTCTGTTTTTTTCTGTTTTGTTTTGGGGTTTTTTTCCAGCCAAGCGCAGGTCATCCGCAACACGCCAGCAGAGGTGATGCTTCACCACCCTGCTCAAATCAGTTTTCCATTTCACTCTGCATGACAGATGCTGTTTAAAGAATGTTTGTGCCTTTTCACTCCATAACCTGGGCTGCTTCCCATGGTAGAAATACAAATAGTATTTCCTCTTAAAAAAAACAACAAACTGTCAGAGTCTCACATTGTGTCTGCTGTGCTTCCCACCTGCAGTGTTTGATCATCAGTGCTGAGAAGACGAGGACAGGGAATCATTAAAGATATGTAACAATATATTATTATTGTCCCTCAAGGAAAGGACAGTCAATGAGGATATGACCTCTAAAAACATCTCTTTACTTTTATAATGCTTCTTGAAATGTATCATCAAAATAGACGTCCTATTGCATGCTGGCACTAACACAGCAACATTGTTCAATTAAACAGGTACTCATCAAACACCTTCAAAGGATACATCATCTTTGACGCTGTACAGCCTGACCACAGAGATTTTCTCTTGCATAATGAGACATGCAATGAACTTGCAAGATCACTGTTATTGCTCCAAGTGATGTGTCCTGCTTGTTAAACACTGTCTTCACTGTGGACACTTTTGTGCACTATGGGCATTTGCTGCTTTAATATTTTGCAAATTTACATCATAGAATGTTATGAATGATGTACACATTGCTATGGATGAACATCGTAGCACCAATACTGATGTAGCATAGGGGGGCATGAACACATGAAGTTATGTTTATGATGTATTTTTCTATAGCATAATATTAGCTTGTAGGCTTCAATAATTGTAACACATTTATACTTGCTCTAATTTGTTATTGCTAAATAGTAAGAAAACAAAGAAGGAAGGAAGACACAAGTTATTTCTTGATTAATTTGCTTTTTTATTTTCATGTCCTAAAAAGCCATTATGGGTAACAAGGGACTTGTTTCACCTAAAAACTCACCACTATACATATTCACAATCCCCCCACCACCACAATACATTGTTCATAATGGCATTATCCTGTTCTGATACAGTCTTAATGCAGTTTTTTGGTTTTGGACCCGTGCTGGTCAATTAAAAACATATAATCCACAAATGGGCAAAAAGACAAAGAAAAGAGCGATCGCTATCCCACTGGTATACCAGGTAAAAATAATGGAAAAGGAAAACAAAAAGGATCGATCCTGCGCCTACCACGCCTAACCAGTGTCTTCACCTCGGCAAGGCAGGACACAGTTCCCTTCTGACACTCAGTCACAAACGTCTATGTAACAATCAAGGTCACTGACATCCTTTTTCTTCTCAATTCTGATGCTCACTTTGAACTTTACCATGTCTACATGCAGAAATGCACTGAGATGCTGCCATCTGATTGGATGACTATCTTTTGCTTTAACAAGCAGTTCAACAGGTGGACCTAATACAGTGGATTACTTTTGATATTGAACAATATGCACATACAACATAGTTTTTGTCACATATGCTAATGAAAAAGTCCACCCAGAGTAACAACGTGCATCACTACTGTTACAAACCACTGCTGGGTCCCCTGCCTAAGCAGCTACACCGCATACATATGAAATCCTACCTTGTGGATTACACTTAATTTGTACCATTTATCCTTTGGGAAGAAGGAATTCAGACACTGCATTTCCTAAAAGGCTTCAAATAAATCACGATAATGAGAATAATGTAGGTATTTTGAAATAATATGAAATAGTACTCAACATAATCCGGAATAAAAGAAAGCTCCTTATATCAAGCACCACGCCCATTCTCATGGAAAACTTAGCAGATACTTAATCTTATTGGTTTTAATTGAAAACATCAGTAATGTCCTATTCTAATTGTTAACACATTTAGAAGAGCAGATAAAGTGAAGCTTCAGGCAGCAGCCTGTGTGAGGCAACTCCCAGTTATCTCTCTGTGTGAAAAGAAGTCTTATGTTCTCGCCTTCATGCATACAAATAGAAGCAACACAGGACATTATCCTGCCAAAGGTCCAGAAATACTAATTACCTGCTGTTTACTGGGCTTTATACACCCCACCTTTCTCTGGGAAATCAATAATTACTCACAAAGGCCGAGGGAATGAATTCACCCTGATAACCATTAGCATGAAACTGGATGAAGTTCATTAGCCATTCTGTGGGCATGCTGTGTAATATTCGATATTGGAGGCTCTGTTGTGGCTTTGTCTTTTGTGAAGAACGTACACGAAGTATTCTGTGACAATTCATTACACAACATGCAGTCACACATGATGTCTGTTAGCAGCGAGATGAGATATTTTGATATGCAGCTGCAGCTATTTCAATGGATCTCACATCTGTGCACTATAGAATGCAGAGGGTCAAGCAGTAGGCTTTCAACCTAATTTAACTAATAGCCTAATAATAGTGGCATGATTACTTATTAATATGATGTGAGATTATTTGTCCCTGCATACACACTTAATGCATGTCACACAGACCTGCTCTTAAGTTCTCCAACATTCTGCTGCATGACTGCTCCCCTATAGAAAGACAGCTCCTTTCAAGCTGGGATGGACATCACAAAGGGACCGAGCATGCAGAAAATAAATAAATGAAGAGATATGTTAAAAATTAACCTCAAACCACCACGAAAGCTTTCAAAAGGCGAAGCAGGCCTGGTGTTATTTTTCCATTTTCCATTCAGCACCTCTGTATCATCTGCATGTGATGCATTTCTGTAGTCGGGGCAAGTGAACCTCAATTTGTACTCTGTGTAACCCACAGCGGTATTTTAATTAGTTTGTTGATGCACATTTACATTTGCTGAATATTTATCTTGAATTGCATCCTATTAAATCTTGTCAAAATATCTTATCAATTACAATAATTATATGCACATGCTGCTCATTAAATTAAGTAAACTGAGACACAGCACTGCATCAAAACATTTCTAGCCCTGCAGGCGGAGCGGCTCAAGGAGCATCTGTCCATTGGTCGGTCCACCACTTTGGTGCTGAGTGGACTATTACTGGATGGAGTTAGTACAGTACAGGCATACAGAGTGCTCAGATGACTTTGGTCTGTTGGTTTGATTTTTCCTGTAGTGGCACAGTGGTTTCACAACACAACTACTGCAAGTTACAGCCCAAAATATGGATTGATTAGCTTCCCTATATGTGCAGTTATTTTTTATAGCTTTATTATTTACCTGAGGAATTAGTATGAATGCATCTAAATGTATATGCAGGCTACTTACCCAGCAGGAGAACATCTGTACACACACTCATTCTGGGTGGTGAAGTTTTACTACTACTTTGGCATAAGGAAACCATACAAGTTCCAAGTGGGTTTGTCCGCAGGTTTCATGGTGGCCCTGATTGTGTTTGGCCTGAGCTCGGAGTGGACTCGAACTAGTTTTTAGGTGGGTCCCAACTGGTTAAATTTATATGAGTCCCACATCCCACGTCTGCCTTTGAGAAGGATCTCACTGCCCAACTAGGCTGCAATATGGGTTCCAAGTGGGTTTGTCCACAGTGGCCCCACCTGTGTGGGCTTTACCTGGTGCCTTTCTGGGCAATTTAAACCAAATCCACTCAACTTGAACTTCAACCATGGCAACCTGAGAATATATGATGAAAAGCACAGAAAGGAAATGCTGTAGTAAAGCTATGATAGTGTTCATTGCCATTCTTTTATCTTTTCTTCTCTCTGTTCTTTTTGATCTTTCTGTTGTTGTCTCTCTTTAAAAGCAGTTTTTCACCACAACTGCTTGGTGTAATTAGTAAGTCGCAGAAAATGGAAATACTTAAAAGTATCTTAAAATGTTACACTGGTACAATCCTCAATTGAACTGTTATATTATATGTTAATGTATATGTTATATTCCATCATCTGTTAATTTACCTAAAATAAGTTCCATTTTAACAGCAAATGTATAGCCACTCAAATGCTCTGATTTCTAATGACGGATATTAACCTTAAAACATGATATCATTAGCCCCTTCAACATTCCTCACCCTGCTACTGTTTAACAATATTTATTCTCCTACAGTCCCCCAAGTCCTAAGATTCCAGCCTCGTTGTTGCCTAATACCCCCTATAATGTAATTCCTCACATTAATATAAACTACAATGCAATCTGTTTTCATACACAAAATGGTAAGCTCCTACCGTATTTCAGAAGTGATCATGGCTTGCGAGAAGAATTCCTTGGAAGATGGCCTCTGATAGATTGCAAGTGGTTGGAGATAACAGTGATTGTAAATCCACAGATTTACAAGTTTTTTAACATTTTCTAAGGCCCCGTTCACACTGGAGAAAGTCATTCCAGCTAGAGTAGGATTGAGCCCAGACAGCCCTTAAACTGACCTATTTTCAAATCTGGCTAGCACACACTTGTGTCCGCACTCAATCCGGCTTCATCCAGCATGTTTGCTGTCCTCCAAACCACTAGGTGGCGCCTCGTAATATACAGAGTCCGTTCGCGCCGCGGTAGGACCGCGTGTGCGCATGCGTCATGCGTTTTTTTGTCCCGTGTCGCGCCATCGCTAACCGGAAGTAGCATGTCGCTAACCGGAAGTAGCATGTCGCTAGCCGGATTCGCTCGCCACATTTGCATTCACACCTGAGCCACATTTGAGTCAATCCGGCTAGATCCACCTCTCGTGGGTGGATCTAGCCGGATTGAAATCAAAGTGGATACAGCCGGATTCAAGGTGTTCACACTTGGAAAAAAACACATCTGGATTGATCTGGATGCGGCCGAATCTTGTTTAAGCCACATTTTTTTCCCCAGTGTGAACGAGGTATAAGCAAACTAAATGCATGTAATCGAGTACAAAGCTTGATACCATTCCTATGCCAAGGTCTTGTAGAGGGGAAACACCATGGTGATGTTCTTCATCCATCATAAGTTCAAACTGCAAATCTGTTCTCAGTGGTGCAGTTAAATCAGGAAACACAACCCTATTTTCCATATGAACCCCATGCTCTGTACACCGCTCACAGGAGCTGTAACCAGAATGACTCTTGGCACGTGCAGGAGCATCACAGATGAAGGCATCTGGAACTGCAATGTTATAATGTCTTCCATTGAAATGTAAACCCTCCTGAGTTAAAAGCTTCATGTCTTGAATGAACTCCTTTAAGTAGTCCTCAATAGAATTGGGCTTTGTCAGCCCTGCATGCAGACCAATGATAACCACATTAGATCCTGGAATTTCTTTGATCTTAGCCAAAATAGGCCCATTTTAGAGCTTTAGAAGAGCGACAATCCATCAATGTTAACACAGAGAGTTAAAGTATCTATTGACGGATGTGATTCATCTGACAGCAATGAAACTATTGCATTTGACACTCCAAAATGGTAGTAGCTTCCATCTCAGTTTCTTTGACCTCACATGTTTTTTATGGTTGGTAAAAGAGTACTTGGATCTTTTGGTACATCCAGGCCACACTGCACTAATATGTAATAGTTCTGACAAGGCACTGTGTGATTGCGAGTTGCTGCCCAATCTGCCAGTGTTCTTTTCACATCCCTACAGAGATCAGTTCCTTCCATGGCTCCGTGAGAATTAAATTCTTCACTGCTGTCACTGGACAACATGTCAGAACCCGATTGACCACGTTCATTGTACAAATCCTCAGAATATAATTCTTGGCCTCTTTCATTATGAGCAGTCTCAAAGTCCAACTCTTCATTACGCATCTGGCTGTCTGTTTCTGCAGCATGGTCTATATTTGATGGCAGATTGTTTTCAACACAAAAGTTTTCCAACATCTGCAAATGTGCTGCAACTTTGGCTTTTATGCGTCTTCGTTTAGTCCAAGAACTACCATAGTAATCCATTTCAGGATCTGTAATAGAAAAGATTTTGAAACTTAGAGACATCCTTTGTTATATTGAAGAGTTGCACCTGAATTCTCTGTCACTACCTTGGATTTCTTTATCTGGTAGTAGTAGGCTCTACTCTCACTTTCAGCAAGTATAGTTTTAAATGAAAACCATGCCTATAAAGCAGAATTTTCTCTGCATTGCTCATAAGCATGTGTTGATTGAGCATGACCTGAACCTTGGTGGTTCAGCTGGATTTTGTTTTTGCCATTATTTGACCACTTGGAAATCACAATTTGTGTGAAACCTGGAATGTTCTTAAGTTCAGTCTGTGTCAAGAATCTTTTTTTTTCCTGATGGATACAAAAGAAAAAAAAAACTGTTTATATGTAGCCTAACCTAACATAACCACATGACTCATTTACAAGCTTGAAATCATGCTTGGACTGAGACATGGGGAGATTCTGTCCTTGTCCAGTGGATGATATTGTGATCAGTATGGGGACACTGAGAAGGATTTTAAACTGCATGGGGCTTTTCAGAAGAAAGATAAATGATAATAATATCGTCTTTTCACGTTATAACGTGGAGAAATGTGGCAAATCAAGAATAAAGTATGTTTTGGCCAGGAAATTTCATACTTCACGAGAAACTTAAGCGCTCATAGGGCCTCCCACTGCAGTGCACGTAACATGATACAGCAACAACACAGTGACAATAGAAGAGGCTGCAGTTTTTCAGTTGATGAAGGAGGAAGAGGAGGAGGATGTTGGAGAAAATGTATGGAGATGGATGCCGATATCTACCCCGGAGAGATTAGCGGTCACACTGCAAATAGATTCTGGGAGCTAACAGAACATTTGTGCTTTTCTGCAATAACTACGCCCACTTCATATTTCTGACCAATCACACATTATTTGTTCTGATCAGATGATGTGTCTAGAACTTCCAAACTCGGACTGTGAGAAAAGAATGAAAAAAATGTGTTTAATGTTGCTATTTGTGTGTTTTAATATGATCTTTACCTAAAGACTGAACTTAACCTCTGTTGAAACCAAAGAACGAGGAAAAGCAGAATGTCTTGTGTTGCTCGGGGACTAGAACCTCGGACTCCACTGTCCCCCATTCATCTCTGTAGTCAGATTTTTGTGGCTTTATTGGTCCCATGATGAGATGTCAGCGACCCAGGGGCGTCAGAAGCATTACATCATCTAGGGCCATGCAACAAAAGAATAAGGCTTTAACAACAGTTGGACATGACGTTACCTCCTCCAGCTTCGACCAGCATTGACGGTTCACTTTGCAATCATTTATGCTTACTCAAACAAAGTCTCTGGCTTGCTTGAGGTGCATTACTATAGTAACAGTATTGTAATACTGTTGTAAACAGGAAAAGGTGGAGTAGATTTGAGCAGTGTGCAGAAAAATATGTATGTGTTTGCAGCAACATAACCATTAGTCATATCTGGGGGTGTACTATTAACCAAATTCAGTGTCTTTTTACAGGACTGCAACACATTTTCATACTTTTTTTTAAAACATTTGTTATATATACAGTAGTTGACACTAATATAAATATACATATTTATAACACACAAAACAATATTTCATTCAGGATTCTAACAGTTCAAATGTCCATTTATCCCCCACAGGCTGTATCTCGAGCTCTACTTCTGTCTCTGTATTTCAGAAAGATACAGATAATTTAGCGTGTGTCAGGGGAAGCCGAGCTTCACTCTAGTAAACCTGTGTCTTTCAACTTTTCTTCTTTGCTGTCTCTGCAGTGAATCAAATGAGCGCACTTCTCCTTTTTCTTGTCTCCTGAGACTTATTTTGTTGAAAATCACACAGTTTAGTCAGGGGTTTGAGAGATGGTGGTTTACTGCAGTGGAAAGAAATCCACCATGAAACAAATATATTTAAACTTAAAGTACAAACTGAAGCAACATATTTCTCTTTGTCAGAAGCCCCAGCTGCTCACTTTCAACAGCGTATGCGATGACCGTGGATAACCTTTGAATGTGCCCGTCCATTGTCTGGTTGGACACTTGATGAGAGAGGAAGAGTGTCTCAAGAACAGAGGGGTGCTAAAAGTGCTCAGCATACCCTTCCGCTGACACTATCTTAAGTGAGACTTACAGCAAGTGGACAAGAACAGAGTGCAGAAAATATCAGAGAGAAGGAGAGATAACATTGATCAAGGAGAAAAATAGGATCTGTCTTCAGAGTCGTTCATCATCACATCGCTGTGCTACTTAACTCCAGATGCTTCTAAAGGATGTGTAACACTGATTACTGTTTGGAATAACACCGTTTGAACCCTTCGCCTTTTTGAAAGCAGAATATCAAAATGATCCTATCTCGCCTATCGACAAATCTTTTTAATTTCTGTGAGATGCACTGAAAAATGGGAACACGCCTTGTGGAATGATATGTGTGCAGTTTATTTTTCTCAGGCCATCCTTGTAGAATAGTGTCTAAGAAGCATAGCCAGATGTGCCAGGGGCCCAGTCTGGCCTTGGACCTTTGATGAATGATTTGTTTTTATTTGTTGATCCACCCTTCCATGTTCTAAGTAACACAACCTTAAAGAAAAATCAAGCAATTAGGCTGAGGACTGAATCTTATGAAATCTACCAAAAAAGTCATGTGCAGAAGGCATGTGCTTACTTTTGAGACCCAAAGTGAGTCCATAAGAAAAAAAAATCCATGAGAAAAGGTTCAGAAATTATGAGATGCTTTTAATAGGCTGTTGTTAGGACGGGACTCATCACCCTGGCAGCCTCAAAAATTGGGCTTTCTATGGGTAATAGCTCTGCAGAACAAAAATACTTGGTTAAGTTTGTTTGACAAAATATTTGCTCAAGTAAACAAGTAACAAAACTAAGTGGTCAGATTTGGCAACAAAGTAGTTAGCTAAGTTTAATTGTCCAAGCTTAATCAGAATACACAGTCTGGCTGTAGCTTGAGGCAATACAATACTTGGTTTAGCTTGTGCAACTAAATGCTTGGTCAAATTCAAGTACTAAAAATACTCTAAAAAGGTTTAGTCATCAAAATAATTCATGAGGTTTTGGTAGGAAAATATTTGTAACACAGGTTACTTGTACATTTAAACAAAATATTTGGTAACAGAAGTATTTTTTTCAGGTTTAGGGGGAAAAAATTGTTTTTGTTTGGGCAACAAAACAGATTTGAGTAAAAAAAAATACTTGTCTACATAATACAAGTACTTTGTTTACAGTTAGGCAACAAAATGATTTGTTAATAAGTTTAATAAGCCGTTATTGTGTGATTGACATGCACTGTGGACCAATGTAGCTGATGCATAGCTCTTTGTTTGTTTTTTGTTTTTGTTTGTTTTTTAAAAAGCTGCATTTTTAAGACCACAAATACAAGCAAAAAAAATGCACCATGCTCCTTTGACCTCATTAATTCCACAAGCACACAGTACCAGTTGAGATGCTGTGGCGTTACTAACACAAACATGTGACCTTGTGTTTCCATGCCATTAAGCATACTGGAGATCAGGCAGGAGCATTTTTTTTCACCCTGGTTGCATTGCAATAAAAATAACAGAGGAGAGCATTTCCTGTCTTATTTCAATATCTCAGCCATTGTGTTCTATCTGTAGAAGCACATATTGGTTTGCTGTTCTCCCACCCAGTCTGTAGTACAGTTTCTGTTACGAGGTGTGACAGTTTAGGAACAGCTCTCACGCTCTGATGGGGACTGTTTACTCTAAGACATGATTTGAGCAGCAGCTAAAATTGTTTGCTTGCTCAGTTCTATTCGGTGTTTATCCATTCACAGTCTCCCCCACCCCCCTCGTCCAACCCGGATTAGCTGTAAATCTATGTTCCAGTCTAAAGAGAGGTTGGACAGTTTTTCCTATCTCTCCAAAATGACAAATACCATCAAAGAATCTGGAGACTACAGCAATACTGTCTGGCTTGCAGTTTCCTGGGTAATTAAAATGGGAGGGCATCTACCTCCCTAATGTCAGACAGATTTTGTTATCAGCCTCGCAAGGTGCTATGAAATGAGTCTCTGTGAGCCATAGTCTTAATATCTCCTCCCTCACTCTTGGGCTTGAGTTGCAGTTTTAGACAAGGTTGCCATCCTTAGACCCGTGGCTCGATCATTAGAAGGTCAGAGGCACACAAGCTCACATAAAAAAAGAGACAGATTGTGCAGCCACCTCTCAACAGGGCTCATCTCATCTCGTTTACAGCACAGTGGGTTGCTTTCACAGTGCTATGCTCAGGAATGTGACACGGCTAACACTGACAACTTGAAATGTACATAAAACGCAGGCAGAGTCGCCGTTCTGTCCTGCCCACTGGAAAAAAAAAAAGATTTGTTTTGAGATGCAAATTTTTCATTAAGCGCAGTTGCACCTCACATTTCTGACAGTGTTGTCACATGGCTCAGTACTGCTCCCAGAGCCTTCCGCCTAATGATGCCGCCGTTAATGAGGCAGTGTTTGATGGCACACCATTTAACGTCCACTGGATATAAGCATCCAAACATGAAATTCATACAATATGCAAAGAGCTGCTATGAATATGGGAGATGAAAGTGTTCATTTATCAATACCTTACTTGGCAACATGTATTTTTATAGCTAAAGCTGTAGTGTCTCAGCTGGAGATGTCACTTACGTTATGTTCAGGATTTGCTCTGTAAGGATGAAGAACATTTTAATGAATGTACTTTGTTCTGTTCTCTAAATTTCAGGCAAGGTCTCCCATTTTGAAATAAATTTAATATATAAATACATTTAAAAAATATAATATTTCTAAATTAAATTAAATTAAATTAAATTAAATTAAATTAAATTAAATTAAATTAAATTAAATTAAATTAAATTAAATTTCTAACTAACTATCGGAGAAATTGAGGTACAGTTTGTAATGCATGTCCATTCAATATCCTAGAAATGGTCACTTTATGCCTAGATGGGCCATGGGGCTTATGAAGATACATAATAACATAGACTGCAAAAAAATATGGACAAACTTTCTGTGACTAGATTCATAGTGTTTCTGAAGAGCTGATGAGGGAGGCTCCATGTCGGCAGCGTCTAAGTCCACCTAACTGAATTCCTACTGAATCAGCTCAGTCACTTAAAGCATACGCTATGAATTATGCAGTTTAACTATAAACATATTTAAATGTGTTAATATATTTAAAGGCAAGTGAAATATCATTAATTAATGGAGACCATAACTGTTTCAGTACCAGGCTGGAAACATGTTTATTTCTGCTGTTATAATGGAGATTTAAAATGGAGTCTATGGAGTCTCATTTTTGGGGCCAGACCCAAGAAGTTGCACAGGGAACTTCCATGTGGACTGTGGTTGCCACTTTTTCTAACGTATTAAAAACTTACACATCTATTTTTAAGTTGTGTAAATCAGAATAAGAATCAGAGTTCATTTATTTATCCCCTGCAATTAAATGCACCCGTCTCTTACTTTTTTTGCAGTTGCTTATTAGAGTTTATATAATGCCTATATGGTTAGGTCAAATCAAATGAATTGGTTGTTGTTAAATATTAGTAAGGACATTGACCTGATAATCTTAATGTCAGTTTATAAGATAATAGTTTTAGAAAAAAATCATACTTTGGTTTAAAACATTAAAACTCTTTTCCAGGGGACTGTTTTTAGTGACTGAATTGGCTGTAGGTGTGAGTGTGAATGGTTGTTTGTCTGTCTACGCTAGCTATGTACATGCGTAAGTGTGTGTGTGCTGTGCAGTTGGGTAAGAGTGGCTTATATTCACACATTTCATTATATAGTCTAAAAGCACACATGAATGGCGTGTATCAGGTGTAAAAAGCTCTCTGGTTTTTTTGCTCAGGCACTGACTGAGACTGTCAAAGAAAACATACAGTGAGTCTCAACCCCTCCTCATTGCACTTCTCCGTATTGCTTTTCCCAAATCAGAAGCACTTCTTCACACACATGCTGCTCACTACCAAGAATACCCTCACACTTAGTAATGACTTGTAACATCTCAAGTAAATGGCTTTCCCAACCCAGCCAACTCCTAGCTGACGGCAGTGAGCTGTTGTAATTTACACCGCAGGTTTCTGGATCTCAGTTATGCTAAATGTAACCGGTGACTGGGCCTGCTACCAGAGCAGAGTGTCATGCTAAAAAAAAGTGCTACCTCACCAAAATAAAGCTCTTTTTATCTACAGCTTTGGGGGAGTAATTAAACTAGCTGCATATGTTGCGACTGAGCATTTAATTACATCAGCTGTACACTGCAAGGCGACGCTCCTAAGGGCTAAATTGATGTTTAAATAAAATTAGCCCTCATTGTCCCTTACAGTGTTCAGCAGACACTTTGTGCTACTTTTATGTGTGTATCCTGTGTACTGAGATTTAATTGGCATTCGGAAAGTGCTGTCTTTTGTTTCCCATCAATTTTTCATAGTGTGCTTTCAGCTGGGGAAGGGGAATTAGCCGATTTGTGAGGTGCAAACCGTCCAAAATGAATGACCCACTTTGGGTTTTTTTAGAAATAAAACAGGGTGAGCAGCAATGACCACCTCATCTTTTTCCAGTTTTTATTCCCTAAACCTAGCTCTTTTTTTCCTCTAACACTGTTTTTCTCTTGCTTTTAGTTTTATATGACACAAACACACACCAACCACCTTCTTGCCTCTCCACTCTTTACAAAGCTTTTAAACATTGATAGTGCCTGCAGAGGGCACGGATGTCCCATGTGGGAGGACAGTTGGTAACCCCGGGTGATTTTGAGCACCTGGCTCTCAAAGGAGACAAGAGCGCGGTGTGTGTCGCGGCGCTGCGCGGCTTGGCTTGCCGGGTTTCTACTTTGCTTTTAGTCAGACCCACTTTCTCCGACTGCTGATGAATTCTTTTTCTTCTCACCAGTCCCAGATGTGCCTTTGATCACGGTGTCTATTTTTACAGTCTTTCATTGTCACCAAGACTAATAGAATCCATAAAGACAGACCACTATTTTGCAGTATGGAAATCTGGAGGACAACACTTTCTTATTTTGCTGGATCTTAGATGTTTGACATCAGTTGTGTAAATTAGTTAGATAATATTTTCATGTGTATCTTGAAAAAAAAAAAACAGAAAGGACCCAATAAAAAATGACAAGCACACATTTAAAAATTATGGGTCTGTTCCTCTTATTTTGTGTATCTGGCAGCCATATTTGATAAAAAGTGACTGTTTTCCAAAACCTAATGCAGCTTCATATTTCCAAAGATGCATTTAGTCATACATCATTTGGTTTAACGTCACTTAAAACCCTCAATTAGTTTCTATTTCCCATCATGCTTCCCCATCATGATTGCTTCATTCTCTAATAAAATAATGATGGCTTATGCAGCATTTTTTTCCCATGAACTGATGATTGAGTGCAATACAGAACAAGACAGGCTGTCATAGCACCATGTTACAACTCGCACATGTGCTGCTGACAAACAGTGATTTAGATGTCACCAGCCACTCTGTTCGCTACACATATAAAGCTGCACAGGCATTTCAGAGCGGTCAAGCATGGCATTAGCTTCTTAAATTCCCTGAATTTGTGAGGGTTTTAAAGGATTACCAGGAAGTACACGGCTCATGGCTGCCCAAAAATTCCCAGATTCTGCAGTGATTGATATTTTCAGCCTCTTTTGGCTGGTTATAATGTCTTCTAATCTGCAGTATTCATGAAATAGTAGTGATAATGTCAAATAATAAATATATTCTAAATAATAGAGCACTGATGATGTGAGATGAGAATAGAATATTCAATGATTTGTTTTATTTTTTATAAAGAAGAATTAAATAAAATAAAAGCAACAATAATAATACAACTTTCCAGGAAAAGCAAACGGTCTAAGAAATAAATCTTATGCTCTAAATAATGCATTATACATTGTCAGGTTTGTATGTAATTTAGCAACCCATTAAATGCCTTCTCTAAGCACTTGCTCATTAATAGTTGCTGAAACATTTATGGTGTTAGCATTTAAGCATCAGTTAGCAATTAAGGGCAACACAGACAGACAATACAGATCTGCCTCAGGCTGTAAAAGCTACAATGTGCTATAGGAGTATAGTTATCTCAACAATAGATTTGTTATTTTCTGTTTCATCTCTGGTAGCATATTTTTATCCGCAATAATAAGATCTATGGTCACCACTGCTAATATCTTAATGGATCAGATAATATTAAATAATATAGTAAATGTACAAAAATGAAATTAATAATTGTGTATTTCCATTATCGTGAACATACACTTAAATGATTCTTTCTTTCTTTCTTTCTTTTTATTTCCCTTTGTGTCTTTTTTCTCAAATAAACAGATGGCCTTAGTATGATCTTTTCTTATTGTTACCATGGTAACCACACAGGGCAGGGCCTTATATCCACCTAGACCTTATCCAGGTGTAGGTGGATATAAGGCTTGTACAAGCTTATACAGAAGACATATACAGCACTTTATTGTTTGTTTTTTTTATATAAAAAAACACGTCCCCTTCTCTTGTCAGTTGACATGTCAGTGCTGCGTATTCACATGCCTTTTATTGTGCCTGTCGTGGCTGTCATCAGGCACATTTTTCATTTTTCCTTCCATTCCTGCTTCTGCAGATGAAGCAGCGAGAGTTTATAAGTGTTTTTGACATGTAGATGATGGGCAAGAGAAAGAAGAAAAAGCTCTGCAGCCTCGGCTTACTTTTAGACAGAGTCTCAAAGAAAAACCCAACCTGGGTCACGGAATCCCTGCAGATGAAACAGGTTACTGCTGATAATAAAGTTGAGGAAAAGAAACACTGTTGTTTTCCTCATTTATCTTAAGGAATATATCACACCTTATAAAGCAGGAGGATGGAGCTAATGGCAGACAGAAGGCTGGTGTCAATGACATCACACTGCAGTAGTATCAGATTTGTTCACCCAAAGCGACCGAGCTGTAACAATTAGGTGTCCATTTTACTTCCGTTCGAATATTTATCGCTGTCACAGTTTGAGTGGATTATTTTGTTGCAAGGTTTCCTGTGTTCCTCAATCAAAGATGGCACATAGCAGGATGTGTATGTGTACCAACTACTATTGGTACATAGCTCTTCATTTAAGCAGAGCAAAGAATTATGTAATCTCCTCTAATATATACCACATCTAAAACATCTACAACAGGTAGACAGGATGTCCACGGGGGTCTTGATTGATTTATGATTGACAGACCAACAAACAAATCAGCAGCATGGGCTCTTGCTGACTTCATGTGATGGGATGAACACTTGTGTGGTGTGGTGTCTGCTTCTGGAAGTCATGGTGGTTCATTTGTATAAGGTTGCAGTGTCCTGTATTTGCAAGGCTGTAAAGATGTATATTTACATCTTTACAGCCTTGCAAATATATTCCTGCTGTAGTTGTAACATAGAAGTCTATGGGGATTGACTCACTTTTTAGTCCACCTTCAAGTGGCCACTTGCCACACACCAAGTGTCACAAGGAAGTGCAGCTTTGGTGTCATGTCAGATGCACACTGTGCCATTGGCTACCCAGTACACCTTCTTTGTCCTGTTTATAGCCAGCCACAACCAGCATTAAGATGCACTAACACCACCTACCATGACAAAACAACAACATAAAAAACAGGGTATTTACATTAGTCACCCCTTATAACATTTTCTGTTCTCAGAAACCAATTTAAAGTGGACAGAGCAGGAAAAAGAAGAGAGAAAATGTTGGTAAAAAAATGCTTTTTAAGTGGCACACTTGATGAAGATTGGCCATCAGAATAAAATATCAAAGAAAAGCCCAGTGATGAAGAAGCACACTTCATCTCCAGTTAAAATGTAACAGCTGGAGACAGGCCCTGTCAGACTACCAAACCCTTGCATGTGTGCAGTTTTCCCAAGCCACTACCTTGTAATGCGTAAGATATACACAATTTTCCGCTGCGATCATATACTCTCAAAGGGCTGCATTGTTTTGCTTGAATAGCCTTCGTCTTTGCGTCTCAGTTGCTGCGTGAACAATCCATTACTTGGTCAAAAACACTGTTTTAGAAGAGAAGGCAAACATTCATATTTAATGATATTGTTTGTTTCTGAATCTGTTGTTCTCTCTTGAGTGCCATCCTGCCTTCTGTACCGCATGTATAGCATCACATCATGTTTGTCATCTTTAAGCGTCGACCTGTAAGAATCTTTAATGTGGCTGACTGATTAACCTATTAAACTCCATGCAAAGTGGGATGACTGCCTCACAGAGCCGACATGGGGCATCTATAATTCAGCATCCTGTGTGCTGAATGCTACAGGCTGGAGATTAATGTTGCATTCTTTTTTTTGTTGTAGCTGCTATACTATATAAAATGATACTGTGCAGGGAATAAAGCAATTCTGCTATTGCTTCTGGATTTTCATGATCCACTTCAAATGTTCACTACTCTATTGCATGTGTTAGCACAGCAATAATGATGGATTAATGTTATTGACCGATAACCTGTTGTAAATAATTGTATATCCATTAACACCAGAAATTATGGTGTGTGATCCAGTTGATGGTATCCTTTGGCAAAGTGATAGCTGCTAACTGCATTTTAGTTATAGACTGCATATAAAGATGGATGATATGACAGCTCAAAAGTAAGGGCAAAACATCAGGTCATAAACCCTGCCTCCTCCATGTCAGCACATAGGACACAGATCCAACTAAAAACTAAAAGTAATCTTATGGTTTATGGCTTGTTAGCTAGTTTTGTTTTGTTTTGGGTTTTTTGTGTCTTTTTTTAGCCCACTTATCTGGTTATTTTGTGTTTGTTTGTATTTAATCTTTTATTGTAAACTAAGATGTCTTCCTTGACTGCACAGACTTGGGTTCCAAGTTGGCACGCTTTTTTCAATATGGCCCAGAAGCCAGATATTTCAGCCTTGGCATTGTACCATGGGCTGGGGGTGAAACTGCATTAAACACAGTCTAACATTTCAACATAGGGACCAAACTTTATTGACAGATGCCCAGAACGCCCAGAAGTGTCAACCACTTTACCAACAACACTTAACCCAAAGGTGCTCCTAGTGTTGGACCAATGGTGTATAAACAGGTGTGAATGAAGAGCTTTGAGTACCTATGAGGCAAAAAAGTCAGTGCTTCTTCTTAGATTTCATGATTGTCAGTCTTTGTCACGACCAATTAAAAGCATTGGGGATACTTTGTTTTTGTCTTATAACTTGTCAACAGGAGGACAGTGGCAGCAGTTAATGCTTCTTTGTCTGTTGTGCCTTCCATAATTTAATGCACCTAACTTTATCTCTCAGAGCTGCAGTCATCTCTCTTAAGTATAGAGACAAAGAAATGTGGAAATGCTAGAAGATGGTGTCGTAACCTAGCAACAGTAAGCTAGAAACTATCCTCCCAGCTCAAGCCAGGTCAGATTTATATTGCCACTCTGGGTCTTTCTTCTTAGTCTAGCAAAGTTTGCTCAGTGAAATATGTCTGTCCTGATTAAATTAGTACTGCCTGTGATGGTCACAGGAGTGTAAATACACCGTCGCTTCCTTGACATTCATTACGTGGAACAGGGAGTACATGTGGCATCAGCCTCAGTACAAATTGTACAAATTTTATTCATGGTTGGTATTCTTATATTAGTAATGTTAGCGTTGCAATTTAAGCTGGAGCAAAGGTTAATCGACAGAACAAGGTGGGTCTGAACCAGCTGCATGATCTCTTAGCGCACATTGTGTTTCAGCTTTAAAAGACACCTGAAGCGCAACCACTGATGTAAGTTTTTGTTTGTTTTTTAGTTGGTATCAGTTGGGCAAATAATTGGAAGCACATTTCCATGTTAAGGGAAATTATTATAATTAGTAATTCATTTTCAAAGACTATGTGTGTGGTGTATGACCTGGGAGGTCATAACATAAGCCCTCCCTGTGATATGTACAACAATCAAAGGTACAGAAACACTCCCTGAGGCCACAAAGGTCAAAGATTTTTATTTGAACTAAGTGATGTCATAGGCAGGGGTTTGCTTCACCAGAACTTCTATACTCCACAGCGGGCTAATTGTTATCAAGCACAAGTGGCCTGATAATCTAATGTCCCCAGTATGGCATGTTTATCTTTAATTGGCTGCGATAAAGTTTTTGGGTGACATTTAAATGCTTTGATTGACATTTTTCTTATATTTTTTATCCTCATAAGATTCAGCGAGGCCACCCTATTAAGACAAGCTATCAAAACACTTCTGCTCATGTGGGTAATAGCCTCGCCATCTCCTTTGTGCTACATTTGAAATGTCTCTGCTCTGAGGGGATGACAGCTGTTTAAGACAGGATTTTTTCTAATGTTAAAGTATAACAAGTAGTTCACACCAGTGGAGGAAAAGAAAAGGCGGCATCACCTCACAGTCAGACTTATTTCCTCTGTGGCCTTGGGATATGTAAGATAGGCAGAATGACAACGTTGTCTTATAAGACAAAAGCTTGGTATTTTGCACCCTGACAACTTTAAAGTACTTAGATTTTGTAATTGTTATGCAGAACACAGAGTATCTCAGCTGATCTGCTCCCTGCAGAATCCTAAGTTTGTTGATAGGTCGCAGTTGGCACTTCTCCTCGCACTCTGTGACGGGTGCAGGGAGTAGGATCAGGGGTGTGTCCTATAAGAAAAGATGCAGTTCTCGGATCTTCATAGCCAGAACAGTAAGTTTTTTGTGTTAAAATTTGTCAACAAACCTGAACTGAGAGGGGAAAAAGTAGATATTTTCTTTTTTAATCATTTTTCTTTCTCCATGCTCTTCTCCTCCTATTCCTCCTCTTTTTCTCCTCCTCCTACATTTTCTCCACCATTATTATTATTTTCCTTCTTTCTTGTTAGTCCTCTTCCTATTTTTCTCCACATTTTCTGTACCTCCCACTCCTTCTTTGCCTCCACTCCCCCCTTTTTCTTCTCATTTTTCCTCCTCCATCTTCTCCTCTGCCTCCTCCTCCTCCTTCTCATTCATAGTATTCCTATTCTTCCTGGAACCTCTAAAACCACCATAAAACCACAACATGTGTTTTTACACTTAGTCTTTTATGCCGATTAAACACATAAGCAACAATACGTTAATTAGGAGCTTTAGAGTTGCTGCTTGTAAACTGTGACATATTCAGTGTGTTTCTCCGTGTTTACAGTCTTTATTCAGAGCTAAGTTAAATGCTTGCCTTTGTTTTTTTTTATTCTTGTTGCGAGCCATCCATCCATCCTGCAGAGGGCTATGGGAATAAAAAAGGCAGAGTGACATGGCTAAATAATTTCGATACTGGTAATCAAACAGTAAAACACCACAGATTCAAGTGTCAGTGCAGCTGTTAATTATTTTGTTCTCTAAGGCACAGCCTCTAGGATGGTAGTGAGGGAGAGCACTGTTTAGCATCAGCAAAGACTATCCAAACAAAGCAGCAACATCCAAATTAGTGCTACGTGTTTGCCAATTTGATGCATTGAATTCAAATGAAATGTACAGGGGCATTTGTGCTGTAATAGTTTAGTTTGGTTATATGGATTTCCTGTGTTTGGTTATGTGGTTGTAAAGTCCGCTGTTTCTTTTTTACACCAAAATAGCTGCTGATGAGCCTGTCAGCCGAGGGGGCAGAGGGTTACCCTGGCCTGTATGTGCTTCTATTGTGTTTTGTGGGTGTGTGTTTGTGCAGATGCTTTAGCTAAAATGGCCAAAAGGAAAGAACAGTGATGTGTCTTGACAGGTATTCAGAACAACTTCAAACTACCTCTATTATAGACAGTAGCATAAGCTTTCAGAGCCTGAACACAGCTCATTCCTGAGCCGAGATGGAGTGTCAACGTTGTAGCGGAGGAATGTGTATGCAGCTCACAGCCATGTGTTGCTTCTCTGTCATGGTCAGGGCAAATGACATGCCAGACAGGGGCAGACTCTGTCACATCGGCTCGTAGCGGAGGTGGAGGATTGTCTGGGGCCAAGGAACACGCACTTGAAAAACACAGAGAGAGAGAGTCATATCGTCAAAACATCGGGAAAAGGGAGCAAAGGGATGTTTTTAAAGCAGAAGGGGCCAAATTTAGACAAAATGGATAAGGCGGTGAGTATTCTGGTCAGCGTTTCACCAAACAATCCCAATACTGTTATATGTCCAAATATATTATAAGGACCAAAACATTTAAAGCAATGTGATTACGGTGAACACTCTGCCTGAAGCTTTAGCCTTCAACTATATAGCCATCTTGTGTAATCCCTTTTAAAGGGCAAAATGAATAGTCCTTTTTAAAAGCACATGGAATTACAGGCTACTGTAACTGATAACTGATCTTGTAGTGATTTATGATTTGAAACTACCAAAGCCAAGGTTGTCAGTGAAGACATTGGCTTCAAATAAGAGAGTTATTGTTTAAGAAAATTACAGCAATTTTCATGTAAATCTGCCACTGTGGTCATTATAAACGGCGTGAAAGCAAGAAACTTGACAAGCATACAGTGGCTAAGAAGCACAGAGCTGCAGAACCTTTGCAGAACAGGTCTGAGTGAGGCTTTCAGGTACACCGTGGAAGAGGATAACCACAGAGATCGCAGTGTTAATGGGACAGTTCACTAAATCAAATATATTTTTCCAGTGCTGTTTATCCAAAACAACAAAATAAATACAGCTGAAGTTCAAGTGCCATTTTGGGCGCTGTTATATTGAAGAGAAGGCAGAAATCTTTACTGGATGGACTGTCCCTTTAACACATCTTTACAATAACAATCCTTTCCATTCGAAATTGCGCATTTTATATTTTTCACAATGTGATATCTGCAGCCTACATTTCCTCCTTTATGTGTGTTTTCACAGCTTCTTTAACATTCCTGCGGTGCTCCATTGGATTCACCGAACATCTGCTCTGAGAATAACAGAGAACTACCATGGGTATACCATGTTGCTAAATACTAATCAAATCAACAGAATAAGTGTCTAATTTGATTACTAGCGTGACATCAAAAGCGCAGCCTAGGATAACAACATTAACCTTTAAAGTATACAAACACGCTAGTTAGACATTTTAATTATGTTGGGGCCATTAGAGAAATTCTACACATGTAAACTATTTCACCACTATGAGCTTTTTCAGCCCCCATTTATTTTTAGAAGCTTGTTTGGATTGTATTATATTTTTATTTCAATTTAGTGTGGCTCCATCAGGTACTAATGATCTTACAGACTTTAGTTTCTGGACTTTGTAGCTTCCAAACCAGGTAGTATTATTCTAGGTCAGTGTGCGTTTGTGGTCTACTACCTCTACCTCTGTAGAAGGTGGTGAGGTGCAGAGTAGTTGACTACCAAGTTAGAGGTGCCTGTGTCCACTTCCAAGTGCCTAAGATATTGTGTAATGATGATAATAATTAATGAAGAGAATGCAAGTCTTCCATTCTTCCTCTCTCCCCACACTACGATATGCAGTGTGAAGTGGAGACAGTATCCTCTTCTCTTTGAATTATTATTATAATTGTCACATATGCATATGCACGTTTGCAAAGAGAGAAAGAGTTTCTAATGTCTTGGTGGTGACCAGGAAGTCAGTGGGAGTGGGGAGTGGGGGATTGAGGGCCCGAGCACGAAACGTGCAAGAGCCAGGTTCGCAAAAAAATGGCGATCTGAAACTGTTGCCGCAACAGTGACTTGGAAATGGCTCTGCATAAATTCCACCCCCTACAGGAAGTCGGCCATCTTAGAAAAACTTCGCCATGTTCCATGTCACCCCGCAATTCTGCGAACTCCTCCTAAGGGAATTGCTTCATAGGGCTGAAAATTGGTGTGCTTGCCCTTAAGGGGTTAGGGACCAAAAGTTATCAAAAACGCAGCACTTCGTCATACGGTCTGGCTGTGGCGTCACCACGAATTTGACCCTTTGCCAACGCACAGGAAATGGATGTATTTCTGGCTGTATCTTACATACTTCACCCAATATGTATGACAAAATGTGGTATGATTTTGTTTTGTCAAATACTAATTAATTCATTTTAAATTTACATTTGCATTGTGTTGTTATTCTTTTCTGAGGCTCACTTTAATATTATGGAAACCTATTTCATGTATATAAATTTTAAATTAATAAATATGTTAACAAATGTAATGTGAACATAAATAAATATGGAACTGGATGGTGGTGGAAGCACCTGTCATTTACTTCAGTAAAACCAAACAATGTGAGTCTTTGCATTTAGTTTTGGCTGTCAGGTTTTTGTGTGTACAGACTCTTAATGTTGATTTGTTAATAATGTTGCTCTGTAAGCACTTCAGAGCACTGCATTGAGAAGAAAACAACCCAGAACTGCTTTGATGCAAGCCTTTGTGAAGTCAGTCAAACCCAACGTTTTCCTCCTCTTGAGGCACTTAAGCAACACGAATAATTACAAGCTTTATAGAAAATGTCTAACAACTTGGTCATGAGATTGGTTGTGCTTGTCACAAATTGCACATTAAGTCATCATGAATACAGAGATGTCCAAATGGGACTTGTACCATATCTTTATCAATAATATAAGTCTTTCTCTCTGACTTCATCATCCTGTCCCAGAAATGTCGGAAGCAGCTATTGTTTCCACGTCTGTGCCACAAGGATAGACAAAGATCTCTTTAAGAAAAGAGGTATGCATGTTTGCAAACATTATGTTATCTGTTTTTTTTGTATATATGCATATGAGGCTTAACAGAATTCCCTCTGACAAGCCTGAGGCTGGTCACTTCAGGATTTTTGTTTGAGACATCAACATCCTGAGCTGTGAGAAATAATGAACATCCTGGAGGAGAATAAAGCATCTTTTAATAGCCCTCTGTCTCGCTGAGGTACAAGTCAATGTGGAGACCATTCATAATGAGGCAATCATCAGGTGGAGCCAGTGATAATATTGTTTCTCATAATACACCCTGAAATTCTCCTGGCTCGCAAACCTTTCCCCGAGACAAACATGCAGAACTCCTTACTGAGCTTGTTACGACTGGAAGAACCAACAACATATTACAACACACATTTGTCGTGCGCCAATACTAACACGAGTCATGTTAGCCCTGCACACATGCAGATGGGCTTGTACGGATTAGCAGTGATCATGTGAACAACCAGGCAGAGGATTAATTGAGGGGAAAATCTTCCTGACAGGCTTTTAACTGCTATGCTCAGATACATAAAGTGTCCACTCTTTGCTTATTTGCGTTCAGCTGAGATTATCCCTGTGAAAAACTCTTTCATAATTTCTTTAAGTTCCATGGACAAAAGGAGGCCAGGAAGTACATGTTTTTAGTTGAAAGGAAGCATAAATCCTTGTGTAAAGGTGAGGGTATAAGGTGTAATATTGATTATGTCAAATCTGCTCAAAAAAAATAAAATTCTATTTGACAAAAATTGTCTGTCTGTGTCATAGATGTTTTTCTGTTGCTCTTCTCACAGCAAAACATGCATGCCAATCCAAAACATTAGGAATTAACAGAGGCCCACCGTGGGTTCTTTTGGGTTATCCTTAGAAAAATAAAACTAAACATGTTTTTTTTCCCTCTTTAAAACCACATGAACATTACTAATGTTCATTCAATTTTTTGTAAAAACTGATATGCCTAGATGATGGAGATATTAAGATATTGTTAAGTTTCTTCATAGTTAGAGAGTTAGAGCTGGTTAGAGCTTGTCTATGTTGTAATTTTACAACGTTAGGTCAAAGTGGTAGCAGATTTTGCCCATGTCTGCAGCTGCACTTCATATTGATGAACTTTAGTTTTTGGGGAAAATACCAAAGAAATGTTTCCGTATAGTTTCTGATCATGAATGCTTTTTAAATATTAAAAGAAATCACTAATTTATGATTCATAGACCTCATGTGACAACATCTAAAAAGCTATATCCTGCTTTTGAGTGAGGGCTTAGCACTACATTTTGGAACATTTTCTGGATGAACATAAAGGTTTTGGAAGACAGCGGTATGCCAAAGCGGTATAACAGCACAAATGTACAGTATTGTGGTGTATATTGGCCAACATTTTTTTTTTATTGTAGAAACAATGCTATAGGTCCAATAGTTTCAACTGGTTCACCTTTATTGTTTATAGTACTCTCAGCACTGTCTGTGGCACATGTAGCGGTGTTAGCATCACAGTTGAGAAGGTGGTGGTGCAGTGAGTGATGTGAAGCGTTGTCACAGTTGTTATGGTTTGCTCAAAAAGCAATAACAAATAAAAGGGAAAACATCTGTAGGAATAACCTAAATCCAAGTTTTATGTGACTAGAAAATAAAAAATCAAACACAAAGCAAAGGGCTGACAATCAATCAGGATCAAGAATCTAAAGCAGCAACAAACTACTAGCACACACACAGGAGCCACACAGTGCTGGAGTTAGATATGAACCTCTCCATGACAACTACCTAGTAAGCTAGCTATAGCTACTTTGTAAGTGTACTACACATCATTGCTTCTCAAGCAGTTTACACCTCAGAAGGGAAACTGGCTTTCCAAGTAACCAGCGAATAAATATACACTCAACAAAAATATAAACGCAGCACTTTTGTTTTTGCTCCCATGTTTCATGAGATGGACTTGAAGATCTAAACTTCATTCCAGATACACAATATTACCATTCCTCTCAAACATTGTTCACAAATCTGTCTAAATGTGTGATAGTGAGCACTTCTGCTTTGCTGAGATAATCCATCCCACCTCACAGGTGTGCCACATCAAGATGCTGATCTGACATCATGATTAGTGCACAGGTGTACCTCAAACTGCCCACAATAAAAGGCCACCCTGAAATGTGCAGTTTTGTCTCACAGCAAAATGCCACAGATGCCACAAGCATTGAGGGAGCATGCAATTGGCATGCTGACAGCAGGAATGTCAACCAGATCTGTTGCTCGTGCATTGAATGTTCATTTCTCCACCATAAGCCGTCTCCAAAGGCGTTTCAGAGAATATGGCAGTACATCCAACCGGCCTCACAACCGCAGACCACGAGTAACCACACCAGCCCAGGACCTCCACATCCAGCAGTTTCACCTCCGAGATCGTCTGAGACCAGCCACTCAGACAGCTGCTGAAACAATTGGTTTGCATAACCAAACAATTTCTGCACAAACTGTCAGAAACCGTCTCAGGGAAGCTCAACTGCATGCTCGTCGTCCTCATCGGGGTCTTAACCTGACTCCAGATCGTCGCCGTAACAGACTTGAGTGGGCAAATGCTCACATTCGATGGCGTCTAGCACGTTGGAGAGGTGTTCTCTTCATGGATGAATCTCGGTTTACATTGTTCAGGGCAGATGGCAGACAGCGTGTGTGGCGTTGTGTGGGTGAGCGCTTTGCTGATGTCAATGTTGTGGATCGAGTGGCCCATGGTGGTGGTGGGGTCATGGTATGGGCAGGCATCTGTTATGGACGAAGAACACAGGTGCATTTTATTGATGGCATTTTGAATGCACAGAGATACCGTGATGAGATCCTGAGGCCCATTGTTGTGCCATACATCCATGAACATCACCTCATGTTTCAGCAAGATAATGCACGGCCCCATGTTGCAAGGATCTGTACACAATTCTTGGAAGCTGAAAATGTCCCAGTTCTTGCATGGCCAGCATACTCACCGGACATGTCACCCATTGAACATGTTTGGGATGTGCTTGACCGGCGTATACGACAGCGTGCACCAGTTCCCACTAATATCCAGCAACTTCGCACAGCCATTGAAGAGGAGTGGACCAACATTCCACAGGCCACAATAGACAATCTGATAAACTCTATGCGAAGAAGATGTGTTGCACTGCATGAGGCAAATGGTGGTCACACCAGATACTGACTGGTTCTGTGTCCCCAGACCGCCAATAAAGCAGAAACAAAATGCACATTTCAGGGTGGCCTTTTTTATGTGGGCAGTTTGAGGTACACCTGTGCACTAATCATGATGTCAGATCAGCATCTTGATGTGGCACACCTGTGAGGTGGGATGGATTATCTCAGCAAAGCAGAAGTGCTCACTATCACACATTTAGACAGATTTGTGAACAATGTTTGAGAGGAATGGTAATATTGTGTATCTGGAATGAAGTTTAGATCTTCAAGTCCATCTCATGAAACATGGGAGCAAAAACAAAAGTGTTGCGTTTATATTTTTGTTGAGTGTAGCTGTGACTACTACACTGTAACCAACTGCTGTAAATTTGCGGCCATTTTCCAGCAGTAATATACTGCTTTGGTATAATACAGGTGTGTACTGTAGTTTGCAATGCATTATGGGCTGTTCAACCTGAAGTTGTTGTTGTTGTAACAGTATGCTAATGTTACAAAATACGGTAAACTACAGTATTTTTCAAAAATTGGAGCAGACGGTGTGACGGATAATTCAGTTCTTCTCCCAGAGCATTGAGAACGGTTGCTACACATGAACAAGATGTCCTGCTTCATCTGCTTCATCTGCATCGATCAGATTTTGTCAACAAAAACACGGTAATTACAAACTTCATCTTTACTTCTTTGCCAGGAGAATCCTACTAAATGATGTTTGAAATCAAACTGTTGCTCAGTAAGTTTTCTAGCTAGTGGGTTTGTGGTGTTCAGTGCCACTTATCGGTAAAGCTAAGATCTGACTAAGGTTATGTGTGTTTTTTAACGTTTTATTCAGTAAATTTAAACTGGGCTTCGTTCTGAGGAGTGAGAGCTGCTGCTCAGTTAGCATTAGGCTACACGGCACGTTAGCATAACGAGGCGGGGTCAGCAGGCAGAATTAAGGGATAATTTGAGCAAACTGCAGTTGATGGTTGATTGAACAGTGAAATGACCGACAGAGATGGTTGGGGTGTGTTTCAGTTTTCTTTATGTCGAGTTTGAATGAAATTATTGAGTTAAAACTAGTAAGCTAACATTAATCTTTGTTCGGTAATCAACTTTACATGAGGTAAATATTTTTGAATGATTAGACTGAAAATAGGTTTGTTTTCTTGTCATTTTAAATGTATTTAGTTTACGTTAGTTGCTCTCCTACGTGCACACACAGTTTCTTTCTTGCTATGATTTTAAATATTGAATGGCAAATCTATGTTTACAGCAGGTTACTCTCACCTGGTGTTTCTGATCAGTGATTGTCTTTTTTCCCATAATATGTCTGTTCCGTACAGGTTTCCATCTCATGGAGACAAGCCTCACCCTGAAGCCCTCTACTGCTCGGTAAGCATTATGTTTTCACTGCTTCATCAAATTGGTCATAATTATGAGACTTTGTAGATATGTACATAAAGTAAATGATGCTGTTGATGTTGCTATCACCCTGAAGTTTCATATCTGAGGCCATCACTCCATCATTTTTGACGGACTGGCTGCTGTGTTTCGATCTACTGTAGATTCAACCTGAAAGAGGCAGCTTGTACTCTGGATCAAAGCCCATCTGAGGAAAGGCTGTCTCCAAGAAGACAGGTATGATTGACTTGTCTCTAGCTCTAAAGCTGGATCCATACTCCGCGAGACAAAGAGCGGAGAACGCGCTCCACGGGTGGTAAGAGATACAAAAAAAAGGTCTTTTCCGCACTGAGGTACCATACTCCGCGAGACGCGTGTGTGCAGAACTCCTCATACGGCCCGCCCACTAAACTATAAGGAAAGACTTTACTGAGTGTTTTAACACACCACAAGGACGTGTGCCATGGCAAGAGGGCATTATACAGAGAGGGTGCCTGCAACAGCGTGAGATGTCCGGCGATGAGTTGTGAAAATGCGACATTAAAAGTAACAATAGCAAAGATTCAGTGTTTGTGCCTTTATGACCACATTTGCACATCTACTGTGTTCCAATATGCCTGCGATACTTCAAACTGTCCGGTGATGAGCTGTGAAGATGCGACATTAAAAGTAACAATAGCAAAGATATACAGACATTGTTAACGAGCCTGTTATGCCCGGGTATGTAGGAGTATATAGAATGGTAATAACAGTCACCATCTGGTATGTGTGAATGGCTGTCTGGAGTTATTGGTGACAAATCACCCTGACTTGCCTTTCTTTCTTTCTTTTATTGCTCATCATGCAAAACCAGTATGGTCTTATCTAAATCTGTTGAATCAGTGCTGTTTATACACCTACCTATATACCTGGAGAGGCTCTTGCGCTTCTCCACTTTCATCACGCCCACAATAAATTCCGACCAATCACAGCATGGTTGCCGCACAGCCTTGAAAGACAAAGTTCGGCCCGGACCCTGTGCACAGGAGTGCGGATCAGCGGGCGGTCAGAGACAAAAAATGACGTCATTTTGTGGGCGTAACGTCTGCAGGGGGGGAAAATGTCTTTGTCTCGCGGAGTATGGATCCAGCTTTAGGTCCACATGTTGTTCTAACAATGACATTGCAAATTTAAACAAAGATTTTGATGGGCTGTATAAGCATACCGTATATGGTTACTGTACATCCTGACTTATTGTGATTATTTTGTTGTTTTAGAACAGCACCATGGGAATAAAGCTAGGGAGAGGAACAACGACCAGCAAGGTCCCTGGCCCAGTAGATTCTTCTTTGAATCTGGACTGTCCACATCTACTCAGACAAAGATAAACACCTGCCTCTCTGAACTCTTAAGAGGTAAAACAAAAACCTCACAGGACTATTTTAAGGTAATGCACAAGCCTAACAATTATAAACTGTACAATTAAAATGGCCCCCATTCCATTATAGGCTAAACACTTATTTCCTATTAGTCGCTTCAGTATTCTGCCCTTTTGTATGTTTGTTTTTAATATGGTAAGATACGACACTGTACGTAAAATAACTGGATGAAAACAGTTGCACCTTTTGTGTCTTCATGTTTTAGTTTATTGCCATGGCATCCAGCAGATGGTATTTGGCTGATGCTATTTTGCTAATAAGAATGTCTTTGGCTTGCAGTATTCATGTTACACAGCCTGCATAAATAAACATTTGTGTGTTTTATATCCTTTGTTAATTGTTGATTGTAGAAAACAGTGAAAATGCAAAGTAAAGTAATCACAGAAGTATACTGCATATTGTTTTTACTGTAACAGATTGTTAAATTTCGCAGCAGTATGAGTACCGTAAAATAACAGTAAAGTAAAGGCGTCTCTGCTGCCAGCACTTTACTGTAAACTGAATAAAATACAGAAATATACTGTATTTCACTATTACGGTAATAAGCTGTAAAATCATTTTACAGTACTATAAAATAACAGGCGTCTCTGCTGCCAGCTCTTTACCGTTATTTTACAGAAACATTCTTTACAGTCTAGTGACTTTACTAAAAGTGAAAAATAAACAAATAATAGTTTGTCATCACTGTATTTAGTCTGAAAGTGCTGTGTGAGATGTGATGTTTAGCATGCTTTGCTACGTACCACATACTGCAGCCTGACCTTGTCCTCCATCTTGCTGCAACTGAATCCAAATTTGATGTAATTCAAGTCATATTTCATATTTTCATTTCTCCTCCTGATCTTCACATCTTTTTCTTCACTTTTGGAGCCATGGTTTCATAATTATAGCTTCTTATGTTTACTAGTCAGCCATCAACGTTTAGCTTTTTATCACCATGAATGTTGAACATCACAGTGTGGTAGCAGTTCATACAGAATGATATTATATATATTAATATATTTCTTCTGAAAGAGCAAAACAAAAGCTGATTTCAGTGACATCATATTTTGATAGCATTGTGTTTTATAATAATTTGACTTGCTCCAAATATCACTAGAAGGGACTTTCCACTCTACAAATAACTGTACATACCTCTATGTTAATAACATGGGCCAATATATGATTTTATTAATATTTTACAACCAAAAATTGCATCTTTATGTATAAGCACGGCTGTAATCCCCACTGTCATTAGAGCCTAAATAGAAGGAATCGAGTAGTGTGCAGTAAATACTGAATGAATTGTGTTTGTTTTCAGCAGTTTTATAGACGGACAATAAAATACAGCATACACTTGAAGCCATTGTTGTGTGCTTCAGGAAATAAATACAGCATGATTTAAGTAGTCATCTCAAGATTATGGCAAAAACACAAACAACTGCCTTTCTGGCAACACTTTCCACCGAAAAAAAATAAAAAAACACAAACAAACTCCTAATTACTCCTCAAAGAAATATTACCTGGAATTTCCAGCCCTCCATTTTGGACTTTACACTAGAGCCTCGTTTACACTAAATTTCTGACAGATAGAGATAATCATATCTCACGTCACATTTCTTTTGGCAGTTGAATAGTTGAATGAGTTGATCACTGGAGAGGGCCTTCAGTGAAGCCGTTTGGAGCTTTCTTTGCACATCTATTGCCTGCATACATTCTCATTGAAGGAAGCTGCATTGTGTTGTAGAGTGATATCTGAGCAGCCATTACAAGATTACGAGACATGTCTGCTACAAAGAGATCAAAAATAAAGCCTCTCTGAAGCCTATCATGAGAATATATTGCTTGTATGTGCAAGAGTCATTAGGCAATTAATTTATTGTGTAACTTTACACACCCTGGTGTCCAATTCGATTTACGAGTGAGGACTAATAGTGAAATTAGAGTCAAGCTTTGACTTCATATGCGGAGGGAGGATCCATAGTCACTGCAGCATGACGTGGAGAGGTCAAGGATTGGTCAGCTCGGTGTACACACCCAGCACTGTTACTCGTGGAAGATAAATCAGTAAAGAGCTCACAGTGGTTAATGATGTATGGCAGCACAGAAAGAAATCTGTCTCCTGGCAGAAATAAAAAAATGGTGGGGATTTTCTACATTTCTATCTAGTTTTACATATGCGGCTACAGTATTTAAAAAAAAAAATATATATTTTTTGTAGCACACCTTCCATCCTCACATTGCAAAAAAAAAAAAAGGTGCCAAATCATCTGATCACAGTGCTTAACTGAATGCCAATGTGAAATGCAGAGTGCTGCTGGAGATAGCAGAGCAGGTTTCACAAGTAATTAAAACATGCTACTCAGCCCATATGGATAATTTGCTTTAACTCATTTATCCTGTGTGTCAGATGTGCACCTGCTTTAGTTTGTTATTGATACCGCATTTTCATATCAGCAGGATGTTTGCAAAATTAGCATGCAGGCAACATAGTAAAAGCATGTGTACATAAACGTATGTTCAGAAAAATTTAGAGTCTATACATTGCTTTGTAAATATGCATTAATCAGCTGATGTTCATGTAGGGACAATGTGGTGCACAGTATGGCTCTCAGTGCATTATCAAGTCAGCGAATTTTCTTTGGCAGAAACGGGGTGCAAAATAAACAGCCAAGCCGTGGCACATACTGTATTTTGGCCCAAATGTGCTTTGCTCATAGCAATGTAATCCAGATTATATATTTTAGATTGATGTGTGTTTTAGACTGTATGGATTGACGCATACCTGCCAAACTCGGGTGCAGCTTGATGTTATGTGAAAGCTTTTGATTGCCATAATTCAGCGCAGATATTTGTATTGTATTTGTAGATTTTATTTATTTCTGAGTTGCTGTGACCTCAGTGCTCAGAGCAGGATTGTGTGAGCAATAAAATCTGGCTGCTTTTGACACTCAGCCACCACCAAGCCCCTTACAGCATTATTCCTTGGACCTGCTGTATGTATGACACCTATTAACATTTAATTCTGTATACATGTATACAGTACAATCACTTTAGCTTGCTAATTTAATAGACAGTAACATTTAAATATGTTATAAAGCAATGTATAGATTTAAAATGTGGAAGTAGAAATGTGTGTCCCAAATTAGCACTGGGGATGGCATGCTAACTAACCTCACATCTAGTGTGAGAAGCCGTTTTCGTTAAAGTTAGACAAAGTTCTCTACTGCCTGTTTTAACTAAATGAATAGTTTTTTGATAGTTATTTGCTAATCTTGCTTTTCTGGAATGCAGGATTTACATTCGTCTCTATTTAGTCTTAAATTGCTAAATACTCTCACAATCTCACAATATGAACAATATGTTGAAAAAATTAAAATATTGTGGTGAACTGTCCCTTTAAAACTGCTATTTCCCTCAGCTGTGTTTAGGGCAGCAGACAGCTTTTTATGTTTAACCGCCTTGTCTCCTAAATTAATTGCAAATTGCTGCGTGTTGACTGAAGCGCTCAGTAATGCCATGAAATTACTTGGGAAAAGGCGTTCGGATGAGGGTGACGGGACTTTGATCAGTGGATTTTCTTTTTAACACCTTGATTTTTCTTTCATCATTTATTTAAAGAATTGTTTTCTTATGTTTGATTTATTCATGTAGCATTTTAAATGTTTCTTTTTTTCCTGTTGAGGGAATTGCAATTGATTCTCCCCTTGCACTCAAAATGCATCAGGACATGTGAGGACAACAATAGAAAAAATCCCTTAGAGATTAAGGTTTAATATTTGGTTTTATTCTATCTACAAACATTTGACACATTTCTCTATAAGCTCTCCCTTTGGCAGCCAGGATTACACGACCTAATCTGTATATCTTTAAAACATTATCCTGCATTTGTGGTGTGTGTGTGTGTGTGTTTATGGCAGATTCACTCGCTGTGTCAAACTACCTCTGCTGGGGAGATTAAGGGTGTGTACAGGGGTTTTTTACTGGAAGTGCTCAAACAAGCTGCTCAAAGGGCTGAGGGCTATACCCAGATCCATTCAAGGATTACATCCTCATATCTCCTCCCATCTTGAGTATTGAAAACCAGCGAGATGTTCAATGACTTGCAACAGCCATTTCACAGCTGAGGTGCTGTCTGTCCATTTCCCCCTGCCGATAAAGAATATCTTTCTGCTGGTTCTGGGGGGACTCTAACCTGAGGAAATTATGCAGAACTGCCATAACAAGAAGTTTTCTGTGCAGTTGGCTCATATTATGGAGTCTTTGTGAGCATGTGAGAGTGGGAATGAACTTGCTACTCTTTGATCTTGAAGATTATTAAATATACATGACAGAAGGCAGAAAACTCAGACGCCATGATATGAAGCATCTATAAAGAGAGACATTTAGTGGAGTGCTTGTTTAGTAGCTATTTCCATGTTTTCTTTTTGACAGCGTCGGAGTTAGGACCTGTTCGTAGTGGACTCCCTCTAATCCAATCCCTAATTCCTTCAGTCTGAGAAGAACTATGGGGAAGAAGCAGCCCACTGAGATTAAGGTGTTAGATTAAATCTAACAGTGATTAAATAACCAACCATTATATGACTGTAGCAAATTAATTTCCCCAGTGTCATGTCAGCCTGCACTGTATCCGTGGAGCTCTGCTGATATTAGATGGAATAAAACACACAAGAATTTAACAGCATTCATGTGCTTATAAAAGTAAACACTGTAATTCTTACTTTAAGGAGCTCTTTCAGTGCTTGCCCCTGTCTGCAGTTGTAAATATAACTGTCACTCAGATGATTTGAGCATGATGTAAGTATGGCAGCTGCGGCTATTAAGCTTGTGTCAAATAGAAGCATGCTTAAGGCACTTCGAACTGGTCAGAGATGGTAGGGAGAAAATGTGCTTTTCTAAGTGGGGAAAAAATAGCAAGGCTCTTGTGCATATATAACACAGGGAGATTCTGTAAATATCTTATAAATGATAGTGGCCCATGTGGCACGGCAGGTGAACTATTTTCCCTTTTTCAACCCCTCCCAACAGACCGTCTGAATTGAGCAATCTCTGCCAGCTAAAGCACAATTTGGATTAGCAAAAAAGCTCCACTGATAGGTCAGCTTAGCCCGTAATGGAGCAGCTTAGGCCTTGTCTGCATGATTATAACATTCTTAGCAGCTTTTTTTTCCTGCATCCATATGTTGCAGCATCTCAGCCCCCCTTTTAAGCCACATTTGGAGACATACAACGATGCACTTTATGCATGCATATTTGCACACTGCTGTTTCCTATCCACAATATTTAAAGCAATATTTTTGTTGTTTTATCAAAGCATCAGTGCTAATAGACCTGCTTAGGATACAGCAGACATTTCGGCTTTGACACTTCATTTAAAATGTTGGCATATAAATAATGCTTAATTGATATTTAGCGACGCAGTTATTTTTGCACTCTCTCTCTTTAAACTCTTGACAAAAATTCATTTCTCAGACCTTTCAGCAGTCATTTATTTTCAGCAGCTCAGTTTGCGACTGCTCTTTAAATTAGAGCTCCCTACAGACTCTTCCGGCTGTTCTCATGATGACAAAGTGAGCTTCTTCATGTCACAGACACACTTCTCTATGTGTGTGTTACTGTGCGACACCTACACCTAGGATTCAAGGGTGTATTGTTAATAGAAATACATAGGGATTCTCATCTCTGTTCAGTGCGTGCAGCACAATCAATACATGGGTACAATAGGCCAAGGCAAGGTTAGAGCTTCTAAAGGTTCATAAATGGTGTTGTCAATGATGGAAAGTAGTTGGAATGGAGATTAGTTGGAAAATCAATAGTTTATTTTTGCAGATGACAGTCTAAATATTTATGCAAAATAGTCTGTGCTTGAGTCATTTAAATGCATCCCAGAAAAAATGACACTTCCAGGCCTGGGAAGTGTACATGGTCATATGCAAATGTTGAATGTGCATTGAATGTACTATTGTTAATCTTATGAATACTTAAAAACTCCAATACTAGTATTGCTGTAAGAGGAGAGTAGTATTGTACCAAAAAAGTGTATTTTAATTATTTTTTTTATTATTTATTTTTTCACTATGTGCAGACATTAATATATTAACTGTACCGGAGTCAAGATGTCCTGAGGATTTAGGTGGTCCTGTCATGAAAAGATCTCCGTAGTGTCCTGCACACACCGAAAGACCCCAGACTCTGGCCCTTCTTGTATGGGACACAGTTGCTGACCAGTCCAGTTTATTGGACTGGTCAGCAACCTATGCACATCCACCTCTGTGTCAAATCCCTGCATATTTAATGGTGAAGTCTGTGAGGCCTTTTTTTTTATACAGAAATCAGTCACCACCTCCCTCGTCTTGGCAGCATTGATGTGAAGGTGATAGATTTTCTTGTAGATTGTTCCCATCAGATCGCTTCAGATTTACTATTATTATATTACTATTATTATTAAAGGGGTCTCACAGAAATAAGAATGTGTGCTCTAATCACATAGCAACCATTTTGACTTTCTAAAAATCTGCTAGTTAAATCCACATGCTTCCCACATTAAAGTGAAAGCTAGCAGAAGGAGCAGAAAGCAGCAATGCTCCTCCATCAGATTGCTGCAGGGCAGCCCACAGCTTTATGAATGCACAACATCCAGGAGGCAATGAGATAAATATTGTGCTTTTGAATGTGCACTGTAGTGCATTTCAGTTGTGAAGTTATCTGGATTTACATTATATTTGCAGCCAACCTTTTTCCAATGCTCTTTATGTCTCAAACGTTCATAATTTAGGTTTTAAATGATACCTTGCAAGGGTTAAAGATTTATTCTTACACTAATGTGTATGCCCCAAGCCGTAGATGAATATAATTGTTGTTCTTATTGAAGTTTTTCTTTCACACTGGACAAAATGATGCACTAAAATATGATGTGGTCAGGGTACAATCATCCTCGATTCCCAGGTGACATGACTAACCAGTATTTATTACCTGTGGTCACCAGAAATAAAAAAATAACACCCAGGTGGACACAAATGTTCTATTCTAAAAGCATTTCAATCAGGAGAAACTCAGGTGATTGAACAAATTAGAATGTGCTTTGATGTTTTAGACCCCGACGTGATGTCTAGTCAATAAAAGCGGGGAAAGTGCAGAAGAAGCTGATGAATTTAGAAATCCCCCTTAGGTCTAGACCTGGTGGTGGAGGAGAAGGCTGGAGAGCAGGAGAGACGAAGGCTTGAGCTGGTGTTGGCGGTGCCTGGGGTGGAGGAGGGTTGCCAGAGCTGATCTGAAAGACAGCTGGAAGAGATACGAAAGGTTTTTAACCCTTATGTTTGGGACATTTTTGTCCTCTCAGAGTAATTTTTCTGTTTATTTTGGCCATAACTTTGTCTATATGTGAGCAAATTGAATGATTTTTGCTGAATAAGCTTAATTTTACATACATTTTGTTAATATGATTTTAAAATTTTTGATAGGTCAATAATACACTGTGGGCAAATTTTAGAAGTAAAAATGAGCCATTTTGTGTGTTTTTTCCATTTATCAGCACCACCCGACTTGTGAAATTGGTGATTAAAGGGTTAAAATTCTGGGGGAAAATATTTTTTTACTACTTTTGATCAGAACTGAAGTTAATTAAAAGATCTATGCAAAAAAATATGAAAAAAAATATGATATCTTTTTAAAACCATTAAAGTTAGAGGCGTTTTTATCCCAAACAACACAAAGGGTAGTGTTTGCGAATGTTGCACAAGGGTTAAATTTGCTGCTATGCCATGATTGGTGAGGGAAGTGCTCTCTAATACCTGACCGAAGTGGGAGCATAGAGAGAGAAGAACTTCATTTATTTTTCCCTGCTCTCAGCACAGTGACTAGTTGGCCACTCAGAATACGGTAATGCTTTATTCTACCACTGCACATAAAACCATAAACAGTTGTGGGGGAAGTCTTCCTGGTGCCTTTACATCCTGTGTACCTAACATCCCACGAGAATACGCTTGTTCATAAATTGACAGAGTGGCTGACAGAGCCGTCGCAACACCGTAGGCAAGCCAGGCAATTGCCTAGGGCCCCGAGCATGAGAGGGGCCCTAAGACGGACGGTCAGTTAGCCCCACCATTCATCTACAGCTGTTTTGGCGCATTGACACATTCAGACTCCCCCCTCGCCCCCACGGGGCCCTGTGACAGCTGCTGGAAGCAGAGAGGAGCGGCTCGTTCAAAATAAAGGAGGAAGCACACACACTGCAGGCTGCAAGGAAAGGAGCAGAGGACAAAACAAGAGAGGTAAGAGTCTGTGACACAGCTCAGCCTCATCTTACTCCACCACTGTTTGTCTTTTTTCACATTGTATCACAGAACACTTTAGAGACGCAGGCTTCACGTCACTACAGCCTCCTTCATACTGCAGCCTGAATGTTAGCTGTGAGTCGCTCTGCGTATAAACGTCTGCTAAATGAGTTACAAACGTCAATATAATGACGTGATATAAAACTTAAATGAAGCTGTAAAGTAGCTTGTTAGCTCATGCAGCAACAGTGTGTAGCTGCTATGCTAATGATACTTTAGCTTGTTTAGCATTAAGCTAAGTGCTGCTGTTACAACTTACTGTTAGAGTTAATGAGCTCTAAACCACAGCACGAAAAACTAATGTATGTATTTAGTCTATTTAGTGTTTATTAATGCTCAGGTGTTTCTCTGTAAATGACAAGCTAGTGAATTATTGTCATATAGTTGTTATTTTATGGCTTTTTTAAATTCTGTTTTTCATCAGGTGCTGTGCTTAAACACCTGTCTGTGTCTCCTCATCATTATGGTCATATACCACACAGGTCATGTGGAGCCCTGTGAGGAAACTCCAGAGGACGTCCCAGCAGCAGTCCAACACCTGAGAGCCTCCACTCCTTCCTCTGCTCCTCCAGCACCTGACCTGGTAACAGAGGAAGGGTCCAAGGTGTCCAGGTCTCACTGATGATCCTGTACTGTGGACAAACTTCATAATAACAATACTAGTCATATCTTGTGTTGTCAGTGGTGGAGGAAGTACTGATGTTTAGTACTTAAGTGAAAGTACAATCACAGTACAACAATATATACTCAAGTAAAAGTAGATGTGCTACATCAATGATCCTACTTAACCAAAGTCTTAAGTACTTACTTTTAATTTCCAAGAGTTTAAATCGAGGCAACTGGACTCAAGGATTGTTTTTTTAACTTGGGGATACATAAAATACATGAAAAATTACTTAAGTACAGTAACAAAGTACAAATACTTAGTTACTTTCCACCACTGTGGACAGTCTTCAGAGAGTACATATTTCTATGATGTATTTTGATTGTGTTGTACATGTTTCCTTAAGATATTATTTTCATATGTGTGTTCACATTATTTAAATAAAAGGTTGCTTATATAATCATCACTGTACATGTCTTTGTGTTTGGGGCGGCATTTCTATAGAATCTAGTAGCCCGTAGGGTCCCAGTGTTACCTTCTTGCCTAGGGCCCCTATAGTGTCAAGCAACGGCTCTGGTGGCTGAGTGACTTAAGACTAAAACTCTGCCTCCAAACAAACTTCTCTGATAATCCAAATTCTGGTCTAAATCTTTTCCTCAAACGTTAGACACCAGTATTACAGATGACACATGAAATAATAAATAATAAAATAATTGTCTAAATGTCTGAATCTGAAACAGATAAATGATTATTATTGTTTTTTTATTAAGTACTGCTGGATTAGCTGAAGCCTGACTCCTCCTCGCTGTTGGTTTCGCCACATTGTCAACCTTCCTCTGTATCACCAGGAACCCATTTCCAACCTATTTCTATCTTCTATCACCACAGCCACACATTAATATTTCACAGTGCATAGTAACCTGCCTGCAGATGAACCTGCCACAGTATCTGAAAAGAATTGTGCCACCATGTTTGATTGGTATTAAAGGTGCCTTTACTGCACAATATACACCACTGCAGTGTGTATAAACAGACAGGAAGCAGGTCAATCTCTCAATCAAAGCTAACAGATACTTCTTATTTCACACCTTGTTTTTCTTTCTATTGGAGGCAAAAATCATTTACCCCTAAACAAATACAAAATATTCTCATGCACACAATTATATTCAAATATAAATGCAAGATAATATTAAAAGCATGTACGTCAGTTTTGCAAAGTAAGCATGATATTAGCACTCATAGCTATCGATATGCTATATCATACCTGAGTCACAGCATATTTAACATGAAATACAATACAATAAAATGAAATTTAGCATGATATCATAAATACAGTGCAGCACACACACACACATGCCCCCATCCCAGGAGAGAAAATCACTTCTGTTTGTCACATATAGTTGCTGACCAGTCACAGCTACAGTATGAACTGCTGAGCAAACATTTCACCCGCGTTTTGCCTTTTAAAATGTATTTTCCAACAGCTTATATATATATATATATATATATTATAATGGACCCAAATGGTAGCATGTATAGATAGATCAAAAGAGGATTCAGAACCCTATGGAACACAGTGTCAGGTACAAAGCTACCAACTAAAACACAGAACAAGCTCCAATATATTTTGGTTACTGTGGCTAAAATGATAAAACATACAATCTGATGCTGATATTCCCCAAAGATTTTATGGGTAACATACCCATTTCTGTAACATTAAAAAATGGCAAAAAAAATCATCCTGCTGTAATTTTCCCAGATATTCATCTTGACATTTTGTGAGTTACCTTAAACTTATCTCAAAGGGAGGAGCCTGCCAAGGCTCCGTCTTTCTTATATGTGCATATCCTATGCACTAACGCCTTGCTAAGAAAAAAATAAAAAAGTGTTGCCTTGCTCCTTTGTGGTGTCACACTGACCTACAGCTTTATAATGTATTGAAAGGGGAAAAACGGCTGGTAATTTCCGGGTGTATAACTGATAGTTCTGCCAAAAAATGTACCTGCTGGATAGCAAATCCTTCACATGCAGAAGGTATCAAGAACACATAGGAGTCAGAAACAGTCTATTGTAGATGTGTGCTCACAATTAAACAAAAATAATCGATGGTCTTCTGTTACAGGAAAATCGGACATGCTGTTTAATTTGTCAACTTTAATGATCCATTTTACTCCATTTGGTTGTGTTAATAGCTTCAGCCATATGGCAGTTTGTGTCTTCTGTGCTGACTTTTTTATTCACACAGTAATTGATGCCCTTCAGTCTTTGTTGTCTTGTCAAACGTGCAAATGTGGAACCATCTGAACTAAATTAAAGCTAAAATTATTATTATTATTGTTGTTGTTGTTGTTGTTGTTGTTGTTATAAAACAGAATTTTGAATCATATAACAAAAAAGGACCCAAATGCAGGACTAGATGCAGTTGAAGTAGACAAAGGTTTAATGTTCAAAACAGGGTTTGGAGCACAGGTAATCAGTCCAAAGTCTTTCAAAATAAAACAGAAAATAACAAAAACAACTCAAGAAAAATACAATAATGTTGAATACCAAAACACCTAAAATACCATAATATTAAAAAAAACCCAAAAACTAAGATTTAACCAGAAAACAAGAACAACAGAACACAGGATCATGACATAAATAGTCAGAATTTACTTTTTTAATGGTATGGGTGTTTCAGCTGCACTTTTAAAACCGGGTCCCGAGGTGAATACATTTCAAAACGGCATTTTCATGTTTCCTGGTATAAACCAGGAAACATGAAAAGATACACAACTTTTCTGCAACGATGACACCACAGTTCCACCTCTCCCCTAACCCTGGATGTGCTCACTCTGACAGGAACAAACTACTGAACTTGTTATTGCTTTAACAGCAAAATCTTCTGCTCCTCTACTAACACTGCAATCAGCAAATGGACAGCATACACCACTTTTTAAAAAAAATTTTTTAACTTCCTCCATATAATTCTTCCTTTTATCCTAGGTTAAATTACTGCACTTTTTATAATTACTGTCGTTTTTCATTAAATTAACTTAGGCAACATCAGCTTGTTATATAGGTAGAAATTTACAGTATTCATATGTATTAGTGAAAACTGGCACATCACTGTACAAAAGTCCCTGTAATTTTACTGCAGTAACTACTACAACTAAAACAAGGAAGATTATATATGCTGCAGCTAACAGGTGCAGATTTCATCTGCAGTCATCTTAAAATGATTGGAAGTGTCGGCCATTTGTCTCCAGCAAGGAAATCTATCATGTTCAAACTGTCATATTAATTGGTTCTGCTTAACTGAGCCAGATCTGCAACATTTCCAGGATGTAAATTTTAGCCTTTGACTCTGACGTATTCAGGTGTGACTTTCAATTAGAGTTGGCTGTTCTCTTGGAGCTAATGCACATTTTGATAAGGATTTTAACAGTGTGAGTGAATAATGTTTGAAGATGCTGAGATAAATGACTAAAAGGGTGTCGTATTTCAATATTTTTCTATTGAATGTAGTATGTGAAATAATATGGGACAGATACGAAAGACACAGAACATACATGAATACAACACTACTGTTTGGTGTATGTCTGCAAAAATTATTTATTATGTCAGTTCAATCATATATATATATATATATATATATATATATATATATATATATATATATATATATATATATATGTATATATGTAACCATCTTCTTCTTTGGCAAAAATTATTTATTATGTCAGTTCAAGTTCAGTAACCATCTTCTTCTTTGGCTCGACCGCCAGCTGACACGTCCCTAATCCCGCTACTCTGCGTTGTATTTAGTCGTGATGTGATGTATAGGTATGGGAAGAAAAGAGACAGCGGACTTGAGTTCTGGTATTGTGATTGAGACCTTTCGCTGCACTTTAATAGACCCTCCAAACAAGTTCTTTCAGAAGAAAAGAAACTTCTGTCAGATACAGAACTAGAACAGATAGATGTACATTTGTTTGTTCCGCATGGAGCTCCCAGGGAGCCATACACAATCACCAAGCTCACACAAAACTAAATCGGAAAATCGGAGCCTGAACATAACAATAAACTATTTAGGCAACATGGGTGGTTCTGGTTTTCAGAGCACCTACAGTGCTTGCTTGCTTAGCGTACAGAAGAAAGAAACTTCTGAAGGCAATATGGCACCCTGCGCAACTTCCCTTGATATGTGAGTAATTTAAAATATATACATAAAGCTAATGTGAAAGCAATGATGATAACTCATTCATTATTGTTCTTCCAAATTATCCCTTGCTGCTGTATTATTTTCAATTGACTTGATGTTTTCATGGCACCATGGAGCGATATGTATAAATGTGTGTCATGGCCGTTACTTAACACCACAGCTTGTTTTTGTAGACTCAACATCAGGAATATTGAGGGCAACTGTGATCAAATTGAAAGAGTATATCCTAAAGTGCACTCATCAGGTCATCCAAAGGCAAATAAACAAACAAGTAAAGAACAATAAAAGAAGACAATCATCTTTCAGAGGAGTGGCAAACTGCTGTTGTTTTATTAGAACACAGTTGATCTATTATGTAAGGATATTATTTTAGATTTGGGGCCTGTACTGTATATTTATCTCTAGATTTATGAGAAAATGTCTTTTTATAGCTGGCAACATTAAGACATGAACAACAAAAAAAACAATATCCTCAGAGCCTTTGATTTCAGATAGGATTGCTTCCATGTGGTTAAAAATATACACTGTTATGGACTAATGATGCTGGGCGGTACAGCATTCCAAACATCCTCATAGTTTCCCTCTCATTGCCACGCTTTATTTCATGTTTTTATGTCCAAAGGGCCTCTGAGCACTGCTCTGAGGAGTGCTGGGGGTGGGGTAGGGTGGTGGGGAGTACCTGGCTTGCCCACTGTTGGAAGTGGGATGGTCTTTGGGGGACTCTCAGAATGAGAGCGGGGAATAGGGTTTTGATCAGGACCAGCTGTCATTTCTGTCCTTCAGCTTTTCTGCTATAGCTCACAGTCCTACAAAGTGCAAGTATATTGGGCTTATTTATAGAGAAAAAAAGGTGTTAATTAGTCTTACTGTCTTCTTCCAACATGTTTGTTACATTTCATGAAATGTTGAATTTGTATATATGACATGATAGGTAGTCTGCAATCTAAGGACATGGAGCAGTGGACCACAGACTTCTTAAATCGGAAGAAAAACACTTCTAGCAGCCGTAGACGGTATATAAAGATCGACGACATGACAGCTCTCCAAAAGTTAGGCCAAAACATGCTGGCTGGCTGCTACATAGGTCATAAACCCTGCCTCCTTTCTACGTTTGTGGATGAGACACGGGCCTAACTAAGCACTAAAAGTACTCCAGGGATGGCTTCACCACCTTCACCTCTTAACCTCTACTGCGCAAAAAATGATGATGCAAACTCCAAGTTTATAAAGGCAGTCAATGCCTATTGACCTCCACGTTAAATGATTTTGCCCACGATTCCTTGTCAGGCAAAGCCTGCACCAGTCTATAGTGGGGACAGTCGTCATGTGTAGTTGGCACAAAAATCTGTTAAAGTGTGAGGGGAACAGACCTGACCTCAGTCGCAGTGTGGATGCAGAATGAAGATACAGAATGTGGTTTAAATATATTTTATAAAGGTCTGTGTGGGTGTGGTTTTTTTCTGATTTAATGATTAATAACTAAACAACCCACACTTTACTACACAGAAATACAGTTTGTGACAAAAACTTAGACCAAATGCCCCCTCCTATTTAAAAACAGCAACAAGATCTACAACCAGAACTGTAACTATGACAGAAAAAATGTTTGTAAGGCAAATAATGAAATTCTGTGTTGGCTCATTAATATAAAAATATTAGCTTTTATGTCAGAAAAAAAATATTCACCAAATACAAAAATGAGAACAAACTGTGTGCACAACTGAAGCAAGAAGCTGGATAAAATACTAATAAGCTATTCTTAAATTATTTCTGGTCCAAATATCTGCTACACTAATCTAAAAGCTGCATGCAGATAAAATATTAATACATTTAACCACATCTTTTCTTTCACCTATTTTGAACCAATTCAGTCTGAAACAATGGCACTAACCAAAACTGTAGTGGATAAATTATTCAGCAGGAACCGTTAAAAAAATGTGTGTGTGAAAAATATATTAACTTGATAAAATGTTATGAGGTATGATGGTGAAGCCAGAATTGCCATACTGAGGAAACCTTACTTCAAGCATTAAATCTAAGATGGCAGCACTATTGTAGGGAACTCTGTGGTAATTTACAATTTATTGTTACTAGTTATTGAATTGCTTCTATGTGGTATTGCTAACAGTACATATTGCTAACAGTGGCTAACTCAAATGTTTAAAAGCATTTTTATCTTGTTAATTTAATTGCAAAAGCATGACTTTCATGTATATAAATATATATACATAAGTTATAATACCACTTGCTAACAGTGGCTGACCCAAGGTCCACACGTTGCTTCATGCAATAGGCTAAATTGGCATTTTTGTCTTATTTAATTAGTTGTTATTTGATAATTAAGCAGCTTTCACATTTACTTCAGTGCTACACTTGCATTGGTGAATAACACTTGCCTTCAACCTTAACTGTAGTATGTTAAATATAATGAAGTACATTAAATATCATACAGTTGGACTACCGGTATATGCTGCCTGTTTATAACTGTTTCCAGCCGATAGCTTAAAGGCATGAGGATGCTTTCACTACACTCAGGTGGTAGGGTCAGATTCAGGTTGAGAAAAACAAAAACAAAAAAATAAACTCTGCGCCATTACTCCAACCTGAGCAGATCACTCAGGATGGCCGTGTACTCCGTGTTTGTTTTTGCACCTTTTACTGTGACAAAACAATGCCTCCCACTCCACACACAGACCGACTGCAGGACCCCTGTGCTCCGGCCCGTGGGCTTGTTTTTTTTATGTGTGCCAAACGTGTATGCATCCACTTGTTGAGAGCTGAGGAAAAAATGACTCATTTGACCAACCTTTGTTTTATTGTGTTTTGTTTTGGGTTTTTTTCTCCCTCTGTCTCTACTTCACTGTGTCTTTTGTTCTTTGTTGCCGCTGCTGCAATCACAAACATGTCACTCAGGGTGAAATAATTGGATTATTCATTGCAAACTGACCACACTATCTCTCACTTCAAATGTCCTGGCTGACTGTTGTTGATGAATAGACACTAAAACCCTCGATTGATATTTGCAAGCAAACTCCAAATAATACAATAATCCATTTGCCATCCATTTATTTTGTGCCAGAGTAAATGCTTTGTTTAAAATAATAAATAATAAAAATAAATAATAAAAAAAAATAAAATAATAAAAAACCTCTCGAAATTCACAAATTTTTTTGGTTTGGTTAGAAATTATTCAAAGGATCTGCCCACATCTTTGGCATCCTCTCAAAAATGTGCTCTAAGGACTCTGGAGCTTGGACTCCTTTAGAATAATTGATTGTATTTGACATGACACAGAGGAAGCTCGGCTGGGTTGATACTCCAAGATGCGATCAATCCAAATGAGAGAGACTGGGTAGTGGGCTTTTATCCCTCTGCCAGAGTTTATTAGAAACTACTAAGCTTCTGTGGGGAAACTCTTTTTTTTCCTCCAGAAACAGCTTGGACCTATTAGTATCTGAAAAAATGTAAATTAGCACAATCCCTCACCTCATCATGCCTCAAAATAATTCCCCGGTGCACCAGTTTGACAGAACATAATGAAACATTGAGCTTTAAATGCTTGGGCTTGTTCCAGAGCAGTTTTGCGGTGGGCGTGTAGGCATGAAGAGTTGTGATTATCTGCAAAGATTAGTTTCTGCCTTAACAAACACAGGAAAAAAAATTTGATGTGATTTGGTATACTGTGTGTTGTGAATGATGAGTCAACCTTCAGAGACGACTGGGCATCCTCCTGATCTGAATTTCATGTGGAGTGGGTGTGAAATGGATTTCCTTCCTAAGTTAGAGTATACAAGCTTATTACAACTGTAGTTTTAAAGCTTGATTTTCTCTGTTGACTGCCTCGTATGACATTTTGCTACATTTTATGATTTACCTTTATTAAATCTGACAAACACAAAAGCAACATAAGCATTAAACTGTTTTTTTTTCCACACTTGTGCACCGGTTACCCCCTTTAAATGTAGTTTTATACAAATAAATGTATAAGTTGTACTAGTTGTTTTATATAAAACTATATATCAGAACTTAATTTTGTTTGGCTTGATTCTTTGTGCATAATGTGTTGGCAATGCATCACAGCAGGTGAAAACAAGGAAAAAAGCAATAATTTGATTCTTACAAAAACTAAAAAATGGAAGTATATTTGTATTTGTCGAGCACATGAGTGCTGAAAATCATTGCATAAAATTAAAATAAAATAAAAATAAAATTATTTGTTACTTATGGTTTTGTTCAGTCACTAACTGCAGGCAGTGTGCACACACTTCACCCATGTTTTTGTTTTCTCACAGTCAGAGCAGTGGAAAGAGCAAATCTAAATTTGCATAGCGTCCAAGGAAGTGGGCCTCTGTTTATATATGACATGTGTACATATTTTCTGGAAATATTGCTTTTATCTGTCAATAATATGTGTTGAGTTAAGTGAATGTAAAAGGGTAAAGAAACATAATTTATCTGTAATACATGCTTTGACTATAGAGACAAATTAGTCATTGGTTTTGTATGGAAAACATTGAGCCCAATGGGAGGGGCCACATCTATGAAGGACGTGACTAGGCTATAGCATATTTTTACATGTCTTTAAAAAAGCTGATCAATGTCATCAGTGAGGTATTTACTTGTGTAAACAGACTTTATTACAGGCGTACAGTTCATTCATACATTAACAACATGCAACATACAACAATGGCAATTACTGGTATCATTATCATCATATTGATGTGTATAACTCCCTACTCTGAATTGATAATATATCTTATTTAATGCAGAGGAATTGACATATTGCCCCATTCACAGTATCTAATTGCAGCTATCTGAAGCTGTACCGTATACCATATCCATGGTAGAGTTCATTAAAAGTGACTCCAAGCATGAAGCACCTTTACTTTATCGTCACAGTTGTGTTATGCTATGTAAATAAAGCTCGGGACATGTGTTGTAATGGAAGAAATTGAACATTATGTGATGTGTTCTTGCTGTGAGGCAGTAAACAGCAGATGGTAAGCAGGGCCTCTTTAGCGCTATGGATTTTATTTAGCTACCCACCTGAATGACCTGTGTTGAGCTGAGCAGCTGATGTGGAGAGAAAGAGGAGGAAAAAAAACAAGTTTGCACTTGTTTACTTTAGTTCCAGTAGAGTGTGAGGCCAGAGGAGTCATTCGACACACACACAAAGAAATTAGCTTGTTTATCAGCGTTTTGATTTCGGTCCCGCCTCACCATCCCACTGACATTTTTGATGTACATGATCCATGACTGATTCCCAATCAGAAGCACAATATCAAAGCGCTTGGCTTGCATGCTTTCCATTCTTTTATAATTAAATGTTTGATTACCATTGAGGACAAGAGCTTGTTGTGTGCATGCCTTTAGAAATGTAACCTTGGAACACTGTACATCTGTCCTGTCAATTGGACATGCTCCAATAACTGCCAGTGAGAGATGCTACGGCTAATGTTGCTACAGTAGGATATCAGTTGTTTCAAGGTGATCGGCTGTGGTATATCCGAGGATGCATGGTGATGCTGCTCCCTCAGACCACCTACTGTACTTGGGAGTTAAATAGCACACTGAAGTCCTTGAAAGGTTACAAAAATCTTTAGCCATTCATTACTGTAAAAGTGGGGGAAGTGTTGAATATAATGAAAACTAATACTCTTTCTAGTCACTATGCTATCTGTAGATATGTTTAATATCCCATTACAGGCCCAGGAGTAACCACAGTTCTATACTGTCAAGAGACAAACATAATCCAGAGGGAAATTACCCATCAGGAAGGCAATACTGTTACTGAGATGCAATTACCAAGCCACTTGTGAGAAGACTTTCAGCCCAGTATCCATGGGTGGATGTGTGTATGAGGGTGGTCGATATGTGCGCAACAGCTCTTATGTTTAGCAGAGTAAATTGGATTCTTTGCCGGAGAACAGTTAATTTAGAACATGTCCAAGATGCAAATGATTGATGTGACTATATCGTTACAACTGTAGGTTTGTGTCGCAGGGCAACCTAGTGGAAAAAAAATATTGCAGGGAGAAGGAAAAAGCTTTTATTGCAGAATGATGGAGAATTTCCTTTTACTATAACTGTAGATGGGATAATTTTGTATTAATTTCTTGCCAATTTTACTTAATTTGGAAGGCAAAAACTGTCTCTGTGTTTGGATTTAGCTTGTTTTTGTTTTTTTGTTTTTTTTACATTTCATTGCAGAGCTCCTGCTCGGGTTTGTTAGTAGTTCAATAATCTGCATGTCTCACAGAGGATTTAATGTACCAATTTAGCACTGAATCACATAGCCTACAAACAAAGAAAACAGTACGGTTTGGAATGAATACCAGTGTAAACATTTGATAAGGATTTGCTGCAGGGGAACGCTACGCTTTATTATTGATACAAAAATACAAACTGCAGATAGGAGACTCGCCTCTGTGCACCTAAAACATAATATTTGTGGCACTGGCAAATGGCAATAAATCTCTCAACTTGGGGACATTTCAACTGCACTACAAATGATCACCTTAAATCTGATAATTAATCATCGCCCCCCCAACCTTACATGTAGCACAGATGAAAATAAAAGGGCTGCCCGCACCCACTGCCGAGGAAAAAAATAAAACCGCCTGCACCAAGTGTGAGCCTAGCATGCATAATAAATGTATGACAAAACAATACCCCAGGCACCCCGGTATTAATGATATGCAGTGAACTCATTATTAAAGTTCCAAAACAGCTCCTGGAGTAACACAGATGGAGTCAATTAAGGAATGAGCATACTTGCTTGCCTGCCGTTTCATCTCCCTTCTTTTATCTCCTGCATATTACTCCATGGATGTAATTAGCCGTGTGTTTCTCCTCACAACATAATGTCCAGTGATAATAGCAGTTATTTTCACTTGTAATTTCAAATAATGTACTGCTTAATAAATGTACCAATTTTGCTTGCACTCTGTCCTTGGGTATTTCATTTGCACTGCAAGAGGTGTTACACCGTGCTAAGCTCCTTTTTCCCCCCTCTGTTTTCAGAGACCTGATGCCTTCAACGCTAGAGGGGCAGATCACCATGGAGAAGACACCCAGCTACTTTGTGACTAACCATGCCCCAAAGCGCATCCACTCCATGGCCAGGGACATCAAGCTTATTATTGTCGTGCGTAATCCTGTCACTAGAGCCATTTCAGACTACACGCAGACTTTGTCCAAGAAGCCTGAGATCCCGACCTTTGAGGTTCTTGCTTTTAAGAACCGGACGCTGGGTCTTATAGACGCTTCTTGGAGTGCGCTGCGTATAGGAATATATGCGCTTCACCTTGAGAGCTGGATGCAGTACTTTCCTCTCTCCCAGATGCACTTTGTCAGCGGTGAGCGGCTCATTGTGGATCCAGCGGGGGAGATGGCCAAGGTGCAGGACTTCTTGGGGCTTAAGCGGATTGTCACAGACAAACACTTTTACTTCAATAAGACTAAAGGATTTCCGTGTCTGAAGAAGCCCGAGGACAGCAGCACTCCAAGGTGCCTCGGCAAGTCTAAAGGGAGAACTCACCCTAAAATTGACCCAGACGTAATTCGGCGGCTGCACAAGTTCTACAAACCCTTTAACATGATGTTCTACCAAATGACTGGCCAGAACTTTGAATGGGAGCTGGAGGACGACAGGGAATCCCATAGCTCTCAGGACTAGCATGGCTTGGCTCAGCCACACCACTAGCCTTCTCACTATTGTCTCGCTTCATATTTGGAGAGAGTGCTTGAGCACGCCAATCATTGCAGTGTCTGTACCCATTAGCAAGAGTATACTGACATGCTTTTTCTTGATGATGGCAAATCACTATTGTACATATTTAACATAAAATATATTTATATTTGTGTAAAGGAGATGATTTATTCCTTTTGTTTTTAAAGCATAGAACTGATATAAAACTCATGTTGACTATGGCAATGCATGCAATGAGTTAAGTGTCCTTACCTCTTGAGCCCTAAGGGTGAACTCTGCCTGTTTCTTTTTCCTTTTCTTTCCTTGCTTCCTCTGTTGCCCTTACACCCACTCACCAGCATTCAGTACAAAAGATATTCTATTTCAATGGCTAAGGCCATGAGGTACTCTGTGTTATTTCTTTTAACACAGATCTGTTGCTTCAGAACAGAGGAATGAGAATATTATAGATATATGATATGTCGTCCATCCTCAACAGGAGAATTGAGAAACATTTGAAAAAAGGCCAACATTTCCAGGCCTTTGAAACGATCAGTGTGTAGGGATCTGGTTCCGCATTTATATGGCATGTCAAATTTTTAGGTAGCAGTAAATGGCAAAGGAATATGTTGATTGGAGGGTAATTTTTGTTTAACATTGGGAAATGGATAAGCTAACTTAAGACACAATCTTTATTAAACCTAACTGGATTTAATGTCTGATCTAAACTAGGAGTAAAATAGACATCTAAATAAAGGGCTCCCTATCTGAATGTTGTTTAAAGGTAGGGTAGGAGATTTCATTCTGATGCACTTTTTCTTAAACTTCTATTTACAATCCGCTAGCAACCAGTTAGTTCAGCAGTTTCACTTTAAAACGAAGAATATGAATCATCTGTGGAAGCTATAAAATGCTAAAAACATCAGCCAATCCTGCGAGGCGCCCCTGCACAGAGTATTGGCTGGTTGTCACTCTCTTCCTGCTCTGTGCGCACCAGAGAGGTATGTGCATGATGGCCGAAGTCACCGACCGCAGCTCGTCTTCAGGTAATGCACGTCCATTTGATTGGGAGGCATTGCTTCGGGGTGAGCTCTGAGAGAAAAGGGCGTGTGTTTACTTTCAAAATCTGGCTGACTCTCACTGATTTTTCAAAATCTCCTACCCTACCTTTAAGATGGGACTCATCACCGTGGTAACTGAAAATGAAAAAGAGTTTTGGCTTGTTAAATGTGCTAGATTTTGAGAAAAGTTTTAACCCAAACACAATCCTTTACCAAACTCCTTAATGCCTAAACCTAGCCAGCATATAAAATTAAAAAACTGATAAAAAAATAAAATAAAATTAAAGCTGCAAGCAGCATTGCGGGCCCTCGCGCACCTTGCGATCCGCGGGGCTATTGCTGTCTTCTCTCCTATGCTCTTGTCTCCTTTACTCTCCTGTCCTATGCTCTCTTTTCCTCTCATTTGCAGAGATGTACAACAAACACATGTTTACAACCAAACTTTCCTGCTACCAGTAGGTGGCGCTATGACCGTATCATCCTATTAGCATATATATCTGTTCAGACTCGGGTCCATAGCAGTACTGTAAGATTTTGTCCACATGGCATGAAGTATATGGGTAGTACTGCATAAAACACAGCGAGTTCCTTTGTAATGGCGAATGGTCAACTTTGAGGCCACTCCCCCACCACACAGTAATACTTTTGAAAGAGTTTTGGAATGCGTCTATTCCCTATGGTGTCCCGAGTGGACACAGTGAATTTCAGCTCAATTGCATGAAGTATGCGAGGCATGAAAAGTTTTATAGCAGGGTCAGAAAACGGTAAAAATTACAAAAAAAAATCAAAATGGTGGACTTCCTGTTGGGTTTGGAGGGGGGGTCCAAGAGACTTTTTTGTGCGTCTTGGGGTGATACACATGTGTGCTAATTCTCATGATCCTGTGTCAAACTGGCCAGCGGGGCTACGCGTTAGGGCAATAAATACAGTGAGTTCCTTTGCAATGGCGAATGGTCAACTTTGAGGCCACGCCCCCGCCACACCGTCAGACTTTTGTAAGAGTTTTGGAATGCGTCTATTCCCTATGGTGTCCTGAGTGGACACAGTGAGTTTTAGGTCATTTGGATGAAGTATGCGAGGCGTGAAAAGTTTTGTAGGAGGGTCACAAATCGCCAAAAATTAACAGAAATTTCAAAATTGCGGACTTCCTGTTGGGTTTGGAGGGGGGGTCCAAGAGACTTTTTTGTGCATCTTGGGGTGATACACATGTGTACCAATTTTCATGACCCTACTCAAAACAGGCCAGGGGGGCAGGCAGAAAAACCTATGAAAACACAACATTTTGTGTAGCCAGTAGGTGGCGCTCTGTCAAAGCCTCAATATTGTTGTATAGATGTGTTTAGGGTCAGACTCTGATCATACATGTGACATTTCGTACAGATCGGACAGAAAACGAAGAAGTTATAGAGACTTTCTGTGTCCTCAGAAATGGTCAAACTTTGAGGCCACGCCCCGGCCACACCGTCAGACTTTTGTAAGAGTTTTGGAATGCGTCTATTCCCTATAGTGTCCTGAGTGGACACGGCGAATTTCAGCTCAATCCGATGACGTATGCGAGGCGTGAAAAGTTTGGCAGCAGGGTCACACATCGCCAAAAATGGCCACAAAAGGTAAAATGGCGGACTTCCTGTTGGGTTTGGAGGGGGGGTCCAAGAGACTTTTTTGTGCGTCTTGAGGTGATACATATGTGTGCTAATTTTCATAATCCTGTGTCAAACTGGCCAGAGGGGCTACGCGTTGGGGGCGCTATAGAGTCATTTTCCTATGTGCGTTTCAAACGTCAGCAAATTTCAAAATTTTTCGGGCGAATGAATTTTTCTACCAAGTTTGGTGAGTTTTTGGGCATGTTAAGGCCCCCAAAAATGCGATCTAAGGGGGGGAAGGAAGAAAAAAAAAAAAATGAAAAATAATAATCCTAAGGGTTTCAATAGGGCTCTTGCACCATTCGGTGCTCGGGCCCTAATAAATGAAGTGATGTTTGCAACATGAAGGAATGGAGACCATACATTCTTCTCCTGGTTGAATGTCATATATGTCACTTGGGACTCATCACTATGGTATGGCTTTTTGCAGAACGTTGGGACTGAGCTGCACCACCCTCTGTTGACTGTCAAGCTAGTGAATGCTTGTGGCCCCACCATGACACTTTTTAAAGCATCCCTGAAGCAAATCCCTTCACTCTACTCCACAAAGGATATGCTCCAAGTCTATTTCAGACAGTCAGGCACTTTAAATGCCTGACTTGCCTGCAGAACAACAGAGAGAATCCGGTCAAATTTATAGTAAGATACATTTGTGTGAAAAGACTTGGTTCAAAAAAGTAACAATTTGATTCGTGCATCTTCAAAGTTGCTGGAAACTGCCAGTTAACATGAAGTCTATACACATTTTAATCATGTTTTTAATAGAGAGTCGATACTAGTGTAGAGAAATAGAAGATCTATAAATGTGAAAAGCTTTATTGGGGATTTGGCTGCAATAGAATATAGTATATGTGTGCAGTGTAGTGATTGGTATCCGGCACATACAATGTTTACGAATGATTTTTACACAAAGTCCAGACAGGCACCACCTTTTGAATGCCTGGTAAAAATGTATTAAGTGTTGGGAAAGGGTCTGTTTTAACTATGGTTTTATAATACCTAAGGCTAACCATAATTACTGTATTTTCTGGACTATAGGTCACACCGGACTATACATCACCAGCCAAAAAATGCATAATGAAGAAGAAAAAAACCATAGATAAGTCGCACCGGAGTATTAGTTGCACCAGTGGGCCAGCGTAAATCACTACATTTTTAGCATGCCTCTTGATTTCCTCTTAACTTTCCTTAGCCTTGGTGCGGCGGCAGGGCATTGAGAGTGAGAAACACTCATTTCAACAAGTCCTCACACAGAGAAATGATGAGCTTCAACACACAGAAATTCCTATAAACATCCTGTAACAAGAAAAAGGCAGACTACTGTGCGCTATAGCTGTCTGGAATTAGCGACCTGTCGGCCTATCGGCTCAGGTGCTAGCACACATTCCATGAACGTGCACATCACCTATGCTCAGAATGCAAAATGTGGACAAGCTGGAGGTGGAAGAGAACTGTCAGCAGAGGGACTGAACAGCAACAACAACATTTTTTCATATATAAGTCGCATACCCAGCCCAAGGATGAAAAAAAGTGTGACTTATAGTCCGGAAAATACGGTACAAAAAAACATAAAAAACATACCTGATAGTGAAAACAAATAAAGTGGTGTTTAAAATATGTCAGGAAGCACTTGGATGAAGGACAGAATGATCACCTGGTTGACCCAAACCCCATTCTCCTAGAGGAATGGTATACATATTGTTTGGAACAGGGATTGTCACCATGGTAACCAAAATGAACTTGTAAAGTCCATTAAATGTTGGGAAACGATTTACCTTGACCCAAACCAAAATCTCGCAACAGGTCATGAAGCAATGGAAGCAATAGTGGTCATGAACCCCCAGGCTCCTGGGTAAAAGCCTGGAGCAAAGAGCTACCATTTCCCTCCCTCTGTGAACTTTTGACTGCCTTTATATAAACACAAGTTTGATAAGGCGACCATCTGTCGCTTCTGGGGTCGGTGAATATCGGCCAGATGTGATGGTATGCTATTTATACATGATTCCACATTCTGAGTGGAGACAATCCTTTTAAGTTTACCAAAGTGTTCATTTACTCTGTGTCACTGTTTTTGGTTTTTCTGCACTCATTAACTGCACACACATTCAATAAGAGAGTGAGCGAAAGTACAGTAGCCATAATTCAATAATTGGATTGTTTCACTGCACAATTGAGCATTAGCATACTGATGACCATGCAGGCTGATGTGGTGCAGTATCAGTTGTTTTGGTATTATTTTACAAATTAATCATCTTTCTCCTTGTGCATATAAAAATCCCTGCTGCCAAAAAAAAACATACCCCGTAATATCTCTTACAGTTCCGGTGACCCTCCTCTTGTCACAATAATACATGTCAAAGAGGGTGAAGAAAAGCACCGGAGGGCTGCGTAGAAGTTTGTTCCCAAACATCTGCTGCAACGCAGTCTTCTGTCGTTAGAGATTAATGGTGTGTTAAATAAACTGCTGCCGCTGGAACAATGTCAATGTCAGAGAGAATTTGCTGTCAAGGAAAAAGCTACATACAAGCCCAGGTAAAAATTACCAAGCCATTACTGTATGTGCTTAAGAGGAAGGAGAAGAGGGAAATGTGCTAAAAACAGTGGGTGGATGCATGTATGAAAACTGTTTTTTTTATGTGAAATGCTCATTTACTCATGCTATGAAAAAAAACATCATCCTTCTCTTATTTTGATTTTTTTGCATAATTCGCTGTGCGTCTGTTGTCTCTGGACTTTTCATCAATTGAGACAATCAATACAGTCAATGAGTCAATAAATACAGTCTGCTACACATCACTGGTTGCTATAGTTATGATGCATTGCTCTGTTAATCCTCCGTGTTCTCTCGTCATGCATGGCTGGAGTGGTTCACTCTCCACAAACCTCCTCCGTCACCCCTGGGAAGCCGACACCAGCTCCTACTTACACAGAGCAATTGATTTAATCAAAGTAAGCACTATAGTGCCCTTTGTAGCACCTAGCCTGAACACTTACCTCTGAGTCTCACTATCCCAGAGTCACAACTTCCACTTTGAGGTTTTTCTGTGTAGCCATCCCTTGGTGTTTTGTAAACAGTCTCTCTGCACTTTTACCTCCATCACCCTCACCCTCACCTTTACACACACCCACCCCCTATCCACTGTCTTCCTCTTTCGCAAAGCTCTGTGAAGATAACTGAAGTAAAAGCAAGACATGCTAATCATACATTTAAAAAAAGCTTTTATCATTATTTATTTATTCGCATTTTTTTTCTCCTCAAGCTTAAAAACATGAATAATCTACCTTCAAGCCAGACAGTACCTCCTACTCAGTGGGATGCTCAAAGAAACTACCCTACAGTTTTATTAGGACAGATGAGGACACCATCTATGAATATGCACCCGTGCTGTCATTTGCATTTCCAGGATTGCACGCTTAAGAGAATGCGTGAAAACTTGGACACAACCCCTCATTAAAAGAAATGCACACACACACACCTTTTTGTTTGTGTAGCTCATGCTTGTTTTAGGTACAGGCAGAGTCCTGTGATACATCCTGCGAGACTCGCAATGCATGAAAAGCATGCCAAGCCGTCCTTCAAGTGTGCCTCCCAGAGGGGGTCATGCTGCGTTACTAGGTTCAAACTGTGTTTCCAGCATCAAGTAAAGAAGATTATAATGATAAATTAGCATCACCTGCTCATCAAATCGTCACTGCTTGAGTGCCATCATTTTAGAAATGAAGTACAAATTCATTTTTGTCAGTCATTACTGACAATTTGGCGGAAAAAGCTGCAGTTTAATTCATGCTGTGAAAAGGCTACCTCGATGTACTGAGAAATGTTTTCCAATAGCAGGTGGTGAGTTTATTTTTGATTGAGGGGTGCTGAGGTGTTGTATTTGCTTTGCTGTTTTATAAGCTACAGTTATATACAGCATCATGAGAAGGAGCAGCAAATATAAGCCACACTACTGTATGAATATTCTGAAACCTAGACTGAAAAGAAAGAATAGAACAGTCACAATTTATTTCCACCCATAGGAGAAGAGTAAACAAATCATCATTGGAAGCTATTTTATTTATTCATTCATTTTCTTCTGCTTACCTGAGATCAGGCCGCAGGGGCTGCAGGGAAACCACAACCTCCTACTATATATATATATATATATATATATATATATGTATATATATATATATATATATATATATATATATATATATATATATATACATGCCAGGAACAATTTATGAGGGAGGGGCATCCAATCCTAATTCCAAAATTATTTAACTATTAAAATTAGGGACAAATGTGTTGTTCAAGGCTGGAATCAACAACAGTGAAAACTGTCCTCAATATTAATAATGTTGTGAAGGATGCAAGGGTTTTGATTGCGTTCTAAATCAAACCAAGACATTTTTCTAAATCTAACCAGGCAGTGTTAATGTTCAAATGAACATTTACACATAGACAGGTACTTTTAACTGCAAAAGCTAAGTCTTATTGTCTTCACCTAATCAAGTTAGGCTTTGTTTTTGAAGATTGTACCTGGCTTTTTGCCCTTTGATAACGGGGAAACCCTTTGTAGGATATGTGGGTTAAGAGAATGGATAGGTGAATAGACAAATGGATGGTTTAATAGACGGATAGTATTTTAAATGGGTAAACCTGTCTACTACTTCTGTGGGCATTCAGTCCTGGCCATTCAGCCTAAACATCACCATCTATTCTTTCTGGATTTAATGAATCCAATGTGCTGTTCACATAAGAAGTTAGGAGTTTGCCATTTTTTAAATAAACACCCAAATTGGATTACCGTCGATTTCAGATTTCAGATAGTGGATACATTTGAAAACATATTTGAAATATGTTATATACAGTAGATATTTACATTTGAAATCATGCTTATGTTTGCAAAATGCTCACTCAATAGCCACCATTAGCAATTTGTCTCAAAGAATGTAATTCAACATCATTTTATTAGTTTCAGCCCTTGATTGTACAAGGAGATGCCAAATATTTGTTCATGGGTGTGGTTAATAAGCTGTGCTTTGTCTGAAGAGTAAAATTGAAGCTGCATTGAGGCTGCTGCCATCAGTGTAACTCGCAGCAATTCCATATATGCTACAGTTGTTGCTCATTTGGTGCAACCCTCAAGTGGCCACTTGAGGAACTGCAGCTTTTGGTACATTTCACACCAGACAACTAATATTTTTCACTTTATTTTCACTTCTCACTTCTTAATTTTTAAAATTTTTTGTTAAATATTTGTTATAATATACATTTCATTGTAATGTATTTTTTATGTCTGTAAATCATAGAAAAAAAAATCCACAAAATCAAATAAGCTTAAAATGAGATTGAACTGTAAGCTTACGTATTGTGCTCATCTTTGTTTCCTCCGTAATGAAACCATTTATCCACACTGCAGTTGTATCTGCATGAAAATAATTCCAAGGTAGCTTAGGTGCTCCTTGATCAACAAATTAAGGATTACAGTCCCCTCTTTTCTTTGTGCCTGTTGTTCTCAGGTGTGCTAAAAGAGGCAAAGAAAATAAGGGCAGCGCATCCTCTGGTTGCCAGGGACAACCTAGTAGCTGAGCATGCTGAGATTCACAACTAAAACATAAACATCTCTCGCTCTGTTTCTTCAGCGAAGATGCTACATTTCCATCTTCAATTTATTCAAGTGTTGCCCTGCTTTGCAGAGTAGAAATGATATTCCAACCCATTTCAGTGTAGAAACTAGGACTGAAGTTGCCGTAGTAATAATTATAACATTCTTAAAAACAGGGCTGAAATAATTTTAGAAAATGTCTTCAATCACTAGTGATCCCTCTACCCTCAGAACAACCATTCTTCCCGTTTTCCACTGAGCAGAGTCAGTAGCTGAAGTAATCATTTCATCTAATGCCACTTCCTGAAACAGGAACTTCCTCTTTACAACCTCAGGAGAGGAAAGCATCCTCTCAGAAATCTTGACTTGAAACCCTTTCCTCCTCTGTCCTGTAAGGGGTGATGCTGCATTCTAAATAGAGTCTGCTCTTTTTAAAGGCTGAACTGAGCAGAACTGGATCATTACATATTTTTGATTAGAATACTGAACAGAATGTGTGTGTGTGTGTGTGTGTGCATGTCTGTGCCAAACACTTTATACTAAAATATAATGCAATCTAAATGGCAGAAAACCATCACACCACACCTATTTTTACCCTCCATGGGTTGTTTATAAAGTACCCAGTTTTCTGTTAATTAATGGTTGCCTGTGTATCATGTGCATACACAGGTATTGTTTGTAAAGGTCTGAAAGAAGGTCTGCTTTAGCATAGAAATAAATACCACTTAGCATCAGTGCTCACAGTTATTATCTAATCACCAATTAAGCAGTAATTATGGAAAGATAAACATGTTGATAATGTAGTCCAATAAATTAGGCATACATAATTAATGTATGTTTAATAAAATTGGCAGAAAATCGCATTGGCTTCCCAAACTGTGCTATGATAATGCACTGTAATCCAGTTGCAGCTGAATAATATTAACCCAGTAGTTTCTCTCTCAAAACAACAACAACTGTCTCATTGATTCTGATGTGTACATGTAAATCAATACAGGACACTTTAAAGCCAATGTGACCCAGGGTAATGTGCAAATCAGTGAGCCAGGTGACTGCAGTTAACCAGCTAGCACAGCCATAAATAAAACAACGTTAAGATGCATGTAAGATTCTCTTACAGTACTACAATAGGGTTCAAGGATCTAACCTGCCAGCCAACTTTGGCCTTTTTGTGTTGGAGTTTGCACCCTCTTCCAGTGCCTGCATGGATTTTCTAGGAACCTGTCCAGGGTGTATTATTATTATTATATATTGTGTAATATTATTATTATATATTGGTGACACTGTATAGGATAAAATTTAACCCATTTCATGGCTGGATGGATGGATGAATTGTGCCAGCTGTGTATGCAATCTTATTTTAGTGACATTCATATGGATCCTGCTGCTGTATGAACTAAGAACCTACAACAGATGTAGGATCTTATCAATCAACTGGAACCCATGTGATATATGTAAAATATGCTGACAAGCCTACCTTGTTAGTTAACTCCCAGTGACAGGGTTATGAAAGTTATATTGGAAAGGGAAATACTGTATGCAAGTCATTGTTTGCTAACTATCCAGTAATACACTTCACAAACTGCAATCTACTAAGAAAAAATGTATTGTAAAATATGGACAAACCTGGGGTAGCCACATAGCACAACTGGGTGTACCATGAATCCCAATGAATACAGGATATAGTCTTATAATACAATGGCATACGCTATAGCTTGTGGCTCTTGGCTGTATCTTGACTTCCTCTGGTAACCCTCATGAATTCAGTCATGTCTTAGTTTAATAATCTCATAGAAATAGTGTCAGTCTCACGTCCTCCCACTGTCCAACTAGCAATTGTTAATAATAACCTTATAATAATACGCACTAGCAAATACTCAGAAAAAAGAAATAGAACACTCAGGTGTGGATTGTTTAACATACGAACCCTTAACTCTAAGTCTCTCTTAGTTATTAATGACTTAATCATAGATCATCACACTGATATATTTTGTCTCACTGAGACTTGGTTACAGGATGAAGAATATGTTGCTTTAAATGAATCAACTCCATTTAGTTATATTAACTATCATGTTGTTGATGAAGCTTCTCAGTCATTCAGGTCATAATACGTAGAAAAGATTGAGGCAAGGTGTCTGGACTTGTAGAGTTTTCTTGAAGACGTTTCGCTGCTCATCCAAGCAGCTTCATCAGTTCTAACTGTTTGGTGGGGAAACATGGTTTATATGTGGTTGCACACCTCAGTGGGTGGGTCTGGGTAAAACTTTAGAAACAATAGCACTAAATGTTTCCATACTTACCTGTGATGATCTGGCTGACTGAGCCAGGTGTGTCTAACAACTATGAGACTACTGGAGGGGGACTGGTGGACAGCCCTTTGTTCTTGATGTATGTGCAAACTTCCTGGGAATGGATGGAAGCACTGCATAGTATGTGGTAGAAAGTTGATGCTTCCATCCATTCCAAGGCTAGCTCCATGATATAATTCAAATAGAATAGAATAGAATAGAATAGAATAGAATAGAATAGAATAGAATAGAATAGAATAGAATATTTAAATATATAGAATATTTCACAAATATTTGAACAGTGAAGCAGGTATCAAGACGAAGAGGAAGCGGTAGTCTTCCAAATCAGTTGCATCCCAGAGGGCTGGGAGAAATAGTTTACTGTTGTATAAGAAGACTTTTCGTAAAGCCAGAACAGCTTATTATTTATCATTGATAGAGAAAAACAACCTGTGTTTTCCTTTTAATGCTGTAGCCTGGCTGACAAAGAGCCACAGCTCTGTTGAGCCTTGTAGTCCTGCAGCTCTTAGTAGTGAGGACTTCATGAGCGTCTTCACTGATAAAATCCCTAAGAAAAAGATGGCTTGTCCTCTCAGGGTTGGAGGAAAGCTCCTGCATGTCCCACTGAGGGGAGACCCCACGGGAGACCCAGGATACGATGAAGGGATTATGTTTCTCGGCTGGCGTGGGAACGCCTTTGCCCCTGAAGAGCTGGAAAAAGTGTCCGGAGAAAGGGAAGTCTGGATGGATGGATGGACACTTGCTCCAGTCTGGTTTCAGGGGGGCAGGTAATTCCAAAGGAAGGAAAACATTAGGAAGACAAGTGACAGAAACACGTGGGAAACAAGGGAACACGGTCTACAAAATAAAACAATAAAATAAACCAACATGCAGGAAAAACACAAGACACTAGTACAACAATAAACAGAGGAAAATCAGAAGTAAACATAAAGCCATGCAAATATACAACAACCTAAGAGTTTAACATAAAAACAAGAATAACTAAAACACAGAATCATAGCCAACTAAGGATTTAATAGTAAACACAGAAACCTAACACTGTCATGTGTGTCCTTTTCTTGACACTGTCTGTTTGCATCGAGGTTCAGGCTCGCAACACTCCATTATATGCAAAAATGTTAAAAAAAATATATGTTAAAAGGGTCTACCATAGGTTTCAGTCATTGCCATGTTAAGAGTATCTGAGTTGCCGGAGCAGGAAGCCTCCACTGGGAGTTGGCATCTGGCTGTCCTTAAGTGCTCCCCTAGAGGCTGCGGAGAAAATGTTTTTGACCCTGTCACATGGGCTTTATTTCTCCCCCATGGATGTTGCTCCCCAGATTAGAGTCCTTGATCTGACCTGGTATCAACATCTGGTTGACAGAGCTTCTGCTTCTCACAACAGTCTCTCTAAGAGACATGATTGTTATTAAAGGCAGGATAGCAAACAACATCTTTCCTAATTAACTTTGCACTAAATGGTGTCATTCGGAGTTTGAAATAGTTACCTTATAATTAACTTATACAGTTAGTCCTATTTACAGCTGGACTAGTGCTGCTTTTTTTCATTCCCCAGGATAATGTACAAGTCAGTAAAAGAAGAAAAGATTATCAGTCTATTCCACACTATTCACTGAACTAAAAGCCATACCATTTAACAATTGGTCTGCACTGTTAGTTCTATATCTATAGATAGTATAGTGCATTTTTCTACCTATTCAAAGGTACTCAAAGCACTTATGACCAACTTGCCCAGGGTTAAGCGTCTTGCCCAGGACGATATCAAACCGCCTGCCTACCAGTAGAGCCACAGCCACCCTTGTCTTGGAATGCAATTCAGAAAACCATCATGGAGACAAGAAACTAGCGGCCAACTATTTAACTTATTAAATAGTACCTTATTAGAAATCAAGGCTGAGGAAATTCTATAAATTCCGGTGTGGAATGTGTGGCTTAGACGCCAATATAATTAGATAGATAATTAGATATCCATAAAATTCTTTTTTTTACTTTGTTGGGTAATATATATTTCTATTGCTCTCCTGCCCCTTGGTGCTGGTCCTTTTAGGGCTGTCCTGCAGGTGTTTGATCCTTCCTGACAGTTAACAAGCCACACCTGCTCTGTATCTACTCGGCACCGAGTGTGGCACATTAACTATGAAGAAGGGATGGAACACCTGGGGGACAGCAGCCCCTCCGGGAGCTCAACTAGATGTCTAGGCTACAAGCCAAAACAAGGGATTGTCTGGAAGCCTAGCATGAAAGCTCTACCAAGGTGGTCCTCTGTCACCTGGCACTGAGGGTCTTTATACTAAAGATTAAAAGCAGTGTCAAGATCTTGGAAAAACACTTAATCTCTGTGTTACTTTTATGTTTTTGCTAAATATTAAAGAGATTATGTGAAAAATCAAGAAGAAAATTACACAAATTAGCTTTTGTGTTTATCAATCATTTATCTACTTCTCTATTGATTTTCATGCTAGTAATGATGAGCCATAAGCAGGCAATATGAGTAGCCTAAGGCAACTACATCACAGCTGGACTCGGATTCTTTTGCTGGATGCCAAGCACTGGTGCTAATGAATATCAAGGCTGGTGAAGGACGATTTATTCATGCTGGAAAATCCATGCCAGAGGAGAAACAAGAAGCAGACATCAGGGTCACAACGTAGTAAACTTTCAAGCTACTTTAGAGCAGAATTACCTTTGAGATTACTGTGTTGGTAAGGAGGTCTGTGATTAGTGTCATGAATTCCCTCATATACTGTGTTGAAATCACTGATGATAAACAGAATTGCAGGCCTGTGATGAGGAAATTGGAACATAGCTGCTAAGAAATTAGGATCTCAGCAGACAGTTGTTGAATGCTGGAAAAAATGGAGGGGAGTATTTGCATAACGAGTCAGTCAGAGCTGCAAAAGGAAACAAAAGAAACAGACCAGATGTGATATTGGTGCAGGGTTGTGCAAGGCACATAAAATTTGGGGTTAACAGTTCTATATTCTGTTGACATTATGTTTCTGTTATGGTTCTGTTAAGTGGGAACATTTGGAGGGAAAAACCTTTTAAAATATCTATAATAATAATAATAATAATAATAATTGTTTTTCTGGAAAGATGGTTAAATACGGAAGTGTGATTTAAGTTTTTGATTGGGCCATTTACGTATAAGTACAATATATGTTGCCAATCATTCGGTACAACATTGTATTCAAATGCTTAAAGGAAGGGTTCTGGACTTGTAAAGTTTTCCTGAAGGCATTTAACTGCTCCTCCAAGCAGCTTCAGCAGTTCTAAATGTTTGGTGGGGAAACAGTCTAACGACTATGAGCTGTGGGGAGCTGTGGTGTGGACTGGCTGACTAGCTGATGACCTATTGTAATGTATGTAAGAGCAATAGGCCATTAGCCAGTCCCACCTCTGCAGTCTCAAAGTGGTTAGCCAGTTGAAAATGACTTGGATGACTGAGAATCTTCATCAACACATACAACATTGTACAAGAGAATGAACAACATTGTACAAGAGAATTATTATGTAGGGTTCACATCCACCTTCACTATAAAACAGAACCACCCAAGTTATTATAAAACCAGAACACAGCTGTGTTGTTGAGGCCACAGCCTCAAATACAGATATAAATATTGTTTCTTACACTTTATTTCTGCGGGAAACACTGCTATTACCTGCTTCAACATGTCTGACTTTTCTAATACAGACACCAGATGTTAGTGGGTCTTTTTCAAGTGTAAAAGGGGCTTTAACTGGGTAACATGGCCTCAGATTTATCTTTTGACATGCTGACTTTGGTTGTTTGGTTGGGAGTAATGAATCCAGCACACCTTGGGTCATGTGCGGCCCAAATCCCCTTCTTTAACATTAAGAAGCTTGTACCCTGTACTCTGAAGATCTTCATCCAAAAGAAAAACTTTACTGCAACACAGTGAGTCCACCAGCTGCCCCTGCCAGTTTGAGGAGGCTCTGCACCAATATTTTCACTGGCAGCATGACAGGCAGATGCACGATATGTTGTTTTAACCATAGCAAGTAGGACTTGTGCTGCGAGCTCTGTGCAGACGTAACAAGGACAGAAAGCAAACAGGCAGCACTGAGAGTGTTTTACCTGTGCAAGAGTAACCTGAATGTAATCAGGTTTCTACAGTGTTGTGCTTATGTTCTCCACATGTAAATTTATCTTATCCCTTGTAGCAATGTGCATGTAAGCACTGTCACAATAATCATACACATAAAGTTCAACAGGATATATTCAAGTTTAAATTCATCCACAGGTTCCTTTTATTGTGAATGACTTGTATTTAACTCAGTTATTTAAGTCAGTCATCATAACTTACATTATAGCACTTATGAAACAAATCACAAGTGCTTTGTTTGACACAAAATAATAGTAATGAAATGAAACTAATCTAAATTAAAATAATATAAATTAAATAAAAAAGAAATAAACAAAACAAATCTATAAAATGTATGTCATAATATAATGTTCAAATTTAATACAATAAATTAATAATTGAAGCAGCATGCAGATTCATACAGAGTAGGATAAAGTAAGTATAACAAAACATTAATTTTTAAAAGCCAGATGTTGTAGAAATAGTAAAAAGTATTTCCAAGACAGTGAGGGCAGTGAAGGTGAGTGATACACAGGCTGTTTTCATTGCCATTCTTTCTCTCCAGTTCAATGACAGCCCCATATGACCCTGGACCTCTCTTCAAAAGGTATTTATAACAAGATGATCACTCGCTATTGCTCCTCTGCTTCCCTGTCTGAACTGTTACGTATATAGAGATGCTGAGGGGGCTGGAGGAAGCAGGAGCTTTCAATCCATGCTTCCATGTCACACTAAATAGAGCATCAGAAGCAGGATTTACAGTAATGACAAATTAATTCTATTTAATAGAAAATTTTCATATCATTTGAACTTTGAAGCCCTGTTCCAATGAATGATTGCTACATGAATCAACCCATCTCTAGAGTCTACTCTACACAAAGGACCATGTGACTCCCTGCCAATTAATAACCCTTCCCACAGAGACATTATTTCACAATCCTCGGATTATCAGACCAAATTCAAAGCCAAACGCAGGTGGATAAATATTTTTAAATGGAAAGTGCAGCATTGGACATTTCGTTTCAAACAGCTTTTATTGACTGCAACCTATAACATTGAGGATAGCTTGGCGCGGGCCATATGGTCAAGGGCTTCACCCACAGATGCATTATTTTTCAAATCACAACCTTCACATCCCAGAAAGTCCTGCTTTGAAAGAAGACTAATTTCGTTATCAATCCATGCAGGTAATGATCTCATTAATTCACTGTTGATTCATTTTCAGCTGAGTGGATATTAACCTTTTGCCAGGAATCATTAATTTTGTGTGGGAGAGGTGTGGTATGTTGTGATTGGAGCTACATAAACAAAACAATTAATAGGCTCCTGACATTAGAGGTCCTTCATGATGTCCAGCCAACTTCTTACACTTCAGTGATCGATTTATCGACCCCCCCCCCCCCCCCCCCCCACGCATACTCCCTCTGCTGATCTCTCACCTCACATGAGGTGAGTTTCGGCCCAGAAGTGACAAGAGGGATTATTTGTGCTGTTTTGTGTAGCCATGCATGTATTATGAGGACAATTATCATGCTCTGAATACTCATAACTTTGTAGTTGGGGAGTAATGTGCAGCACCTGGTCACCGTATCCTAGTTTGCCTCACTATGCAGTCAGACATTATTTAACTTATTTAAAATGACACTTGCCATTGGTCACAAATTAACTCTCACTGGATTCTATAATACATCCATAAGATACAACACATAGATACATTTATGCTTTGCAAAGGGTGCAAACATTTATTTAGGTGCAGAATCCAGAAAATTGAAACAATCCCAGGTGAATGTTAAATAACATGATGGCACATGGTGTCAGGACTGTTGTGCTTAATGTAAGAGAGCAACAGTTACTAAGTAATGATGGAGTACATGTCAGGATTTGAGCCAGGGCTTTTATTTTGATAGCTTATTTTCTGTGTGCATTTACCCGAGTTTGACTAGTTACTTCCTGTCTTATTTTGGTATTCATTTTTCCCTCTGTGTTTCAGGATTGTCGACTTCCCCTCCCTCGTGTGTGCACCCTTCCCCCCTCCCGTGATTACCTGCTCCGCCCTAATGTGCCTCACCTGTGGCTTCCCGCCCTCTTGTGTTTAAAGTCTGTGTATTTCCTCCCTCTCGTTGCCAGTTCGTCTTGTGAGTAATCCTAGCGACATAGCCGTCCAAGTAGCCTCCCGCTCTTGTGATATCCCCAGTGTGTTTTCGAGTGAGTTTGGCTTTTCCTGTGTATTACCTGTTTTTGGATCGGACTACTGTTTTTTGCCTTGCCCTTTTGTTACCTTTGCCTCGCGGACTTATCCACTGTGTACCGACCACTGCTTTGAACTTTGACCACTGTTTTTGCCTTTGCCCCTTTTGGACACTACTGCTAAGCTGAATGATTACTCGTGTACTGAACTTTGGCCTGTATTGAACACAGAGTATTGCCTGATACTTCCGGCTCCGCTGCGTTTGTGTCCTCCATCTTCCACCAGCCGTGACAGTACATGTTCATTCTTTTCAGCTCTTCACCCTACAGAGAAGGGCTGGAAGCTGGAAAGACCATGTATTCCATGTATACCAATATATACACTGATAAAAATTATAAACTACTGGTTAAGATAAGACATTAGTGAACAGGTCTATTGTTGTAAAGTAACAATCAATGTTTGTCTGAGGACAGCTTTTGATCTCACTATCATTTAATGTCTGACCTTTTAGCTATGAAGTTCTTTTCTGTCCATTGTTTTGTTTTTCTGTTATTTTCTGTAGGTTAATGTGCAGTTTTTGTGTGTGTTTTTACACTCTGGATGTAAACGTGTGAAAAAGGTACGAGTGACTGTCCAGTGACGTTTCAAGATGGCGCCATGTGTTTGTGGACTGTCATCTGTTGCTGCCAACTTTTATTGTGTATTTATTATTTCTAACATTCATTTGTCAAAATGTCAACTCTCTACTGGTGTATAATCCCCAAACACTGCTGCATCTTCGACCATTTGCCAACAATCTCTTGTGTTCTCTGAAGGATGGACATGGAACATTGCCTCCACTACTTTTGGGAATCCTAGCTCACCTTTTCTGCGTACCTGTGCTGCCCCTATAGGGCACTTGGATCTACTTGGATCTACTGCACATGTGCCAAATCTGGCTCCATCTGGCCCAAACCTTTGTTGAAAATGTAACATTTTAATTTTTCATATTCATTTTCACTACCCACAACACTCTGGATAAAACCACAGTAATATTGACAAATATGATTTATTTTGTGCAGCAAAAATAACGGCAAAGATCAAAAGGAGGCACACCGTTGTTGGTGAGAGAGCATTGTGAACAATGGGGTGAACAATAAAGTTTTCAAGTCAAAAAGGAAAGTGGTGACCAAAGTTTCAAAGATGGACACAGCAGTAAATTTTAGGAAGTTCAGTGGAAACAAAGCTGCCTGATGTGTGAAGAAAAAGTCACCGTCCTAAAGGAAAATAATCTCAAGCGTGAATACTCGACTAATCACAGAGAACAGAATGGTCAGGGAGACAAGAGGAAAAACTAGGCACACAGCTACAGAGGAGGCTAACATCTTAGCAAAATGTTTTTTTTTCATACAGTCAGTTTTGTGGTGAGTACCAATAATAGTAATAGTGAAGTGCAACTTCATCGTGTTTAACCCTCAGGCGTCATTGGGGACTTTTTTGTCCATTTGGGTAATTTTTGCCTCTTTACCTGGCCACCATTTTATCTGTGTTGGTGCATATGGCACATTTTTTTGTAACAAAGACTCTCTCTAGACACATTTCAGAATTCCAATTTAAATTTTTCAAATACATCACCAGAACATGGTGAAACAAATTTACTACCCTTTTGTGTCATTAGGGGACAAAAATGTCCACTTACAAAAAACTGCTATAAAAAATTAAAAAATGTAGTATTATAATAGGAGTTAATGGGACCTAAGTGGAAAATACCATTTTAAACTGCTGCTACACAAAAACTAATAATGCATCAAACTCAAAATTTTGGCTAATCTTTGACCTATCCATGACAGATATAAATATAATGCCTCAGCCACCTAACTTTTGTTTTATGGAAAATAACTCATTTTATGAGTTTTCTTCATAAGAAATTACTGTGATATCAAGTAATCAAACTGGCATTTAAAGGGTTATATATCATAACTATAACAACATATAACCATGCATTTCTTGATGTAAGGGTTTCATTTTTGAAAATAGTTAAATTTGACATTTTCTACTGTTCACCACTAAAATCAGCCATTAACCCATTATATTCCTATGCATAAAATCCTTGTGTTTTGTGGATGTGTTTTGGATTGTGTTCAGTAGGCTGTTTTTCATTTCATCCTGAGCCTCTTCCACATAGAAACACCATCTTCATCTTGCTCCTTGGTTGTCACAGAAATAAAATTATGTTTTCTTCACCTTGACACATTGAAGGGGGCATGTTTTTGTTTACTTGAAAGAGTGTTTGTATGTCTGTGGATGGTATATACTGAATCAGACATTACATACATAAGTTTTAACACCAACAATGACTACTGCAAAGACACATGAAACAGCACACAGATGCATGCACACACACACACACGTATGCACACACATGGACACATACACACGTGTACAAACACATGCACACACACTTAAAACAGCCTACTGAACACAATCCAAAACACATATAATAGGAGTTAATGGGCCCTAAGTGGAAAATACCATTTTAAACTGCTGCTACACAAAAACTAATAATGCATCAAACTCAATATTTTGGCTAATCTTTGACCTATCCATGACAGATATAAAAATAATGCCTCAGCCACCTAACTTTTGTTTTGTGGAAAATAACTCATTTTTTGTGTTTTCTTCATAAATAATAACTGTGACATCAAGTAATCATGGCATTTGAAGGGTTTAAATTCCTCAAAATGATTTAATGTTTGATAGTTTTGAACAGGGCTGAAGTTGTTTAACATATTTATGTAGAAAAAGGAAGAAAAAATATTAATCTGTTAATTTTTTATAGCAGTTTTTTGGAAGTGGACTTTTTTGTCCCCTAATCACACAAAAGGGTAGTAAATTAAAGTGACGCCTGAGGGTTAATCTGGGCTGGATACAAATGTTCTTGCAAACCTCAGGCCAATCTCCAAACTATTATTAACTATATTGCCTACAATATAGGCGCAATATTGCTAAGCACCCACAGAGATTGCCGAGCATCCACCTGTGCAGCCTACACTTGTCATTAATTTGCTAATGACCACTCCCCCGCTACCTATCAACGCATTGCATTGTGATGTAAGATAAACTGCCAAAAAGGCTGGACGGCAACTTGCTGTGGTTGATTTAGCCAACAAAATGGACAACAAAAACGTTTGTTTATAGACTGTGTGTGTTTGTAAAAGAGAGTGTGTGTGTGTGTGTGCGTGCATGGGCATGCATCAAAATAGCAAGGGGTCACACAAGTATGGCGAGCAACCACCAGCACTTTCCAATCTGTTTTTAAAGCAATGCGCAGTACTGAGTCAGCACTTAATGACATTCTTTTATTATGTAATGACGCTGATTGTGTGGGTCTTGAGCTGCTGGATTTCACAGCTGCATTGGACCATAATATTTCAATCTCACACCTGGAACACTGGGTTGGCATAACAGGTGTTGCTCTGGACTGGTCAGGTCCTATTTGTCAGGTTGAACTTTCAGTGTTCAACTGGGGGATTTTGAGTTTTCACGGGCTTCACTGCACTGTGAAGTCCCACAGAGATCCATCTTGGGCCCTCTTCTTTTTTCTTTGTATTTGCTCCCCCTGGGCTCATTCAACAGGAGACATAGCATCTCCTTTCATTGTTATATAGATGATTGCCAGATCTATATTCCCCTTAAAAAGAAGGATGGGCTCTCTGAACTCTGCATACGTGTCTGAAGGACATTAAATCTTGGATGGCACTAAACCTACATTTTAAAGACTGAGGTGATGGTGTTTGGACCCAGCTTTTAAAACGGACAGTGTCTCCATAATTTGTTGGTCTGACTGACAGTGTCTGGTGTGTCTAATGACTGGCTAACAACTGTGAGTACAGGGTGTGGGGGTGGGACAGGTTAACAGTCCATTTATCTTGCTGGGCACATGTGACTTGGACACTTAGAGCTATTGTTTGTGAGTTTCACACAGATCCACTAACTGATGTCCTACACCACATATAAACTATGTTTCCCCGCCAAATAGTTAGAACTGATGAAGCTGCTTGGAGGAGGAAACTCTTTCTAAGTCCAGTTGTCTCATTTCAACCCTTTGAATGAACATGACCTTGATGACTGAGAATGTTCATAAACATGTATTCCTATTCTTATTATTTGTAAAGAAAATATAATCATTAAAATGGTTACCAGATGTCTCTGTTTTTCTTACCCTGTCCCAGAGGTCTTCATGACATTAAACTTGTTTAAGATGAAGCTGGGCATGACTGTGCAATTTGAGGCCGTTTCAGAACTGATTGATGAGCCGTAACTCCTTTTAGAGTCAGGCTGAATAGGCGCCAATAAGCGTCAATTGAGCTAAATGCTAGCTGCATTGGAAGAGAAAGTAAGTCAACCTGTACAGCAGGTGACAGTGTACCTAAGTATGAAGTTAGTAATCTGCATGGTTACACATATTCAGTGAACCTCCAGATCAAATGGCAAAGCAGACAAGCAATATTGTCCTCTACTTCTGAGCCACCTTCGATTCCATTAACTAAGGTGTCTTCTCTTTTTTGGAAAGTTTTGATACACAGGGTAGCACAGATGGGGTGTACCTTGTTAGCAATAAAAAAAGGACACAAAGTTGTTGAAAAATACCCAGCCTCATTATTTAAAATGGTTACCTATATTGAAAACCTAAAAAAGTAAGAAAAGAAAGAGTAAGAAATCACATAATATATAATATTCAATGTAAAAAAAAACACTTTTATTAAAGTAGAGCAATCCAATTATCTTAGGTTGTGCTAAATGAAAAAAACAGAAAAGATTTGGCAAATGACATATTCAGTATAATTTGCAGTGTTTAACTGTGTAAATTATTAAAACATTGTTTTAAGTTGTCTCAAATGAAAAACACCCATCTGTCAGGGTGGTGTGGATGAGAAGACTCAGGCGCAGGCACAGATTCAGTTAAAGCCCAAAGTTTATTGGTGTTCAAGGAAGTCAGTCCAAGAGGCAAAAGTACAAAAGGGGTGAGACAAAGGCAGGGTCAAAAAAGCAGTTCCAAAACTGAGTGACACTGAAACAGGCTAAGATACCAGTAGGACTAGGCTAAAGATTCCTCTCAGTTCCATGTATGGATAACTGCAGACCTTCAGTCTACCAAGAAGACCACATTCAAATTTACATTTACATGACATCAGACCTGGTAGTTGGTTCCCCAGCTCCACTAATTTTATATTTCTCTTTAGCCTACCTTACCCCAAGCAATGACAATCAACAATCAAATGCATTGCTCGAATAAAAAATAATTCCAGTTTAAAGAAACACATTTTATGCATATAAACATTTCAACCACAATCATAAATCAGAGTTTGGATTACACAATCAAGCTGATCATTTTCAATTATTATAATGAGAAAAAATGAATGACGTGGACAGCAGCTTTGTTTTACATTTTTCAGGCTAAACATACAGGGCTGTCTGCATGTTATAGCCTGGCTCAAGACAACTGTGTAAAACATGGGGTGAGCAGAGCGGAGGAGAAAGGAAAAAAAAGATGCACTCCTCCTTGTGTATTTCATTCTGAGCTTTTGCAACTCAATTTAATACTTTAATAGAGAGTCTTAAAGTTGCTGTCCAACTGTGCCATTACTGATGCTCGCTGCCATTACAACTGTCCGTACACTGCATACCTTGTAAGTGACAAGTGATAGTAATTACAGTTGTCACTCCACGGGCTCCATGCAGAACACAAATGTTCTTGATTGGAGCACACTCTGTGCATGTCTGCATTCACATTTTTGCACTGTAAAATACTGATCCTGCTCATTCATTTTAAGACAGCTACAGTAAATCCTGTAACAAACAGGGAGATTTACAGAAAAAAGACAACTGCTGGAAAAGGTGCACTATGCTCAGAATGCTAAGGCTTGTAGTTCCATGTCTTTTTTTAAAACTGTGTAAAAGTTTGCAGGAGGTAAAAAAAACTGTATGTCTGGGTTTAAATCAAAACACAGTTTATAGCTTAAAGGAATCCAATCACAGTGATTGGGTAGGAGAAGACTGCGTAGGAAGAAGAAAGAAGCGACTGTTGCTTCATAACAGGAATTAAGAGAGGCAAAAACTTTCACACTTCAGGGAATCATCACCCAGTGGCCCATTGTCTGGCACTAATGAGCGTATATTGTGTAGAGGGAAAAGTGTGTGCAAATATTTTGTAATTAAAAATGAAAATTAATGGGAAATAATTCAAATTAAATTCTTGATAAATGCTTTATAGCCTGTAATAAAAAAAAATAGGCATTTCAGTCCATATGAAAAATAAATGAGGGATAAATATGTGTCAGTATTGCTTCTCCCATTGAATCCAGCCCCAGTCAAAACTGGACAGGAGAGCTACCAGCTGCACGCTTTCATCGTTTCTGAGCGTCTAACTCTTCCATCTGGTCATGACAACGGTTTACATTTTCTATCAACATAAATTCACTGCCTAATTGTTACTGAATGATAAAGTACCCTCTGCACCCTGTCAGTGTGGAGATAAAGTCTGAAGCAGTGTGCCTGACCCCTGCTACTGTCAGGTATAAATCTTTGGGTTGCAGAAAAGCATCTCAGTTTTGAATGCAAATAAGACTTTGAATCATGACTGGAGGCCCCGAGAGGTGCAGAAACTCCACGTCTGACGTGCAGTATTTTTCAGAGCAGATGGTTGCAGTTTAGAACTGAGACTCAATTTATTCTTCCACCTTAAAGTAGGACTTCTTCTATAATTTAAAATAGCTATGTCTTTGTTCAATTTAGTCAGACACCACAACCATTAAGCATTAATCACTATGTTACCCTTAATAAATAACCAAGTATAATATTTTGGTCTCATTTGTTTGGTTCTCTTTGTATACGTGCAGGACTTGTGTGATTCTTAAAGGGTTCACAACTGTTCAAGCACCACTCTAGTGAGTCTTTTTTTTACTTTCAGGTCAATATAATGAGATTATAGAAACATTTTTGTTTCTCCAGATTATTGCCCTTTTTCTTATTTAAACTATTAAACATACAAGAGTGACTTGGTTGCCCATTGACATTTGTTTTTATTGTGTAATAAATCACACATTGACAATAACAATTTTTAATCAATTGCTATTGTTTGTACATGGACAGCTGAGTGAGCTGTACCTACACAAGTGTCACTCTTTCAGCCACACACATGCTGGAATAATTTAGTCAACCACATTTGCACACAGATAAATTTGTTACACACACTCATACATGTGCAGCTCAGTCACTCATGCACAAGGGTAACTAAACCCAACCAACAGACATCTGTTTTATAAAGCTGTCAGTTGGGCTGGTGGATTATAGAAAAGAAACACCTCTGTCTGTAAATATATAAAATAGGGTGGGCTCTATCTTTTGCTAAATTTCAGTGTGTTGATGTTGCAGACAAAACAAATTGTGAAATTTCTTGAAAAAACATAATTATTTTCTATGGAATAGTACAACGAGAGCTCTGATTTAATCTTTTAGCAGGAGGAAACATGTCGATACGTTTGTTCAGTGGACTGAGTGTGTTGCAGCTGCTGCATGTTGATGCTGGCAATGCATTAATGATGCAGGACTCAAAGTCATGTTGGTTATTTTGCCTTGAGCTATCTGACTCCTAAAGCAGAACGCTGTAGACCAAGGCGAAGAGACAGTGCATCATGAAAGCATTGTTAACAATGCTTAACCATCAGTATTTATTATTCTAAAATACAAAATATATATCATGCCCAGTGATTACAATATAAGATACATAGCTGCCTTTAAAAACAAAAAAAAAATAAAAACAGCACCCAGACTCATCCATTTGGGAATAAGGTTTGATCAGGTTTAGTCTAATGAACCTTCTTGGGATTACACAGACTTCCTGGATGCTGTCCATGCTGTCTAACAACAAGCAATATGTTAATGTTTCCCTCAAATAAGACCATCTCCTGTCTGCTGCAAGTGCCAATTTGTGTATTTTACAGCAGAGACTGGCTCTCAAAGGCTGTATTTATAATCAAAAAAGAAGTGGATTCCCAGATATGCACCCAGATTCTGCTGGCTTATTGATTAGTCTTCTTGCAAGAAGACAAATGGCAAAAAAGCCTCCCACAGGTAAAAGCAACTGAGTAAGTTTGTAGGTTTAAAGGTAAATCCTTCAGAACAAAAGACCTTAAATTGAAGTAGAATAACTTCAGTTCCTGCAAACTGTTTGGACATTTCTTTCATTTAAATACAGAAAAAGGGCTTATCATTTAATTGAATTGACAGCAGCAGAAATCGCAGCACAGTAAGATGTGAAGCCGAAGATGCAAAAATAACCGCACCCATATGATGGTCTAAAAGAGAGATGGAGCAAGTGTAAATACATTGTGAAGGAATGAAATAGAACGTTGTGCCAGAGCCATAGAGACTCCCACTAAAACTGATGTGTTTGTGTCTGAACCACTGCACAGAACTGGTGGTATGTGTAACTCCCAATTATACAGCCTGTCCCTACCTGCACTTAGTAAAAATAAGCAAATATCTAGACTATACAAATGACCAGTATGTACCATGTTGTTTACATATTAGAGACTACAAATAGAGATGAACGCCATGACAGCTTCTCAAAAGTGAGGCCAACACATTTGGATTGCCCCTAACAGCTTGCTGCAGGATAGGACATACATTTATTAGGTACTCCTCCAAGTACCTAATAAATGTATGGAAGTAACAATATATGTGTGTGAGAGTGAAAGTATGTATGTAAGGAAGTGAGAATATGTGTGTGTAAAAGGACCATTAGCTCCCTCATCAGGAAGGGCCAGCAGAGGATGTTCTTCCTGCGGCAGCTCAGGAAACAAGGTGCCAGCCAGGATGATGGTTCAGTTATACACAGCCATCATTGAGTCCATCCTCAACTCTTCCATCACCGTGGGGTCACAGCACAGAATGCAGCGTGTTGTGCGCTCTGCTGAGAAGGCGATCGGCTGCAGCCTGCCATCTGCCTCCAAGACCTGTACATCTCCAGGACTCTGAGGCGTGCATGTCGGATTACAGCTGACCCTTCTCACCCTGGACGTAGACTCTTTGAGCCACTCCCTTCAGGCAGGAGGTTACAGTCCATTCAGACCTCATGCCACAAGAACAGCTTCTTCCCCTCTGCTGTTGGACTGTTGAACTCTGGTTAATCATACTGCTCTACACTGTCACTTTACACTGTCACTTTAGTATAGTCATTGTACGATGCTCCAGTCATGATCCACCTGATGACTATTTGCACCGTTTACTTGGAACTTGCACTACTTTGCACACTTGTACCACCTTACCTATCCATATGTGGTACCTGTTGCACTGTGTTCATATCAGGGTCGATGTTGTGCCATTACAACCATTACTCATGTTCTGTTCATTGTATGTCTTGTAAATTCAAATGTCAATTTTTTAGCTTAGATTAATTTTTTTTACTTTATTTTATTTTGGCAAAAAACACAATTCTGATTCTGATTCTATGCATATAGGCTACCAGGCACACCAAATCCTCATTCTGTGCATTAACACTACGTTCCTGAAATATGCCAACAGAATGTACAGCATGCAGCATCTGCAGCCTAAATTTATTTAGAGCAAGTCTGCTATGAACTGAATCTAGCTTGTTGCCATGCGTGAATGTCCAAAAGCATTTACAGTGTTGTGACTTGAGTCAAATGGAAGCCCAAGGCCATGCACAGACAAACTAAAACATTTTGAAAAACCACTTCGGCTTCTTAAAAAAATAAACTTAAATAAAAAAAAACCTTCAACATCACACCTTCAAATGTGTTTTATCTCCTGACCTGTTTTAGAAGGTAACAAAATAAAACAACTGGATGGCTGTGTGGGCACAAGGACAACAGTGTTATACTGAGTGCTACATCGAGTGTGCATACACAGAAAACCATTTCCCCCTATGACAAATACCTAATAATTATACTGTAATAATAGCTTACCATGTCATTATATCGACATTAATAACCAGTAACTATGTGGCACTGCAGGGTAAACAAACACACCTCCGTCAGCACACAGTTTTTCACCTTTGTATTTAACACTGACTCACACATGCAGGAGCTTCTAATTTTAAATGTTTGATTTGGCTCTGAATCAAACCCCATGAATCCACCTTCAGAGCACATTCCACAGCAAGGTCCTGCATACTTCTGTCATCATATTAGGTGTCATCAACTGCTGATACAGAACTGAGGTCATGTTAGGTTCTTAGCATGTAACCATTGCTCATGCTGCATTAGTCTTAGTCAGCAAGTGCAGTACTTCCAAGCACTGTCTGTCTGGCAGAACCTGGTTGGACCTACATTAAATCAACATTCGTGGTGGGAGACTTCTGCACTACCACCCATCCTAGTTGTCACTCAAAGAGTCATCAAATGTTTCTTCTTCGAGTTATCCAGTTAGTTTAGCTTAGTTTAGCTTACATTAACACTGTCAATGCACATTACCAAACTGTAATTGCACAAACAAACACACAAACAATTACGGTTTTATTTCAGAACAAATCTTGCCTTCCTACTGCACCAGCATGGATTTTCTGTGCAAAGTGATTATGTCTAGTGTGGTGCTAGAATGATATCAAAGCCTGGCCAAAGTAAAGGTCAATTTAGCGGTGTAAAATGAGCTGCATCAGGTGTAGGCAGGCAGAGAAGAGGAAGGGGACATCCTCTGGGCAAGAGAGCACCGTCTACAACCAAAAAAGAAATGATCTTTAATGATCCTTTAGTAGCATGCCTAATTCATAACATTTACCATCCATGAAGAGTCAAAGCTACCTAAAGCTAGTGTGAGCTGCGAGTGATGTCATGGTCTGCATCACAGACCATAAGTTAACTTGCAGGTCCAGTCGATATTGATTAGCAGCTGAATAACCCAGCTCTTAAAGCCTGGTTATATTTACTCCTGCTAGCTAACATGCTGCCTCTCTGCAGAGCTTTGTTTTGTCAACCGCACATGCATACACTATCCTGCATGGAGCATATAACAAAAACATCTATATTTACACTCATTTTGATGATCCAATTAATGAGATTATTTTTTTAACAAAATATATTTATTGTCGGACACAGGCTTATAATTATTAGCCTGACAAAATCGCAAAATGGTTCTAACCAGAACAAAAAAAGGAGTAGGAGGCCCCGGCAAACAACTGTGAGAGGAAAAATGTCTGAGTGTGTAGTTTAAGACAAAGACACCTCTCAGGTACTCACCTGACAGCTTTATTAAACAGTACCAGCCAAACACGAGCATCAAAATCAACAGTGAAAATTCCACTACAGAAAGCTGGGCTTCATGGCAGAACTGCAAAGAAAAAGCCATATCACTGGCAGGATAGTAAAACAAGAAAGAAAATAGAAAAGAGGGGGAAAACACTGGAATACTAGAAAAATGTGTTGCAGATGAATTCAAGTTTAGGGTCTTCAGATGTTCAGAAGAAATGCAAAGTTTAATGGTGTAGCAGAATTTTCCAATTTTTATAGCAAAATTGAGAACAAAATCATCTTTTGTTAATACTAGTCTGGTTGTTGCTCTGACTATGCCGAATGCTTGATTCATCTGATTGTTGTATGTCTATCCAGATTTGTCCAAAATGATTTTTATTCTCACTAATTGCCTTCTGGAAATCCCCCTAAAAGTCCAACTTGAATCCATAGACACCAAACTAATTCTTTGTGTAGACCAGGCTAAGGCTATCACAACGTTTGGCAGTGCTATGCTTTGGACAGGATAAGGACCTTAAACACGTCACAAAACTATGCCAGCACTATTTAGGGTATTTAGGGAGGAAGAGTCAATCAAGCCATGCCAGCTTGTGAGAGGTGATCCAGGAAGCACATACCTTAAAAAATTGACCCCTGGATAGCAAGGGTCTGGCAGGCTGTAATCACTGCATAAGTTTGAAGAGCACATTTATTTCACTTCATTATTTCTAACTGTACACACGTCTTATTTCATATGTGTTTTAGAAGTGTCTCATGGCCTCATCTCCATTACAATAAGGCCTATCAGACTACTAAAATCAACATCAACATTCAGGTTTGTATACATGACCTTGACCATGTGTCTGTATGTAATGCAAGGTAAGATCACCCTGTTCCCACACAGGGAACAAAACAAGACAAATGTCACCCATCTGCAACAAGCTTCTCTGTCATTTCTGTGGCTACCATGGTGAAATTTTTGACTCACCACAGGAGGGCATATAAACAAATCTCACAGAACCAGGCTCAAATGGAGGGACAATCCTGGTGATGGCTGACTTTGTAAAGGGAATGGACATGACAGAAGAGTTAGACAAACATATGTATTATTTATACAATGCAAACAGTAGACATTATGGAACAATACGTCCAGTAAATTACTGATATAGAAGTTATAGGAGACAGAAGCAGATAAGTGTAAAAGAAACAGTTATATGCTACAAATAGTGAAACACCTGCCAACACTCCTGTTTCCAAGATTATGGTCATTTCTAGCAGCCTTTTATTTAGTGTCTCCTGGGAAGAGGGATTATCTCTAAAAACACAAACTGTATACAAATTCTACCTGTTTGTCAGCACAACCAGGCAATCCACAGTCTGATTTGAGGACACAGCTTTCTGTGCAGGCAGGCCAGCTGAATGCTTAATGGATTAGCCAGCTTAAACAGCTGTTGTTGAAATGTTAGGGCAGGCTTAAAGTCTGCCTAAAGAACACAATACTTACACTGTGCACACAAGAACATGTTTATACATGATGCAATTTTTTTTGTTTGTCTTCTTGATCTTATCAAAAACAAATCAAGGTTATGCTGAGTGACATCATCTAATTTCTGTGTAATGGATGTCTGCTTCTTTAATGACAAAACATCAGCTCCCGCCAGGCTGCGGTGCGCTATAGATGATGAGGTCAAAAGGATGGCAGAGGAGTCTTAATTAAAAGTCACTGGTGATACGACCCAAATTCAGCCTGTCCAGTCATTTCTTCACTGAGGAAGAATCATTACATTACATGTCAGAGCGGATCAATATTCTGACAGGGTGAGGTACCCTCATTCCCATCTCTCCCTTCCAAACCTGTGCATCGACTGCAAACCTTAAGCAACAAGAAGGATGAGGTCAAAGATTTGTTCAAATCAGCACCTCCATCCCCGCAGCTAAGACAGGGGGAATCACTCTTCGTTTGTTGAGGCGGACTGTACCAGCGAGGCATCATTAAATTCCTTCTCACTGCTTATTGTGCATAATTCATATTCAGCCGTTGAAATATAAATGTTGCTGTGTTGCAGAAGCTCAGCTCGAACCAGGCACAAGATGAGGGGCCAGAATCAAAACCCCATGTGGGAATTCAGGTTCAAGGAAAAAAAAAAACATATGGGTGAGGACTCCTTTGGACAGTTCTGGATCGCCTGCAGCAAAATTAATTTTGAATGTTATCCTGAGACGCATTCAGGGAAACACACACAAAGGCGGTCGTTTAATTGGTCATTATGTTTCTTCCTTTGGATTATGCACAACTAAGATATTAAATTCACAGCAGGGCTTAATAAAAATGCATTGAAGAGAGGAACGTGTTGTAGTTTTTTTCTTATTGATCAAACTGGTTGTGGAGCAGTTGTTGTCTGTAGGAACAGGCTTTGTATCTGATTTCTGCAGTATGATTCACCTGATTCTTGATTCTTTTATTACGGATGTATTAATAAAATATCAAGATGAACCATGCAGCATACTGAAGTCAGATTTTTTGTCAGAATCGTTTAACCAAATACACTTTATTATGAAAAACTCAATTATGTTGTAGTTTATTTATGTAAAAATAAATGGTCTACAATAATAATTAGAGAGGTTATCACATTACATTTTGGGCTTATGTCAACACCTCAGACTTTAAATCCCGAAGTATTAAACAACAATATGTGCTAGTTATATAACAACAACACATTTTGTGTGTCATTTAACTACTTGCAACTTTTTCAATGAAATAAAACATAAGGAAAAAATTAAAGCTGCAAGCAGTGATGACGGGCCCTCGCACTCCTTGCGGTCCGCGGGACTTGCAGCTGCTGCCTCTCCTATCGTCCTATGTCCATTTCTCCACTGGTACCGGCACGAGCTGTGGTCTCGCAAAAGAGTACATCAAAACACACATTCAAAAGACAGGTCCTCCAGCCAGTAGGTAGCGCAGTGACTGTAGCATATCAGCATATCAATGTGTACAAAGTCAGATGTTCATCAGGACTGTAAAGTGTCATCCACATAGGATGAAGTATGAGGTAGATACAGCAACAAAAACATCTATTTCCTGTGCGTTGGGTCAACTTGGTGGCGGCACCACATCCAGAACGTATGACGATGTGCTGCATTTTTACCTTTTGGTCCCTAACCCTTAAGGGTAAGCGCACCAATTTTCTGCCCTATCAAGCAATTCCCCTAGGAGGAGTTCGCAAAAGTGCGGGGAGTGCAAAATGGCGGACTTCCTGTACATCGTGGAATTTTTGTCCAAGAGGCTTTTTTTCTTGTCATGAGGCGATACATCAGTGTACTGAGTGTCAAGTCTGGACTCACTGCAGTTGCCGTGAATATTTTCACACTTTAGGGGGCGCTGCAGAGCCACATGGCCACGCCCGCCAATGGCGACAGTGTCGCGATTTTCATCAGGGGACTATTTTCTGCTAAGTTTAGTGAGTTTTTGAGCATGTTCAGGGGGTCGAATCTGCAATACCGTAGGCGGAAGAAGAAAGCCGTATAATAATAATAAGAAACACTTGCATTTCAATATTCCTAATAAAATGCTCTAACATATCCCAGCATTTAAACACCTTCTATGATTACATACACTGTTTTATGGGGATAAGAGAATACCTTTGAATATGTCTTTCATGTGGATGAATAGCATATCTATCTCTCAATAGAGATGTAGAACAGATTAAAAAAAAAAAACAATGCTTGCAACACTAAAGATCATGTTCATTTTTCTTTGGATAATGTAGGACTTGACAGAAAAATAATGTGCCTCCATAAAAACTACCACATCCAGAGTAGGTTGAATGTGTACTCATTTTATTCATCACCTCTACAGTAACTTACAGTTCTTGGTAGCCAGGAGCCAATAAGCTGAAAAACAAACTCAACTAAACACCAAACACAACTCATTCTGTATAACTGTAACAGTTATAAATGATCTAACAATCTATTATTGATCTATAACAAGCAGGCTGCCAGCATAAGATGCAGAGATGTGCAGTAGGTGTGTAGTCTCTCACTGCACTGTGTACTAAATCAGAGAGAGATTTCTCTCTCTTTGACTACCCTCTCAATTTACTGTATTTACAGTCTCGATTAGCTGGAGAAAGAGGAAAATAGCATCTCACTTGTTGTAGTATGATCTGGAGTGTAAAATAGACAGCAGCCAGGCAGCAGTGGTCGGGTGTCTCACCCATTAAATCGTTCAGAGTCAGTTGCACAAAGCACAGAGCCCTGTGGGAAAATAATAACAATGGCAGATAATAACAAGAGGAATCAATGTTCTGCTTTATTTGCATGTTGGTAATTATGATTTTTTTTTTTCCACTGCAATACAGATTTTTAGCGTTAAAATAGCTGACTATTTTAACGTAAGGTAGAGGAGGCGGAGCGACCCTATGATACCTGTGATACCTAACTTCTATACACAATAAAGACTAGTTTAGACTAGACTACCACAAGCACATTAAGTGATTAGCTCATATGCAAGACATCTGATAGATTGAAAACAGCTAATAATATTAATAGACTAATATATCAGCTGTGCCTTAATTATTCTTTTTTATCTATATCTGTGTACAAGCAGCTATGGAGAATGAATTCTTTCTTCTAGGATTCCATGTCTGGTCCTGAGAAGTAGAGAGAGCAGGTAATTATTGAGTATTGGGGAACAATGCCATAGAGGATACTGGTGCAGTAGTCAACTCAGGAGGTTATGAAGTAGTGGAAGAGGATTTCAGCAGCAGTGAAGGTGAGATAGGCAATGTTCTTTAGGTGAAGAAAAGCAGTCTTGGTGATGAGATTGATTTACTGCTGGCAGGTTAGGTTGCTTCATAAGGTCCAACAGGTTTCTTTATGTGGTGACACACACAGGGTGGAATTGTTAATAGTGAGGCTACAGTAGTTGTGAGTGGGTTTAGTGAGTGATTATAGTTGGAAGAAGTTGTTTTGCATTTAGGATTTTATTGCAGTGAAGCAGGCAGTCAGGTAGGAGCAGGTGGATGAAGTGATGGTGACAGCCAGAGACTCAAAGCAGCTTGTCTTTGTACAGTTATTTGTGATCTATGAGTGGTGTTGGAAATTGAATCTGTGTGGTGTTTGCACGTTCCTGCCATTCCTGCATGGGTTTTCCCCAGGTAATCTAGCTTCCTCTCACATGCCAAACACATCCATTTTAGGTTAACTGAGCACTCTAAATTGGCCGTAGGTATGACTTTGAGCATGACTAATCAATCTGTGTTAGCCCTGTGACTGGAAACATGTTTATGGTGTACCCTCACTACTGACAGCTGGGATAGGCTCCAGGTAGTAGAACGTCACTGTAAGGCCACCTTGGTCGGTTGGTCTGCATAATTCCTGGTAATTCCAAGACTATGAGACAAGTTGCCTTTGCTTTTTTTTTATTGCCAACTGTGTTGTTTTTTAAGTGCTTTATACATAATGTTGAGTTGAGTTAAGCTGGGGACACAGGACATGACTTTCTTAGTCATAAAAGATTGTGAAAAGATTAGGAGTACCCACTAACCAGTGGCGGTTTTGGGCACGGGCAAACTGGGCAGTCACCCGGGGCGGCATCACACTGGGGGCATTAGAGCAGTTGGAAAAAAAATCATGTGCTAAGCGGTTTGTATATTATCGATCAATGTATGGAGAATTGCAAATTAGCGCCCCCTGCAACTGCAGGCGCCCCTGCTTGCTGAGAAGCTGCTGTACAGAAGCCGTGAGAGAAGGGGGAGGGGGCGCGGGGGACAGCTCACCTCTGGGTCTCCAAATGAAATGGACAGGGAGTGAAGGAGGGAGGTCCCACTTTGTCCTGATAGCTACTGTCTGCTAACATAAGTCCATCCATCCATGACAGGCTGATTAACGTTAAACTAAAGTAAGAATACTGCTCACTGTCAGCTGCTTTTATGAGTTAAATACAGAGTAAAAAATGGGAATGTTTTTTTTTCATCCATATTAATCAAACATTCAGCCTCTCTTCACTCGGTGCCCACAGCCTGGACCATCACACAGATATCAAAATGACTAGTTGCCCAAAGTGTTACACATTACAACCTTTTATGTTGCTTACTCAGTGGTAAAGCAGGGTTGTCCAATATCTGGAAGGTTGGCGGTTCGACCCCAGCTCCTCCCTAGTCATTGTTGTGTGTCCTTGGGCAAGGCACTTTACCCGCATTGCCTCCAGTGCACTCACTGGTGTATGAATGCCTATGAGTGAATCGGCGGTTGTCGGAGAGGCCGTAGGCGCACCTTGGCAGCCATGTGGTGTGAAAGAATAATGCATCTCAATGTAAGCGCTTTGAGTGCCTGTCCAAGAGAGCAGAAAAGCGCAATATAAGACCAATGCATTATTATTATTACTGAAGTCTGAAAGAACTATCATTGCTAACAAAGAATTATATTTATGTATAAAATGCAGCCCTGTTTTAGTACAGTGAAATATTTTTGTTTTGTCTGAATAAGGACATATGTTTGATCCAGTACAATTGTAGTGCTGTAGTGTACATGCCTTATGTTAGTTTAATTTTAAATAAAGTATAGAAAATGGGGAATTTCTTTTTTATACAATTTATCATCATATTATCCATATTGCAACCTGTTTGTTTTCTGTCTCCCTCTTCCTCTCTCTCTCTCTCTCTCCTTCATCCTCTCTGTCCTGTCTCCCTCTTCTTCTCCTCTCTCTCTCCTTCATCCTCTCTGTCCTGTCTCCCTCTTCGTCTCCTCTCTCTCCTTCATCCTCTCTGTCCTGTCTTCCTCTTCTTCTCCTCTCTCTCTCCTTCATCCTCTCTGTCCTGTCTCCCTCTTCTTCTCCTCTCTCTCCTTCATCCTCTCTGTCCTGTCTCCCTCTTCTTCTCCTCTCTCTCCTTCATCCTCTCTGTCCCGTCTACCTCTTCTTCTCCTCTCTCTCCTTCATCCTCTCTCTCTCTCTCCTTCATCCTCTCTGTCCTGTCTCCCTCTTCTTCTCCTCTCTCTCTCCTTCATCCTCTCTGTTCTGTCTCCCTCTTCTTCTCCTCTCTCTCCTTCATCCTCTCTGTCCTGTCTCCCTCTTCTTCTCCTCTCTCTCCTTCATCCTCTCTGTCCTGTCTACCTCTTCTTCTCCTCTCTCTCCTTCATCCTCTCTCTCTCTCTCCTTCATCCTCTCTGTCCTGTCTCCCTCTTCTTCTCCTCTCTCTCCTTCATCCTCTCTGTCCTGTCTCCCTCTTCTTCTCCTCTCTCTCTCTCCTTCATCCTCTCTGTCCTGTCTCCCTCTTCTTCTCCTCTCTCTCTCCTTCATCCTCTCTGTCCTGTCTCCCTCTTCCTTTCCTCTCTCTCTCTCATCCTCTCTGTCCTGTCTCCCTCTTCTTCTCCTCTCTCTCCTTCATCCTCTCTGTCCTGTCTCCCTCTTCTTCTCCTCTATCTCTCCTTCATCCTCTCTGTCCTGTCTCCCTCTTCTTCTCCTCCTCTACCTGGCCGACTGTCAGCAGTAAGGTTCTTCTTATGAGCCGGTTCCTGTTCAAGGTTTCTTCCTGGTAAAAGGGAGTTTTTCCTGACACTGTGGCTCTTAAGGGAGTTCAGGCTCTGGATCTCTGTGAAGCGCTTTCAGACAATTTCTGATTGTAAAACACGCTATATTAATAAAACTGAATTGAATTGAATTGCATCATTCCCCCTTATTTAATGACCTCCGCTTTTTGTTTTTGTTTTTTTTTTTTTTTTTTTTTTTTTTTGGGGGGGGGGGGGTTCAATGTAGAACCGCCACTGCCACTAACCGACTGGCTTCAGCAGATTTTTGTATGAGGACTGAAAGATTGGGGGATCAGCACACTTAACAACTGAACCTGATGATGGATCACAACACAGGATTTATCAAATCACCACATCAAACTCTCATGCAAACTCAAGAAATGGCGACAGTCTCTTTCCACCCCAAGCCCCCCATTTTTGGGGCTTTTGCAGCTAGCCAACAATCCAAACCATAAAGCACTGCAATGACCACAAAAAAAAACATATTGCATATCATATTAAACCGGAGAAACTCCTCTAGAAGCACATATAGGTAATATTAACACACATCAAGTGTAACTCCAACACAATGCAAATCAATTATCAATCATCAAAATAAAACTCTCATATCAAAGTCAACGCACTTGCCACGTTGTTGTTGCTAGCTCTCTGATACTTCAAGCCACACAAACAAACAAGATGTCATATCAAAGCTGAGACTTTCACAATTGACACTGTTACATTGGTTTTGCTGTATTATGAATATTCGGCAAATTGAAATATAGAAGTAAGTAGTAAGTAAGTAATAAAAATCGCTAATTTACAGTGAGTAAAAAAAAACTGTCTTTATATTGTAAATTTGCAATTAAAAGTCATATTTGACAGCAATAAATGCTTGGTTCAGATAGACCAACATGTCTGTTTTTCAAGAAATATTAGGATTTAGGTTCGTGGAGGACTTTTTTGGGGGAGAATGTGGCAACGGTCATTTAGCATATAATACATTTAGCATTTAGCATATAATACATAGCATACAATACATTTTAGCATATAATACATTTCATGGCCACACAGGGCAGCCATCTTGGAAACTATGTCTACATAGGTTGGACTAAACCCTCTGTAATTCTGTTTCTCTTCATTAGAATGAAATGAAACTTGCCAGAGATAATGGACACAAACTTAGCTACAGCTTGATATAACTGCATGCTTCAATTGCATCATTTCAAAAAGATATTCATTGTAAAAGTGTTCATTTTCATCAGACAACAAAAAAAATGTTCATTTTTGCTGTGTGCCATCTGAATCTACAAAGACAACCTTATCGTCAAGTTTGCTGACGACACCACAGTGGTCAGACTCATCTCCAGAGGTGACAGGCTGCCTGGTGTTCGGAGAATAACCTCGCTTTCAACACCGGGAAAACCAGAGACATTATCATCAACTTCAGAAAGCACAGCACCGATCCAGCCCCCCTTTACATACACGGAGAGTGTGTGGAGAGGGTCCACGCCAACAGGTTTGTTGGCATCCTCATCTCAGCGGACATCTCCTGGTCAGAGAACATTACCTCAATCATCAAGAAGGCTCAGCAGCGGCTACACTTCCTGAGAGTCCTCAGGAAGCACAACCTAAACCCCGCCCTGCTGCTGACCTTCTACTGCTCATCCATTGAGAGCCTGCTGACATACTGCATCACAGTTTGGTATGGCAGCTGCACTGTAGCAGACAGGGAGAGGTTAGAGAGAGTTGTAAAGACAGCACAGAGGATCATCGGCTGCCCTCTCCCCTCCCTGATGGACATTTACACCTCCCGCTGCCTCAGCGGAGCCAGAAACATTATCAAGGGCTGTTCCCACCCTGGCTCGGATCTGTTTTCCCTGTTACCCTCTGGGAGGCGCTACAGGTGCATCAGGACAAAGACAAACATATTCAAAAACAGCTTCTTCCCAAAAGCTGTAACCACCCTGAACTCCCACATACACTGATTTTAATGTACAATACTACATATCCAGATGGACAATACACAACATGTGCAATATATATATATAATATTGCACATATATATATAAAAATTACAACATATAACATGTGCAATATTTTCTTTCCATACTTGAATACTGTATATAGACCATATTTGTGTGTATATGTAATATATAATATCTCTTTTTAGATATCTTTCATACATCTCTTTTTATACATTGCTTTTTTGCACTGATACTGGTTGACGGCTTTAATCTCATTGTACTTGTCTAGTGACAATAAAAGGCATTCTATCTATTCTATGTATCTAAGCAAATCTCCCAGGTGTTCCCTTTATTATGACACCAAAAGTAAAGTGGTTGCTGAGATATACTCTATTCATTTTGGGCATGTCAAAAATAAGCTTGGGGTGGAAATATCAAGGGATAAACAAAAATACCAGTTGTTGGCGATAATGCATTAATTTGTTGTTTGCCAACTTCCAAAAAATTCAAAGAAGGAAGAGTAAAAACAAGAGGTAAACAAAGACTAACAACAATCAGCTCATTGCTGCTGTTTGTCTGCTCAGAAAAAAAATCCGGGTTTTGATTTATACTTTGGATACTTCATCTTCTGACGCCATATCCTGTTTCCTACCCTTTTCTTTCATTGGCTGTTGGTAACATGTGTTTGTAGTTGGGTTGGTGATCTGTTCACACTACCCAACTGTGTCCAGACTCACAAAAATTTAAACATGTTTGAATGACTGTGACTGAGGTAGGGTCTGTTCCCCTCAGACACTCACACACTTGCAGATTTTGGTGCTGACAACACATGCTGACTGTTCCCAACTAGTTCGGACTTTACCCAACAGAATTTACCAAACAAAATTGTGTGTAAAATCAGGCAACAAATAAATGTAAACAAAGCCTTGTGGTAAGACCGACCACTCAAAGACATCCCAATTTGCTTCATGACTCTAAGCCCTAGTATAATTTGAATTGGTAGGTTACAGGTTCTTTAGAATTGTCATGTCTTGTTTATGGGTATTGACTCACTTTTGGAGCAAGCCCCCAGAGGCCATTTGAGGACTTTTGCCTCTTAACCTACTAGATGTTTTTCTAAAGCAGCTGACAGAAATATCCAGTCAGCACCAAATCTTTTTATTGTTATTTTTTATAAGTTTCTTTTTTCTTTTAAGTTTAAGTATTCTTTATTTATTTTTTGAGGCCAAAACAAAAAAACAAAAACCATTTTGAGTATAAATTTACAATATGACTGGGACACCATATTTCATTTGCTACATTATGTTTTTAATCTAATTTTCCACCCTTCCTATATAACATTACATATTTCCACAATCCACATCTTGTTCTCATAAATCACTACAGTGCTGTTGTATTCTCATCTTCCACCTGCTACATTATCAGTCAACATGCATCGCGTTCACCATCAGGTGTGAAGCATCAGTTACGGCAACATTGCATTTTCCAGCTGTTGGCGCTTTTCCTCCACCAAAATGAAAGGCTTCAAAGAATGAAGTGCCACCTGTACTCACAATAATGGACTGAAATTTGATCTTCTTATGAACAAAAAGATTTCAGAGATTTGTTTCTATCACACACAGAAAGCCATCACAGCTGCACTATTAGATTGTGATGGTTTTGTGTGTGTGTGTGCGTGTGTGTGTGTGTGAGAGAGAGAGAGAGAGAGAGAGAGAGAGAGAGAGAGAGAAAGCAGTCACTTAGCATTGGCCTTGGAGCATGTTATTTTCTGGCTGCAACACAGCATTAATGATGGAAGTGCAGGTTGGTATAGTTGATCCTATCTATGGCGCTCATTTATTTTACCTTTCCTGTCACAGAACTATGTGGAGAATGCATGCAATGAATAATATACCAGAAGACTAACAGCAGGGTAATTACAGTATAATGAATGCACCAGCATTTTGCCTACAATGTCAGGAAAGATAATAAAAAAAAAAAACGCTTGCAATATGCTGGAAATCACCAATTCTCATCACAGGAGTGCACTCACTCACTACAGGAAACTGATAGTGTGGGCTCTTTAGAGCGCTGACCAGTTTGTGTTTTAATAGATCCATCTGCGCAGTTGTCTGTCAAAACAGCATTTTTTAGTGTGCTGCCACAACACTGTTATTTGTAGTGATGTATTGGTCTGGTGAGCATTTTTCAGCTTAAAAAAATCAATTTGTGTATTGCAGCATTATGTTCTGATGGATAGATTAAATAAGGGTGACCAGAACTCTTGCTGCAGGGACCCAAACCAATATAAGCAGTAACAGTACAGTAAAACTATACTGAGAGAGATATTGAGCTTAATTGAAGACTGCTGTGTTCTTTGGATTTCCAGGTTACTGACAGCTCCTATACCTAACATTAAGAAAAACACACAGACAAAACCTTTAACATAAGGGAATTTTTTTCTCATGTTATTATTAGTAGTAGTAGTAGTAGTAGTAATAGTACTAGTAGTACGGGCAAATGAGTTTTGTTTTTTCCTGTTATTGTTTTTTATAGCCTACTATATATATGCTATCTTTTAATATCCTCAAAAACAGAGACTATAGTCCTCAGTGGATTCACAGGGGTGGCGTTTCTATTCCAGGCTGCTCGCGTCGCTGCATGTTATTCTCTTTCTCTCCTCTAATAACAATCAAATTAAGGCATGGAAATTTTCAGGTTAAATTTTTTCATCATCATAATTGGATATAAGAACCAGTGACATAAAGAACATAACCATATCAAGCACATTAATGTCTTCATACATCATATTTAGAAAATAAAATTCCTTTGAGAACAATTCTGAGCTGTTTAAGGACAGGGAAGTAAACAAACTAAACACTAATATAGCTATGTAAATGTAAAAACAATCATGTGGGGTCCCTATTTCCACGGAGGCATATATGTGTGTGTGTGTGTGTGTGTGTGGAGTGGCATAGGCCATTACATAATGGATCCTCCTCTGTTGGTAATAGAGAAAAATGAAGAAAGACAGAAATAACTAAAATATCAAACACACTTTGTTGTTTTTTTGCACTGTAATGTGCTGTCACACATTACAGTGCAAAAAACAATATATAAAAAAGGACATATAAAAGATAAAAAAGAGGGTAACACTTTATAATATCTGTAACACATTTATAAAAAGTTAGCAAATAATGAACTAATTATGAACAAAACATTCACATGTTTGTAGATTATTAACAAATGCTATGTTAATACACTTAACACACTAAGTTGTGCGTCATTTGTAAATGTTTAGTAAGTCAATATATGATCATTAGAAAAAAAATTGTTACTAAACCATTCATATGTTTATAAATGCTACATGCTGTTAATACACCTGGAGTAAGATGTGCATCATTTGTAAATGATTAGTAAATAATTAAATAATATTAGAACAAGATTACTGAGCCATATATGTTTGTAGGAAATTGCCCCATGCTAAATATTTATGTCATGCACCCATGGTATCCTAGTGACAAACCACGTCAGCCTTCCTGTGCTTCCAGAGGGTTCTTCATCCAGAAGTGGGAATCGCCTGTTATAAGTCATTTGTAGATGTTTGAAGGAACAGTATGCTGCACATTTACAAATGTTTTTGCATGCCCTAATCTAAAGTGGAAACTCCTTAGCATATATAAGAAATCTACCAACTACTTGTATAATTTAAAAGCCTTTTACAAATGATTTACAAACATCCTTGCATCCATGATTCACCTCATACCAAAATCACTTCATAGAATACAGTATACTATGTAATGTAATTGTTGGTAAGATCTACATCACCTTTTAAAGCATCTCCACACCTTACTGCAAAAGCTGTGAGCTTTTCAGCTTTGGTGTAGCTCTGCAGAAGCTCCTTATATCTGGGGAGACACAATGGAAAGCTCAGCAAATATTGGAGCTCCTGCAACAACTGTGTTGCGGTCCACTCCAACACACGTGTAGGCCTCTCTCAGCTTTCCACCTTGGAAAGGCATGCAGAACATGGTTGTACCGTTTAACAAGCTCTTGGGGGGGTTGCAGCTACAATTACAAAAAAGACTATTAAAGATTAAAAAAACAATGAATTATGAATTTAACTAACCACTGTCACACAGTGCATGAAACCAATTAACAAACATTCTACTACAGGGTAAAGAAAATGTTACACCTAAGGGTTAATGATGATTAATAATGGTATCTGATTACATTTGATTATAGGTCCAGAGAATAAATAGAATTTTAGAGCCCTCATACTTCTCTTCAAAAGCTGTCTTTCTTTCTTGGTTTTTTCTCTTTCTTTCACTTTTTTTCCCTTTGCCTTCTTCTTCTTGTCCTTCTTGTGCTTCTTCCTCTTCTCATCAGATGATGAGGACGAGGAGGATGAAGAGGAGGATGACAGTGAGGAGGATGATGATGAAGATGACACTGTTGGCTCAGGGTGAGACAGTTCCATAAGATCACTTAAATCATCTTCAGGTGTCTCAGCACTACTTTTTTTCTTGTCTAATGCAAAAAACAACAACAACAACAAAAAACATAGCAACATGACACATAGGAGGTTAATTTGTGAGTATTAAAAGACAATAATTTATTTATCAAAAGTACTCTAAGTTATACATCATCAAATGCAAGTGAAACACAGGATCTTGAAGTAACATTTCTTTCCTGTGACCTCTCACAAACATTAGTTAAATATTTTTGGCTGTGTCTCCCACATACTTCATCCTATGTGGATGCAACTTTACAGACATGCTGAACAACGGACGCTGCACAGATTGACATGCTGATATGCTACAGTCACTGCTCCACCTACTGGCCAGAGGACCTGTCTTTTGTACATGTGTGTTTTGCTGTACTCTTCTGCCCTGCAGACCACAGCTCGTGCCGGTACAGCTGGGACAGAGGTCGTGGGACAATAGGGGAGGCGGCGGCTGCCGATCCCTTGGACCGCAAGGGCTGCGAGGGCCCGTCATCGCTGCTTGCAGCTTTAATTATTTGTTATTCTTGGTCCGGTTCCGGTATCGCGATTTTGACCCCCTGAACGTGCTCAAAAACTCACCAAATTTGGCACAAAATTGTCCCCCGACGAAAATCGCAACTGGACACTGTTGCTATTGGCGGGCTTGGCCGCATGACTCTGCAGTGCCCCCTAAAGTGTGAAAATATTCACCACAAGTGGTACAGACTTCAGACTCGGTACACTGATGTATCGCCTCGTGACAAGAAAAAAAGCCTCTTGGACGAAAATTCCATGATGTACAGGAAGTCTGCCATTTTGAAAAAACCACACCTTGTTCCAATTTGCACACCCCGCAGTTTTGCGAACTCCTTCTAGTGGAATTGCTTGATACAGCTGAAAATTGGTGCACTCGTCCTTAAGGGCTTAGGGACCAAAAGTTATCAAAAACGCCACCACGAAGTTTACCCTTCGCCAACGCACAGGAAATAGATGTATTTGTGCCTGTATCTCCCTCATGCTTCATCCAATGTGGATGCAAAAAATCAGGCATGCTGAGCCTGTCGTTCTGAACAGATTGATATGCTAATGACCACAAACTCTCATAGCGCCACCTACTGGCGGTATGAATTGTATTCAGGCTGATTATCCATGTTCCACACCTCGTATTTGAACGAACTCCTCCTAGGGAAACACTCCTGAGATTTTGTCACCTGGTTCTGAAGACATGGCTGAGCAAAAGTTATCAAAAACGCAGCTCGATGTTACACCGTGTGGGCGGGGCATCACCACAAAGGTGACCCTTCGCCACCATACAGAAAGCTTCTGTGTTTCTTGCTTCGTTCATCCTACCTGCCTCTTACTCTATCATTACATCAGCCCCTGCGCACCTTTTCATATCACCTCATCCTCATATGTGGGCGTGGCCACATGGCTCAGCAGCGCCCCCTGGAATGAGATCTGCTTCCCCGTTTCACCTACAGACACGAAAATTGGTACGCATATGTATCACCTCTAGACAAGAAAAAAAGTCTCTTGGAGGTATACTCTAAAACGCAAAGGAAGTCCGCCATTTTGAAAAAACTTTGCCATTGCATTTTTCACTCCCCGCACTTTTACGAACTCCTCCTAGAGGATTTCTCCAATCCACCTGAAACTTGGTCTGCTTACTCTTAAGGCATTAGGGACCAGGGCGGCGGCTGCTGGTCCTGCGGACCGCAAGGGCTGAAGGGCCCGTCATCGCTGCTTGCAGCTTTAATTATTCTTATTATTATTAATTGTGCCACTGTACGCTGCATTTTCACCCCTTTGCCATGAACGAAAACTCACGAAACTTTGCACACTCATCAGGGGTGGCGAAAAATTTGATATTTTGTGGTCGCTGCAAAGGGGCGGGGCAAAATGGCTCTACAGTGGCCCCTTGAAATTTTCAAAACACCCCTCGCATTTGGCTTAGTTTGGACTAGGTGCACGAAAATCTTTAAATTAAACTGTAATACTGTAATTAGGGATGTCCCGATCTGATCACGTGATCGGAAATTGGGCCCGATTACGTGATTTCAGACTCGATCGGAATCGGATGTTACCTCCCGATCAGGACTCGGATATATATTTATTAGGGCTCTCAAAGTTAACGCCTTCTGTGCAGGGTGGCTCTGTGTCCTGTAGTGTAGGGGTATGACTAGGCCTGTCGAGATAAACAATAAATCAATTAATTGCACGATAAATTACATTTGCATGCTGGTTTGTTTTCCTCTCTCTCTCTCTCTCTCCCTCTCGCTGCCAAAGAGACTGGATGACAAAAGGCGTCACTCCGGTGCGTCGTAGCGTATAAAGGCCGTTGGACTTTATATGGCCCGTGGCTTCTGTCTTAAAATGTGTCAAATCAACAGGTGGTTGTTATTTTTTAACTCATTGTGTAACGTTTACGGGATGTTCTGAGCAGACCACGGTCAGCTCGCTGTCTGCGTCGCCACGGTGCGTCACAGCGCTGCAGGGCTTGGATGTTACAGCAACACAGAGAGCTGTGAAGCTGCACAACACCGTTTCAACACTTTGACACAATTCACCACGACACTAAACATGCTCATGTTGTGTCGTGGTCAGAGAGAGTCCGCCTTGTACGAGTGAAGTTCTCTGTCTTCTCACTGGCGGCACTCGCTGCAGTGACACCCAGTCTAGTTCTCTTGCCCAGTCCTCTTGTGCCATCTTTGCATCAGTTTCTATGTGTTTCTGTCTACATGGTGGCGTTTGTAAAATTCACTGCAGCTGTCTGCAGCGGCCTGATGCGCATACACACATGCAAACGCAAACGCGTGCGCACACAAGCACATGTGCATACAGGTGAACCCACTCCCAGAGAGTGCGTGTTGTTTGGCACTGTTGCTCATGACGTGCTTGTTGGTTTGACTTAACTCCATTGACTATGCTCAGATAAACCATGGTAATAGGCCTACCACTACTCATAATAATAATATCAACATTAATATTAATATAATTAATAATAACAATAATAATAATAATGTTGATGATTGGGGGCCTTTCCAGTGTTAAATGTTCTTTAGAAATTAAAGTTTATTGATCTTATGGAGAATCTTGAAAGTATCGGATCGGGACTCGGTATCGGCAGATACTCAAAATCAAATGACTCGGACTCGGACTCAAAGGCAAAAAAACCTGATCGGGACATCCCTAACTGTAATACACTCTGACATCTGCTTCAACGGGGAGTCTCTTTCTTCAGTCAGTTCTGCTATTTTCTTTGCCTAAAGATCATTTCTTTGTTTGGCTTTTTCCTTGCGGTTGGGGCTGTAAACGTATGGAACAAACCTCAGAAAAAACAGAAAACAGTCTGAGTGAGAAGTTTCATGTATAGCTCGCTCTTTCTTTGACTCACCGGCTCATAGGGATCATATAAGGCCCTAGTGAGTTGCCTTCTGTCTCTGTAAATACTCTCTCAAATTAAACGCATGCATTAGCATTTGTTAACTAAAACATTAGTATTAATTTCATGTTTCGATTCAAAGGTATTAGCTAGCAAAATGCACCGTTAGCTTGTAGCTATCTGTAAACCCAGAGTGTGCTGATACTAAAATAGACACAATTTAACAATGCTAAAATGTACCTGTACTTGGCTCAGCTTCAGTTTCCAGTGGCATGCCAGTGCTCTGCAGACCGCGTAAATCCAGGGCTTTCTTCCTACCATGAATTGACCTGCGTGTATGTGATTAGAATCCTGCCATAATCTGAACCCGAAAAAAAAAAGGTTTTGAAACCTTGAAATTCAATGTTTGAAAATTTAGAGCCTGAAAATAAGTTTTGAGACCTTGAATAATTTTTTGAAAGGCTGAAAAAAACTTTTGAATCTCTGCAAACATAATTTTGTATTTGAATTATTATTTTTCATTTTCCACAGAGCGGCACAGCGCTGACACAGCCAGACATAGCACTTTGGGATCTCGCCCTGCTGTGATGCCGCCTCTCCTTCACTATGTCCATCAGACGCTCCTTGGCGTACAATTTCTCATAGGCAATGTCAACAAGGATGCCACAGAACAAGGCAGATCAAAAAGTCAGTGAGGGACAAGTCCATTTTTAGTCATTCCAAAATCTCCCTGTTCACGTTGATGAGATTTGTGTACAGGTGCAAAATTATTTTTATTATAATTATTTATTATTATTTGGAGTATGTTAGCCTGTGGGGTAGACAGGCAAAACCCTGTTTGACAACAATAATGGTTACACCTAGAGAATTGGGCAAAGAAAATGTTAGCCTGTGCATCTAAGTAGGCTATTTATTTAACTTTTATTTTCTATAGTACAACTAATGTTATTAATTGTCAAATTTCTGCATAAGCTAGCCACAACAAATGTGTTGCATGGAAAAATATTCAACTTGAACCTGAATATTTTAGCTTCAAATATCCAAACACAATACCTCCACAGTATATAATATTTAGATATATTTTGCATCAGTGTTAACTAGGGGTGGGACGGTTCAGGAAAAAATCTAAACCGTTTCGGTACACGTGTTTCGGTTCGGGGCGCGTGTTCTGTTCGGTTCTGGACATGTGCATAAAGTAATGCGGGGAGGCATTTTTACCACAGCATGGAGTCGAGTGTTGCCAACTTGGCATCTCTCTCGCTACATTTCGCAGCTTTCCAAAAAAAATTTAATCAAAAGCAACTAGTGACTCTCTCTGGTGACGTTTGGAGACTGACGTGAAATCATTCTGCAGTCAGGCTACTGTCCTCAACAAGCAGCGACCGTGAGCTCCTCCCCCGCATCAAAACACTCTGTAAATAACACTGTAAAAAATATATTTCAATGGCAAAAATAAATATAAACCACGGACATCAGTACCGTTAGCATTGCATAGCTTAGTGAAGTCATAGAGTTCAGTCTATCCAACTAGCATGTCGTTCTCTGTCCGATGGTGGGAGTATGTGCGCACACGTGTCTGTGTCTATGTGTGTGTGTATGTGTGCATATGTCTGTGTGTGTACGCACATCGTACCTCTGTGTGCAGACAGCAGCACTGAATTGTAAACGCACAACCATGCAGACAGAAATGACATGCTGCCGTGCAAATAAGATAAATAACATGAGCTGTTTAGTTTGGTTAATAAAGGAACAAGGTGTAGACCTGTTCTATAGGAAAGGTTATCTTAAATGGCTTCTGTTATGATCTGTTATATAGAAATTAAAAAGAAATGAAATTGACTTGACCTGATATGATGGGGAAACACTGACCTGATTCTTAAATATGGTAAATGTTGGATAATTATTATAGAGTATATATTTTATGCTCATCTATGGTATTTCCAGAAAAGTAGAAAAAACCTAAACAATGTAAACCGAACCGAACCAAAAACCGTGACCTCAGAACCGTGGCTTTAGTGAACCGTTCCACCCCCTAGTGTTAACCCATTTTTATTAAAATGTAATCTTACTTCTTGTCAACATATATAATGGGTTTTCTCAAGGACTTCGGTTACGGCAAATTGACATGCTGGAGGATGGCATAACAGGGAGTTCTGCATCTTTGACAAAGATGGCAAAAAAGTGCGTGAGACCTGTGTAACTGCAATGGACAGAGTGAGAAGGCGAACAGGACAACGCATAGGACAGTTCATAGTGATAGACGAGAGTCATTTCCGGCATAAAAGAAAGGCAAGTTCAAACTACACTACTGTTATGCAATATACACAACTTTTTTTTTTTTTATTTCCACAAACCATGCTCTATAAAGACTTGTGTAATGCATATACACCTTGGGTAATTCATTTGGCTTTCTTTTACAGTATGGGTGAGGCAGAGTAGCTGGTGCCTTGAAAAGGAGGAAGTGGGTATTCGGAATGTTGGGGGTTGCGAAGCCTGTCCTTCGTTTGGTTGAAAAGAAAAGTAGCAGAGACCTTGTTCCTCTCATAGCTCATCATGCCAAGAGAGGATCCATCATCATCAGTGATGAATGGTGGGCCTACCGACAGCTGTTTTAACTAGGCTACAGGCATTATACAGTTAATCGCAGTGTTGCTTTTGTTGATCCCCAAACAGGAGCGCACACACAGCATCTGATGAGGTTCTGGAGAACCTGTAAAGAGACTGTGTGGAGGCTGCGGGGAAACCGCACAGAGGAGGTATTGGTGGAACATCTGGCCGTCATTGGCATTGACCCCTAGGCCGCATCATTCATGATATTGCTCAAATGTATAGATGTATAGAATGTATAAGTTGTGCAGCAACTTCAATGGTCCACAAAATAATTAATGCAAAAGTGTAATAGAATACAGTGTAATAATAATATAATAGTTTTACCATGTTAAACTAACATTAATTATATTTTGTCCATTAAATGTGTATTAAATGATTAATCTAAAAAATGCAATGAGAATGTTGCTTGAATTACCAGTTTACTCTATAGATTGAAGGGTGAAAAGGTTTGGTAATGACTTGTACACTTTCATTTCTACATGGTGCTATACTACTACAAATAGTGTAAGAAAACACATGAAGAGTTTCCACTTTAGATTAGGGCATGCAAAAACCTTGTGCAGGCATACTGTTCCTTCAAACATCTACAAATGACTTATAACAGGCGATGCCGACTTCTGGATGAAGAACCCTCTGGAAGCACAGGAAGGCTGACGTGGTTTGTCACTAGGATACCATGGGTGCATGACATAAATGTTCAGCATGGGGCAATTTCCTACAAACATATATAGCTTAGTAATCTTGTTCTAATAGTTTACAAATCATTTACAAATGATGCATATCTTACTCTAGGTGTATTAACAGCATGTAGCATTTACAAACATAAATGGTTTAGTAATCATTTTTTTTCTAATAATTATAATATAATCATAATATTGATTTACTAAACATTTACAAATGATGCACAACTCAGTTCAAGTGTATTAACTTAGCATTTGTTAATAAGCTACAAACATATGTGGATGTTTTGTTCATAATTAGTTCATTATTTACTAACGTTTTATAAATGTGTTACAGATATTCGTTATTATAAAGTCTTACCAAGAGGGTAATACAAAAATATTTACAATATAAACAGAGGAGTAGGTGCACTGTTCCAAGCATTCTGCAACATTTTCAGCAACTGTGTCTAATACTCAGGCCATCCATCCTTTATCCACAAATGGGGATCCGTGGCAGTTTATAGACACAAAGTGTAAGTGTGTGTGTGGTCAACTGTTTTCTCTTGCTTTAATTATAGTTTTTTTAAAGCACACACAAAAACTCCAAATCATTCAAATCCTTATCTACTGTCTGTTAGTATTCTTGCATTCTTGCATGAGAGCTGTTAATGATTCAACCAGCAGCAAAATAAGCAAAAGAAAGAGCCAAATCACTGTGGCTTTTTCAATCAATGCATATTTCCTTTAGTGCAGCAGCAGTGGTCGTCATTACCGGATGGTGAGATATGGACATTCTGTGACTACTGCACACATTCTGCAGCAGAATTTGCAGCATACATACAGAAAATCATTGTATGCAACCTATGGATTTGTCTAATAGAGTGCAAGGCACTATTATTACCCCTGAGTACAGTCACTGCTACACACCCGCCATATCAAGCCACTGCTGTGAAACGGAGTGTTTTGCTTTGTACTAGAAGCATAGTGTGCTATTCATGTTTGAAGTCCCATTGATTTAATCCCTGTCAATGAAAAGTGTTCTTTTCAATTTGAGCAGTTCCTGTGTTGCTCCATCTTATTTCCTGATATGCTGCAGCTAAACCATGTTTGTTGAAATCAGAGTGGACTGACAGGCCTGTTTTGTGTTTCGCTGTAGGATAAAAGAAAAATCTCTGGATAATGGGTTCATAATTGCCCATATTCTTGCCATTCTTTCATGCTGTACCCTGGTATTTTTGTTCTACCATGTCACAATGATCTTTTAAAATGTAAATTACTTGAATTAGGTTGGTGTTCAGAAAAATAAAAAGTCAGTGTCGTTGAGGGCTCGTATAGGTGATATTTGTGATTGAATGGTGGAAATGGTGGAAAGTTAAATGTTATTGTTTTCTAATTCAATTTAAACCCTTGCAGTTGCATACATAAACTGTAATTAATGCACTGCTCTGCACTGTCTTCAGAAGGTCACTTTAGTATAGTCACTGCACAATGACGACTATTTGCACTGTTTACTCCATCTTGCACTACTTGCACACGAGTACCACCTCACCGATCCATGTGGTACCTGTTACATTATTACATTATTACACTGTTCCATTCGATCATATAAGGGTCTATGTTTACCATTTCATCTGCACAGTATTTTATGTTCTGTTCATTGTATGTCTGTTATGCCATGTCTGTCATGTAAATTTAGCCTTACTTTAGTTTATTTACTTAATTTTATTTTAGTTTTTATCTTATTGCATGTTAATTATTATATGTTCTTTGTATGCACCAATCACTAAGGCAAATTCCTAGTAATGTGAACCCCCTTCACTTACATGGCAATAAACATGATTCTGATTCTGATTCTGATTCTGATTCTGATAAGAAATGAATGAATAAGATTTTTGGTTCTTTTTGGTACCTTTAAGATTTACAATTATAAACATGCAGTTACAGAAATGATTATCCAGATCAAAGGATACTTAAATCTTAACCTACTCAATCCTCCCAAAAATCTATAAGAGTCAATAGCTGCATCTTGACCAAAAAGTTTCATCCTAAAACCACAGCAAGAATTGTAGCCATCCATCCATTTTCAAACTGCTTATCCAGGGCCGAGTTGTGGGGGCAGCAGTCTTAGCAGATGCCCCAAATTCCCTCTCCCTGGACATTTCTTCCAACTCACCCTATCTCCAAGGGAGCGCCCAGCCACCCTTTGAAGGAAACTCATTTCAGCTACTTTTTTTATTCGCGATCTCATTCTTTTGGTCACCACCTAGAGCTCATCACCATAAATAAGAGTAGGAATGTAGATTGGGCCTCATTCACTAATATGTGTTTAGAAATGTTCTTACTTTGCTCGCCAAATATATGTGTACAAAAAATCACTGTGGTATTCATGACTCGCACCGGCCAATTTTGTTCTCACCACCTTGCGTATGTGTGGGAATCCGAATCATTCTACATTGACAGGCGCATGCTCACAGTTTGTGATTAGCATACTACAATGCCCCCATTTAAGGAAGTCGCTTGCCTAGAGAGGATTAATGAATAAAGGAAGCGGTTACACAAGCAGAGAAGTATTAAATGTAACTGTTTGTTAGAAGTGATCATGGCAAAAGACAAATAAAAGAAATAAAAGAAATTGAAACAATTGTGTCCGAGGTAGAAGCCAGAGTGTTGATGCCAAAAACCGCATTATGGACCAGAGGAAAAAGAAGGAGACTGGTGGAGGATCCAGTTACGTTTGCGATCAACCCTATGTTATTTGAGGGAGAGGGAGGTATCATAACTTTTATACAGTTAAATAAGCCAACAGACGTTATGTAAATATCACTGTGATCTACCAATCCCCCCACCCCGTGCTGTGTGTAGACATGACGATGCAAAAGGAAGCTCCCACACTGTTAACATTCATAAGCACTTTATTATTATTTTGGGGAAATTTGTGTATTAATGAATGTGATGGGGAAAACCTGACAGTTGAGTGCCGTTGAGACTTGTCTTTAGTAATATCTGAGAAAGTCTATTGTAAATAGAAAGAGTGTAACATGCAATTCTAAAGTGATTCACTTCAACCATCTGTATTTGTGCACAGCTCTAACTTTCAGTACAGTAGACACCTAGGAGGTGTCTGTGGATGTAATTTATGTTAAACAGTAAGTTGTACAGTTAAATACTGTGAAGGAAATAATGCACTTTAATTGCACTGAATGTCTGCACTATTTAAGTCATTGATGTGATGTGTAGTATACCTTGTGTCAAGTAATATGTAAATTGCAGTATATGAAATTTGTTGGAAAATGGGTTCAATAGATTGACTGAATAAAAGTAACTGCTGAAGTGAAGAAATGAAATTGTGTTTTCTTTTGAAGGTTCATGGCAGATACATACATTCAGCCCTCAGATGCAATCTGGAGGTAAATGTAATAAACTTGTTGTAATTGCTTCGATTTTACCTGCTTCATACCAGTGTTAATTTTGTTGACAAATCATTTCCGTTATAGTTTTCGTTAACAACCTTTTAGACATATGGTTTTACAGCATGTGCACTTTTTGTAAGTTGTCACTGAAGTATTTTGCTATAGTTATTGAGTATTCATGAAGAAGGTCATGACTGAACAGTGTATGAACAGTGTATTCAGGGAGAGCAGATCACTGTTCATTGGTTCTTTTGTTTTGAGATGTTTGTTTCAAATAACAAAAGCTAAAGCTGTGCCTGTTTTTATTGCACAATCAAACCTTAATTATGACAGTATGACAGATATATATATATCAAAGGATTTTAGTCGACTAAATCTGCTGTGGATTTAGTTGACTAAAATTCTTTGATATTTAGTCAATTAAAAACTACAAAAAGTTAAAAAAAAATGTTGATGACTAAAATGTGACTAAAATGTAATTTAATTTTAGTCACATTTTAGTCATCAACATTTTTTTTAGACTAAGACTAAAATAAAAACTAAATCAAAAATTGCTGCCAAAATAAACACTGCTTCATACAAGCACATTTGTTCCCACGGGCCTCAAATCTGGGACCCATAACATACAACATCCCTGATACTACTGTTTACTGCTTACATTTGCACTTTAGCCACTTTAAAATCTGTTTACATTGTTCATGGACATTTTGGATAGTCATAACATTTATGACATGATAACCTGTACATACTTATTATTTTGTATCTATTTTCTATTTTATTGTATTCTATATTTCAAGCTGCTCACTTGTGCATTAATTGCCCCTTGGCGACAAATAAAGTTTTCTGAATCGGAATAAATTAATGATTTTTTTTTCATTAAAAGTCTTTTTAGTGAATGTGGTTTTATATGCTCTGCATGTACGTAAAAAGGATGTGTTTGCATAGTCTTGGTTGCACAAAAGCTCTCTTTAATGTAGTGCTTATGTTGCACTGTATCTGATCCACACAATCAGTTATGCTTATTAATTGTGAGCATTACCATAGTTTACAATTATCAGTGTTGCTGGTATTATTGTGATCTGCACTTCCATATTGATATGAACTTAATCAATATGAGTGAGTGATCACAGCACATGTTATGCTTATGCTTGATAGCATAACAACAGCTCGGTGCAACGGCTGATAATGAATTTAGTTCCACCAATAAATTACATTAAGAGAGGAATCTGAAAACAGTATCTCCAAAAAACACATGTTCTTGTGCTTACTGAGCGGCACAGAGCAGCTGAGGTACAAGGTTTCACTGTAACCCTTCACTAAATCCAGCAAATGATAGGATTGTTTGCTAATGTTTGCTATACTCACTTAGATCCCCCCCATCCTTGTGAGTCATCCGACAAATGACAGCATCTTCTTTTTTATCCTCAGCAAAAGGAGACAGAGCTGAATGTTTATTAGAATAGACTGCAGTATGAGCAGCTAATAAATGACATAGCCCGAACAGAAATTCTCTAGTGTTTCCTGCGTGTAACCTAGCACAAATTTTTCATTTCACTTGGAATTTATCAGCGCATTTATTTCAGGCAGCATTCCTTTTTGCTGAAAGCTTCCCGTCAGGCACACATACACAGCATTTTGAAAGAATTAATGTAGCTTTATATATGTTCACCATATTACCCCATAATGTACAGGTAGAGGAGGTATTTCAACTTTTGTTCCTCTGTCTATGAGAGCATTGTCTTTGTCACTACACCTTCTGAAGACAACTACCTTGTTCTAATCAGGTTCTCCTGCTATGGCAGCGTGTATTGGATCACTTTAGCATCCTTAGCTCCATCGAGCTCTCTGTGACTTCAATAAGATTGGCAGGAAACTACTGGGACACAGTGACTGAGGACTGACCTTGTCTGGGACAAACATTCAACGTTATTGAGCCAGGGTGGTGATGACAGCTGAGAAATGTTGGGTTACATTAATGAGAATACATCATTGGCTAAAATTGTCTTCATATTGACCTCCTTGAAAAGAATGGGCTCATTTTTGAGGTGGCCAGAGCAGAGATCCTGAAGCAGGGGAGGGATAGATAGGAGAGTCCAGAAATGGATGCTCTATGTGTATGTGTGTCAGACTGCTATGCAACTGCACATGTAATATTTGCATTTTTTTAGGTTGTCCAATCACTATTAAAACCAAGTTGCAGCCAAGCAGAAGAAAAAATGCAGTCCTTTTATTGCCTGGTGAACGTGTAAAATTGTCCACCGTTGTCCAAATGTTTACAAAATCATGCAAAATAATGCAAAATCATCTTATACCTCTTGATAGCTGTGTGGCTGTAAAAGCAAGACTAAGTATTTTATATAATTAAGGTGTGACCTTTTTGAGTGACAGGCAGGTGCCTGTGGAACCCATATGTATAGAAAATATGTAGTAAATATGGTAATTTTTTTAGCTGCCTTGGTATGTAGTTGTCAGGATCATACAGTTATTTTAAGAACTGGCCAAATGTTGGAGGAAGAATTTCTAGAGGACAGGAATGCTCAACAGCTTCAGCTGACTGGAAAGCTCTCATGCCAGTCTTAGCTACATCTGACTGTTTTTTGAATTATTTGAACACATGCGAGATGACGCCATAGAGGAACTACCATCATTTTTACTCTCTTAATTTTGTGTGATGTCATCTTCCCTTACTATGGATACTAGTCTGACTTTCTAGTTTTATAGGTACTTGTATTAGGTATTAAAGTTACATTCAGGTGCATATATGAGAAAGTCTAAATGGTGCACTGGTTGTTACGGCCCCCGGGCCGTTTGTATATGATTTATGGATTGTATGTGTGTGTGAACTTAATGAATGGACACTGAACAGGCTGAGCTGGAGCTGCATTGATTGGGGGACCGAAGACCTGCCGCTGCATGATTGGTTTGCTCCTCAACCAATCACCAGGCTGCACTTCAGGAAGCCCATTGAAAAGGCGACGGAAACTACACACCGACGGGGAAAAGACTTGGAGCCGCGTTTGGCATGAGTTCTCTCCCCCTCTCTCTCTGGCATAGCTTAGTTGATTGCTTGCTTTTTGTTTAAAGTAATAAGAACTGGTTAGTTGTGTTTCGCCTCGTGTTCGTTTGTATGTTCATTTGTAACCTGTATTGTGGGAACCGCTTTTGTGTGAACCCTTTTGGTAAGCGGTCTCTTTTGTTTTCGTTTGTTTTTCTTCTTTTGGTGAAAATAATCAACACAAAGCAAAATAAAATAAAATTTGTTCAAAAGAACAGCTAGCCTCTTTGCTATGGGCTAGCCACCACCATAACTAAAGTCATGATACTGTCTCTGAGCTCTACACCAATAAATGACGCCATCATATATTATGGTAATTATTGAGCTGTTGTTCTGTTGTTTTAACACCTTCCATAATGACAGTGGGGCAGTAAAAATGATCTACTTGGCAGTTCTAGGGGATTTTAGGTAGCCACAATTTCATTGCAAAAAAAAAAACACACATAAACAAATATAACTTTTTTCAGATGTATCTGTTCCTTATTTATAAATATAAAATCATCCCGCTGTCAAGTCATGCAGTCTGTCATGTACAATGGTACACCCCACTCGTCTTCTTCTGTACAAACTGGAATTTCCCTCACTTCCTGTTTTCCCATCCAAGCATTTCTAAATTCTAAATATTCAATTGTGTAAGTAAACTTTGCAGCAAAGATTGCAGATTGCACTTGTCACTTTTCCCATTGTTAGATAGATAGCAAAGAACACAATCGACAGAATTACTCAAATATAATCAAGTCAAAAATCAAGCTGATGCCTTAAAAAGGCTGTGGGGTTGAAAGGGTTAAAGCAGGTCTGGCAGGTTTTAGCAATCCCAGCAATATAAAAATAATGAGAAGTATAATTATAATTTGAATAAATAAATAGAAACAGTCTTTATACAACCAAACATTATATTGTGCAAACAACAGTATATTGTGCAAACAAAATAAAATAAAATAGTGCAGCATTAAGTAGTTCAAGTTGTGCTAATGGTAGTATAAACAGTATGAAGTTGTGACACTAAACAGTAGTGCTCATCTGTCACACAGAGGTGAGTGTACAGTGCAGTGGCGTAGGAAGCATTAAAAATGTGGGGGGGGGGGGGGGGGGGCCTGTGGGTGGGTGGTGAAAAAAGTACATTAGTATATTATGAAATATAATATAATAATATGAAGTAGTTGCAATTTCCTGCGGATTTTAACAGGTTGTAGTGCTATTTTACCTACAGAAGTAAACAATGACTATTTCAGAGACAGATTCAACAAAAACTCATTTATTTTAAAACACAGTGACAAACAGAAACTAATTCCAAGTGAAACAACAGTTTTATCAACCACACTGGTGCTACTACACTAACAGATTATACAAAGCCTCCATATCTGAGGCCTTCTCTCATTTACAGAGACAAAAGTCTGGCAAATCTCCCTCATGTCCACCTGATAGAGTTTTCCTGTCATCACTCACCTCAGCAATAGAACTTACTCCACTGGCCCTACATGATGGCCCTGCCTCTGACTCACTCTCAGTACCAACCTCAAATATGGAGTAGAGAGATGGAGATAGATTGTGCTTTACTTTTCAATTAACAACCAATATACGTGAGCTTTCAAATATATATCATCAATAAAATAACATCAGCATGTTGATTTAACAAAGTGGTCTATCATTTGAGTTTCAAAAAGTTGTTGGACTATGAACCAAACTGCTTGGTTCTTTATTTTTATTTGCTTATAAAACTGCTCAAATCACAACAAACCTTGTGGATGTGTTTATAATGATGCACTGCCTTATCTGCTACATCAGTGTTTCCCTGTTCATATAATGCACCACTGTATCCTGACGGTCCATCACATGTATTTTATTCTTGCTGATAAGAATAGGAGCAGGTGGCTGTGCACTAGCTAGGCGAGGCTGAAGCTAGCAGGCTAACAGGAGCTAACCTGGCCTCATTACAATATGGGTTAATGCTGAAAACAACTCTAAATTTCCGTGTCTTTGTTAGGAATCTCCTCATGTCCATTGTGTGTGGGGAGGGAGCAGAAAAGGCAAACAACATGTCGTCAGACAAATAATACCGTCTACTGTAACTAAAAGTTTGTTGTTTCTAAAGTAAACAGTAGCTTCCTCCCAACTTTTCTAAGTTGATTTAACATCAACCTAACATCACCTGGGGCCATGTAACAAAGCAGTAAGGCTTCAGCATGAGCTGGACTTTGTAGGATGACACTGACGTTACCTCCTCCAGCTTCGACCAGCACCGAGAGGCACCGAGAGGCGAAAGGCACTGGCTTTCTTAGCTCCGTTACTATAGTAACGGTATTGCAGCGCTGTGGTAACCAGGAAAACATGGAGTGGATTTTGGAGGTGAGGTTATTCTCTTATGAACCAAGTGGAACTGAGTTTTTTCATGAGCAATCGAAACAGCGTTAGGTGGAGTTTCCAACTCAGTAAATGTGGGGGGGGGCCGTCCAAACAGGTCATTTTAAAATGTGGGGGGGACACATCCCCCTCTGATATAATGGCAGCTACACCTATGGTACAGTGATATTGTAAACGGTAGGAATGATTTCCGGCAAAAATTCAAACAAAATGTGAGCTTTTATTAAATACAGACAGCAAAATCCCTTACAAAAATAAGAAATAAGAAAATCTAAAGATCCAAAACATAGCTGAAAACAAACCAGAAATTAAGACCTCAAGCCAGTGAAGGGTGAAATAATTTATTCTGCACTGTGTTAACATGCAGTGTGTGTTCACATATATGGAAGTGTGTCCCAAACATGAAGTATTAATTTTTATAAGTGTTTATTAATTAGTAATGTGTTTTTATTGGTGTTTATGTGTTAGGAAGTTTTTATTGAAAATCAAAGTAACTCGAGGATACTGAATGTATTAAGAAGTATTTTCATTGTGTGTCATATAACTTTGTTTTCTGCAGTTCAGGCTGTGGCAGATGAGACCAGTTTTTTTTCTTCTGCTCTCTGGAGAGAGCTCCGGTTGGTATGAGATGGTCATAAATTTGGACTAAGGACAGCAGCACCTTACATGATAAAAGCTAGATTCTAAAGGAATGTGTTTTTCTCATGAGTGCCTCATAGAGCCCAATTTATGATCGACCCCCTCCCCAGATCGAACTCACAACCTGTGAGATTTAAGGAATTGAAGCTTTCACCTTATTAGGCAGTAAACACTAATGGCCTATTCGCTGTATGACCCAGGGTCTGCAGGGGGGGCAGTAGATGCCCCTGTGGGCCGGCAGGCAGGAACGCCCCTGGGGTATATGAATGTGTGAATTCTATGTCTAGTGGTTGTTGCTGCCTGGTTGTTGGTTGTTCTGTTCTTGTGTTGTTCTTGTTTGGTTCTTTGTGTGCAACAACCCAGAGCTCTGTTAGTGCAACTCAGAAATTATTCAATAAATTGTAATCTTGAGACCAGAATTTATCCGCTCTTTCCTCATAAACCAACTCGGGGAGGTGATCAGAAGGAAAGCAGGGGATTTTCACCCCGACACCAGACACAGGAGAAAAGGTTGGCAACACAGCCAAAAAAAAAGACAGGAAGCAAGAATCTAGGGTCACTAGGGGCTAAAACAGGCAGACTGTCAACAGGGGAAAAGTTCCAGTGGAGCAGGGAGGCCTTTTTTGGCCCGAGGCCAACAGCAACAAGTACTAGGAACCTCAGGTGGCTGCACAGGCAGAGCAGGGATACTCCAGGGTCTGGGCAGACCTTCTGGGTCTAAGGGTAGGAGGCTTCCTGAGGCAAAGGAGAGGACCCACATGGGTTTGGGCAGGCAAATATCAACATCGGCCCAATACTGCAGCTGGGGTGTTATCCACACACACAGCCAAAAGTAAAATTTGTTCCTTCCAGTTTCAATCCTTCCAGGATTAGGGAGATTTTAATTTTACAAACTGTAATTGGAATTGTTCAAAACCAAAGAAGCACTTTTTAAATAAGGGTTATTGTTTCCCTACAGCAGTTCAATAGCTTTAGGTAGTTCATTAGCAGAATCAGTGGTTCAGTGCAGCAATTGTGCACATGGACATGTATCTTCTCTCTCCCTGTAATTAAATCAAATTATTCACAAAGAAGGTTCTCATTCATTGAGCTGAGGATGTTTAACACTGTCCACTACTGCTGTTAAAAGTGACTGTAATTAGTGTTTTATTTAATGCTGTCTTTTAAGGAGCCACATGCACTTAATGGAGTGTTAATCACATGATTCTCAGTAAGATCACTGAAGCAAGAAGCCAAACTGTGTTATATTTTAAGCTTTCAAATAATTAGTTATTAAAAAAAATTAACAGCTGTACAGTTGTCATGAAAAGGAAACATTTTAATACACCAAAACCTTGTTTTGTACCACACTGTTTTAAGATGCAGGTCTAAAGTGATTTACTCACTGTTGGAGTCTAAGAGACTTCAGGTTTTTTTAAGTTTTAATGCAAATGGTATGCTACAAGCTACGTTGTCAAAATCAGTATGTAGTGTCCGTTTAATAGGCAACTATAGTCCCTGACAGGGCTCTCAAGTCTCGTGCATGCAGACACGCAAGTTGTCACACACTAACACGCCAGACATGGCATTCCTCACACAGAGAAATGATTCACTTCACCGCACACAAATTCCCATATAATATCCTATAAACGAGTCAAAGGCAGGCTACTGTGCGCTCATATAGCTGTCTGGAATTAGCGACCTATCGGCCAATCACAAAATAGAATTTTATTGTTGCCGGGTGAGGTGCTTGTAGTCAGCTGCAGAGCCATACAGCTGGCACTTATATTGTAATTGTAATGGAGGCTCTGCTCCAATGTGTCACTGGTTGGGGGTTTGCCACTGTGTGTCAGCCTGAAGACATTTTAACAGCATGGCTAGCATTGCTAAACTAGCACACGAGAGATTATAAGAGCACAGAAAATGTATTGAAGTAAAAGCATTAAATTCATCAAAATGATGTAGTCAAATAAATTGACTTTTGAAGTAGGAGGAAAATATATAATACTCCAATAAGATAAAATAAAATTTTAATAATCCCGGAAGGAAATTATTTTGCCAGAGGTTTCAAGTATCTCCTTAGGACAGGGGTCACCAAATTGTGGACCGTGGTCCGGGTCTGGACCCAGAAGCTGTCCTATACGGACCCACACTTATAATCCAAACAGCAGGTTATTCTTTAAAACCTGACGGGGCCCTTCTATTTTAACTGCCGCAGCTTTCATTGACGGTTTTCATTTACGGTAGTGGCGCACAGAAACGCACAGACCAATTGCATACGAGTGTATCCATCCCACGTCCGCTCTGCACTTTCACACACTCACCACTTTGTTCTGCTGTACCTGTGCTTGCAAAGAAAGTTGCATTCACAGTTTCTGTGACCTGGAACGGTACATAATTGCATTCAGAATTTAGTACAGATCTCAATAACCATCATTGGATGGAGGAGGATGAGGGAGTAGACGACCCAAGCAAAGGATTACAGATTATTTTCAAGCATACTGAATAGAAATGATATTTGAACATTTTAGCTGGCATAAGTTTTGTTATCTAGCGGTGGATATGTAGCAAAGTATTGTAAGTATTATAAGTTAAGGAAATTAACGAAAGATTTTGTCTTAAGTGATAGTATTTCCAGCATTGCGATGAACATACACGATTTCTCGAAGCAAGGGTCCGAATATATATATATATATATAATCGGACCTTTGCTTCGAGAAATTTTCTCTAACTGGACCTCTTCAACTTGAAATTGAATACCCCTGCCTTAGGAGATACAGGTGACTCTTTTCCCTTCTTGTACATTAGTGTTTATGGACCAGTCCAGATTGTTTTCGATGTGGACACCCAGACACTTGTAGCTGTCCACAATGTCCACATTTGTACCTTTGAAGCTGATCGGGTTTGAGAGTGTCCGGTGCTTTCTGAACTCTACCACCTTTTCTTTTGTCTTTGTGACATTGGGCTGCAGGTGGTTTTGTCCACACCACTCCACAAAGCTGTCCACCACACTTATGTACTCTGCCTCTCGACCTCTGCTGGAAAACCCTGCAGTTGGGAGGACTGTGAGCAGTGTCTGAGGTCCGATGTATAGAGAGTGAACAGGAATGGAGACAGTACTGTGCCCTGTGGTGCCCCCATGCTGCTCACTATAGTGTCCGAGGCGGTGTTCCTCAGCCTCACGTATTGTGGTGAGAGAGTTAGTGATCCAGGTGACCAGTAGCGTCTCTACCTGCATGTCCAGGAGCTTCCTCCTCAAGAGGGCAAGTTGTACAGTGTTTACCACATTGAAAAAGTAAAAAAAAAACTTTCTGTTCAGTGAATAAAGTACAGATCTGGCTTTTTACAACTTTCCATCTCTGAATGTAACCTATGCTCTGAATGCAAGCTGTAGAGGAGGAGGTGAAAGACAACCATCAGGAGAGAGGGACAGAATAACCACCACTGTTCCATACGTGTTTTCCTTTATTTAATTTGTCTGTTGTTTTGTTTGTTTAGAAAGGCATAGCTAAGACAATTTATTTAATATAGCAAAATTGAGTGTAAAGTGAAGAGACAATGACCACTGTAGTGTTATCTTTGTCAAAGTCACATGTCAAAAGAATTTCCTCATGGATTAATGAAGTTTTATGTTATCTATCTTTAAAAAAGAACTAGAGAAGGACAGATCAACCTGTCTCTGGAAACAGGATATGTACCACAGGCTTTTAAAACTGCTGTGATCATTCCTTAAAAAACCTTCACTGGACCCGGACGTCTTAGAAAACTACAGACCGATCTCCACCCTCACCTTTATTTCTAAAATACTTGAAAGAGCTGTTGTAAGTCAGCTAAATGACCACCTGCATAGGAACAGTCTGCTGGATGCTTTCCAGTCTGGATTCAGAGCCCATCACAGCACAGAAACAGCACTGCTTAAAGTCACTAATGACCTCCTCATGGCATCGAACTGTGGACCGTCATTCTACTGGATCTCAGTGCTGCCTTCGACACATTAGATCATCGCATCCTGCTACACAGATTAGAACACAAGATCAGGATTACAGGAACAGCACTGCACTGGTTTAAATCATATTTATCTGACAGATTTCACTTTGTTCATGTTAATGATGTTTCCTCCTCATGTACAAGGGTTAATCACAGTGTTCCACAGGCTTCTGTGCTCGGACCGATCCTGTTCACCCTCTACATGCTCCCTCTAGGAAACATCATCCAGAAGCATGGCATAAACTTTCATTGTTATGCTGATGATACCCAGCATGAAGCCTGAAGAAACGGAGCCGCTAGTCAGACTACAGGTATGTCTAAAGGACATAAAGGACTGGATGACCTCCAACTTTTTACTATTAAACTCGGAAAAGACTGAGGCCATTGTTTTTGGACCTAAACATCTCAGAACTAGTTTATCAGATAATACTTTGATCTTTGATCAAGACATGTCATTTGTCTCTCATATTAAACAGGTCTCCGAGACCGCTTTCTTTCACCTACGCAATATTGCTAAGATCAGAAGCATCCTCCCTCAGAGTGATGCTGAAAAGCTCATCCATGCTTTTGTCACTTCAAGACTGGACTACTGCAACTCTTTATTGTCAGGATGTCCACATTACTCCATCAACAGTCTGCAGCTGATCTCTGAGTGCAGGTTTACTTGTAGTTCCTAGGATTCATAAAAGTAGAATGGGAGGACAAGCTTTTAGCTACCAGGCACCGCTACTATGGAACCAGTTACCAGTCTTGGTCCGAGAGGCAGACACTGCCTCCACCTTTAAGACTAGACTTAAAACTTTTCTGTTTAGTAAGGCGTACAGTTAGCCTTAGACCTAGTGTGTAGGGCTGGTAGGTATAGTTACAGTCGCCTCAGCCACAGGTAGAACAGGTGTCATAGGGCTGATAAAATCTTAACTTTTAGCACAGCTATGCTGCTCAAGGCCTACGATGTCCGGGGGCACAAACATGATCCACTGAGCAGTTTCCAACTCACCCTTTACTCTCCTTAGTCTGGCTCACACTGGTCTCAAGACCTGCATCCTGACCTGCAGTCCGGCCCGTGAAGTCTCTCTTGCCCTACGTTGTCGGGGGGCACAAACATGACCCATTGAGCAGTTTCCAACTCACCCTCTGACCTCTCCTCTACTCTCCATAGTCTGGCTCATACTGGTAATATCGTCTCATAATCTGTGTTTACTGTCTTCCTCGTAGTTTTGCGCCTCGCTCTCGCTCTTTCTCTGTCTCTTTACAGGTCTCAACACCCATGCTGACCTGCAGTCCGGCCCCTGAACTCTCCCTAGGCCTACGTTGTCACGGGGTACAAACATGACCCATTGAGCAGTTTCCAACTCACCCTCTGACCTCTCCTCTACTCTCCTTAGTCTGGCTCATACTGGTAATATCGTCTCATAATCTGTGATTACTGTCTTCCTCGTAGGTTTGTGCGTCGCTCTCTCTCTCTCTCTTTTCAGGTCTCAAGACCTGCATACTGACCTGCAGTCCGGCCCCTGATCTCTCCTGTGCTCATCGACTTCATCAGCCCCTGCTGCTCATCTTTGCTGTTCTGCAGAAGCAATAACACCAAATCCACTACAAATCCACAAGTCCAATTAAGATGCACCAAGAGACCGCTTGTCAGGATTTGTTTGGGATAAGGCAGAATATAAGACAAAAACGCAGAACAAAACTGCATTGCATCCTAATCTAATCACTTTGTTGTGACCTAACGGTCACAACAAAGGAAGCAGTGACTTCCAGCCCTGCTGGGAGATGTAGTTCCTCCAGTGAGACCTGAGTCAGCCTCATGGCCACCGCACAGATGGCCAGCTTTAGAGAGTAAGCCTGCAGAGAAGTCGTATTTCTGTTGCTTCTACTTTCAAATCTTATTAGCTTATTATTAGTTAAATCTTTGCCTTCTAGCTTGTCTCTCTCTCCACCACTATATCTCACAACACCGGCATCACTGCAGAGGTTGCACCTAGTCTGTGCTCAAACTTTCTATTGTTTTTCCACTGTGACCAAGACCTCAAGATACTTAAACTTCCCCACCTGGCACAAACCCCTAACCTGGAGGAAGCATTCCCTCCTTTACTGGAAAAATAAATAACATGGCAGTTGATTCTCATGTCATAGTCATGTGACCTCGCAGATGCCCTTGCTACCATGGCTAGACCTCAAAAAACACTAACAACAGCAAGAGCAAGACCTACTTTGAACAAGTGAATTTCAGAATCCGTGTGTACACAAACCTTATAATCCATAAAAAAGCAGTCAAGGCACCCCATGTTCCTAAAGCACCTCCCATAGAAACCCCTTAGGGGACCTGTTTATTAACTTCCAGGTTCACAAAGTGCATGTACACAGGTTTGGCATACTCCCAGGTCCCCCAGATCTTCTGCAAGTGACTAAAACCTATAATCTTCGTTCGGTGTTATTCACCAGGAAAACTGAGGAAGTGATATCCTAAAATGATTAGTACTACTCACTTTTTAGATAATTGAACAATTCAGTATTGTTTTGTTTTGTTGATTTTTTTTTTAAACATGTTTATTGTTACTTTGTGTGTATACCAAGAAATGCATAAATTTAAAACTTAACTGTAGCGTCACTTTAAATGACTTTCCCTTTATATTTCATTATGACACTTCTCATGGATGTGGTTGTCTATCAATCAACACAAATAAGCCTGGCTCTGGTTTCTGATTCCTTTACAATTAGCTGCTTTGCCTGACTTGATGAGTTGGATTTCATATTAAAGTACAGGGTTGCAAATTAGTACTAGCCACCAGGCAAATCAAATGCTTCTGAATGTTTGGCAGTGACAGGAAAGCCTGTCAACCATGCCAGAGACACTGGCAGGAAACGCGCCATCATTTCCACATTATTTTCACCTTTTGAAGTAAATTTGGAAGGTGGAAGAATGCCTCCTCCACCAAAGACAGTGTAAGATACATTGTGTTTATATAACCAATACTGCCAGCTTGCCATAGTAAAGGGAAGTTAGCTTCTGCAACTCAGAGCCTCCAGCCATGACATTGAAAATAACAGCATGTTGGACAAAGACTTTAAATGTCCAGTGGTTTGAAGATGTGTTGTTGTGCATCTTAAACCACCTCAAGAACATCATTCATAGTCATTGCATATTGTTTTTCATCTGCTGTTTAACTAAGCCGGTTTACTTCCTCATACACAGAGGTATATGACCTTGACATGTTCATTTACAGATAAGATGTCCTCTCTGAACAACCAACAAAAGACATGCAGCCCATTAAATGCTCCCTTTGGCCTGTGCACCATAACCAAGGTAATCCATTGAAGAGTTACAACATTTTACTTTACTAGCTGAGATAACAAAGTGCTTACATAACAAGAAAAAGACAGGCATATTAAACATCATTTAAAAAAATCTATTGTTTATTCAGACCCTGGTGTTCATTATTGAGCGCTGACACTGCTGCCTGTCTGCAGCTTGGTAAAGATTATGTAGACAGGCCACAGGACTGCTGGGAAAAGGTTTAGTGCACAAATGAGACAAATACAAGCATTTAAGGACAGGAAAACATTCACATCTGTTAAACACGGGGGTGGTACTATTAAGGTTTGGTCCTTTTTTACTGCATTTGAGCTAGAATGACTTTCCATCATTAATGGAACAATGAATTCTGTATTAAGCTGTTCATATGAGGAAACCCACCAGCATCTCAGTATTGAAGCTGTTCTGTACTGACGAACTGGCTAAAATTCCTCCAAGCAGTTGTGCACTATTTTCCCAAACAAACAAAATTGCATAAAGTATGCATGAAGAAATTTTTGTTTTATTTATTTGAGTGGGTTCACTCTGTCTACTACTTGACTACTACTTTCCAGACTGGTGTAAAAATATTATTATTGTGTCTATTATCTGTGTCTGTACACAACCTTACTGGCAAAAGCACAGATTCAGCACCAAATGTTAAAAAAAAATAATGAAATCATTGGCATGCTGAGAGGTTACAACAAAGATACAGTCTTTGTTACAATTCTGTCTCTAGCTTTCTCCAAATATCAGCTATCCTGTTTGCGTCAAGTGGCAGCTAACTGCCTAAGGGCAGCAGGTTCTGACTAGAGGAAGGGTGGAGATATTTGAAGGTCTAGAACGAGGAGCTTGTTTTCTTTTACATGGCTTATTCATAGAATTTTGGGGAGGTCAATCAAAGTTTTACATAATTCAAGGGGTTAGATGCAATTTTACTATTCTACTCAAACCCAAACACTAATAAAAAAATAGATGTGGAGAAGACAGTGAGTGTGATGAGAATAGGGTAAGGTTTTTCTATAATTAAAAGACAATCTTGACAGTTAAAGTTACATGTTGAAAATATGAGTTTGTTTTCCTTTGTAAAAGCTGATGTATGATGTTATGACAACACAGATGACTACACACTGGGTCTTAGGATATTTTTTTTGTTTTCTTCACAAATGGACAAGTTCTAAACCCAGATCCAAATGTCGGCTACCTAACTGCTTTAATTTGGCATTCGACGGCATTCTGTTTGTATGTTTTGTTTCTGTGGCCTAAAAATCAATACAAGTTCAACATGAGATGAGACAAAAATTTGGCACTGATGCAAATTATCTGCCAGATCCTGGGTGTCTCCCTTTCTGATTGGCTCTGAAAGGAGACCATTCAGACCAAATATGCCAATCAACAGTCAAGGAGACAACCTTTTTAAAATGGCTGCAGAATGGACACTAGCTACATACCGCACAGTTTCTTTGGCAGTAACATCATATGGAATAGAAGATACAGAGAAGATTAAAAAAGATTTGAAAACCCAGCAACTTATTATCACCAATGCCTGGGCTGCCACAATGGATAGTTAATCCTAAAACAGTGTGATGAGTAAAGTCTGAGATCAAGCAGCACAGCAGTGTACCGTAACTGTCTTCAATAAGGCATTAAAATAAAACAACACACACAGTATCACAAGGACACAAAACTATTGCATCCTGGGCAACAGTCTAGAGCAATTGCCATTTTATTTGCTGTTGTGTGCTGGGGCAGCAGACGGATGGCAGCGGACACAAACAGACTCAATAAACTGATCAGAAGGGCCGGTGATGTTGTGGGGGTAGAGCTGGGTTCCCTGACAGCAGTGTCAGACAGAAGGTGTCAGGGCTGATACAAGATGGAGGACACGAACGCAGCGGAGCCGGAAGTAAAAGGCAAATCTCAGTGTTTAATTCAGGCCAAAGTTCGGTACACGAGTAATCAGTCAGCGTGGCAAAAGTATCCAAAAGGGCACAGGCAAAACCAGTGGTCAAAGTCCAAACCAGTGATCAGTACACAGGAGTTCAGTCCGCGAGGCAAAGGTATCACAAAGGGCGAAGGCAACAAACAGTAGTCAGATCCGAAACAGGTCATTCACAAGAAACTCCAAAACTCACTCGAAAAACTCACTAGGGAAATCACAAGAGCGGAAGGCTACTTGTACGGCTGTGTCGCTAGGATAACTCACAAGACGAACTGGCAACAAGAGGGAGGAAACACACAGACTTTATACACAGGAGGGCGGGAAGACAATAGGACACAGGTGAAGCACATTAGGGCGGAGCAGGTAATCACAGGAGGGGGAAGGGAGCACACATGAGGCAGGGGAAGTAAACAGACCTGAAACACAAGGGAAAAGACAAGTACCAAAATAAAACAGGAAGTAACTAGTAAAACTCAAATTAATGCACACAGAAAACAAACTATCAAAATAAAAGCCCTGGCTCAGACCCTGACAGAAGGATGCTGTCTAATCTGCAGGGGGATCCCGGAGAACAGCTTCCATCCTCTCTACCATGTGCTGCTGAGGTGCTGAGTACTTTCAGTGCTAGACTGATCCCTCCTAAATGCACCACTAAGCGCCACAGGAGGTCATTCCTTTCTGTGGCCATCAAACTGTACAACTCCTCCCTCTGAGATCAGACAATCTGATCTAACACACTGTCTTCTTAATTATATCCATATTGCATTTATTGTAGATGCTGTCCGATTTTACTGCATACAGTATAAATTGTATTATATATGACTATCAGCTTTCACACACCTGGATTTAACTATCCAGGATTTAACTATTAGCCCTATTGAAACCCTAGGGATTATTATTAGGGCCCGAGCACCGAATGGTGCAGGAGCCCTATTGAAACCCTAGGGATTATTACCCCCCCCCCCCCCCCACCCCCCTTTGATCGCATTTTTGGAGGCCTTAACATGCCCCAAAAAAGAAATTTGTTGACTTTTGAAACACATGGGAAAATGGCGCCCCCTAATGCGTAGCCCCTCTGGCCGGTTTGACACAGGATTATGAAAATTAGCACACATATGTATCACCCCAAGAAGCACAAAAAAGTGTATTGGACCCCCCCCCCTCCAAACTGTCACTGTGTCCACTTAGGACACCATTCCAAAACTCTTACAAAAGTCTTACTGTGTGGCCGGGGCGTGGCCTCAAAGTTTGACCATTTCATAGGAAACAGGAGGAGGTTTTTCTGCCTGCCCCTCTGGCCTGTTTTGAGTAGGATCATGAAAATCGGCACACATATGCATCAGCCCAAGATGCACAAAAATGTCTCTTGGACCCACCCTCAAAACCCAACAGGAAATCCGCCATCTTGAAATTTATGTTCATTTTTGGCGATTTGTGACTGTCCTACAAAACTTTTCACACCTCGCATACTTCATCCAATTGAGCTGAAACTCACTGTGTCCACTCAGGACACCATAGGGAATAGACGCATTCCAAAACTCTTACAAAAGTATTACGGTGTGGCGGGGCGTGGCCTTAAAGTTGACCATTCTCCACTACAAAGGAACTCGCTCTATTTTCTGCAGTACCACCCACATACTTCATGCAATGTGGACAAAATCTTACAGTACTGCTATGGACCCGAGTCTGAACAGATATATATGTTAATAGGCTGATACGGTCATAGCACCACCTACTGGCAACAGAACTTTGTCTTGTAAACGTTTGTTTGTACAGCTTTAAAAATGAGAGGAGAGCATAGGAGAGGGGACTGCGATGGCACCTTGGATCACAAGGCGTGCGAGGGCCCACAATGCTGCTTGCAGCTTTAATTAATGTTTAGAATTTTATTAGGTTTTATTTTTATTCTACTCTTACTATTTTACCTTATTTTGTATTTCTAACCTGTTCTTTTGAGTATACATGGAGCACCTGGAATGGAAGCAATTTCCCCCTGGGATCAATAAAGTATTTCTGATTCTGATTCTGATTCAAAGTTAGAGACACCAACTATGAATCCTGCCTCAGTTGTCATATTTAACTATTACAGCTGGGACACACTTGAAATTGTAAATGACAAAAAAGGCCAATAAATAAATGGTTTATGTGCTCTCATTATCTCATAATATGTGTTAGATATTTTATGTGACTCACTTAATGGAAGTTGAAGCCTAAAATTGTGATACACAGGTTAACATTTTGCCACATTTGGGATAGTCAAGAGCGCTAATGTACTTAGAATAGTCGGAATGCCCAATGGCCCAGAGGCAACTCTTTTATTCCCATTATATCACACATAAAAGTCTGAATAGATATAAGAGAAGCAGCTTTTAAATCCCAGGTCTCATGAGATGTCAGATTGTTCTGTGTGGCGGCAAGAGAGGCCTGATCAGGACAAGATCAATTTGAGTTGTTGCGCTGATCAGTGAAGCAGGCAACTGTGTGGGGTTATGTATTTTACTCTGACATGTATCACCAAAGTGTAGTCCCAGGACTGTACAGCAGACCATCAGGATCTTGAATGTACTGTCTCACTTTATCACAGTTCTTCAGCCCTGGCTTCAGACTATAACTTCCGGAACGACTTACCCGGTAGCTGCTGCAAGGATATGATGCAGAAGCAAAACTCTCTACCAGCTGCAATCACCATACCACTTAAATACCATTAAGAATGTCACTTTGTTATGCAAATACCTTGCCAGATGGCTTAAGATCTTTCAGTGTCTGAGTCCTACATGATAGCAATACTAAAATCTATAGGACAGCCTCTGAATGATTGATCATTTGAAGGCTTTTATGCATCTTCACTGGAAAAGTTTACCCATTCTCTTCTGTGTTGCAGTACATTAATTATGTTTTAATAGGTTGCAGTAATGATGAGTTCCAAAATATTCAAGTATTCCTTCAGACTTCAGACCTGTGAATATGAAAGGAACAAGTGAGTTGGTTAAAACATAGAGAAGGTTGAAGCTAGGACTGGACTTGTAGAGTGTTATTGAAGACGTTTCGCATAAGCTCAGTTGGCAGGACAGGAAACAGAAATGATTCGTTCACAAGTCGCCCCCGGATCTTTGTTCTTTTGTCACTCAGGCTGTGTGGCAACTGGCAAGCAGCAAACGAACAAATCCTTCGCGGATCGTTCACAGATCATTTATATGGCTAGTTCACAAACTGCTCATTTGCCAGCTGTAGCTCAGCTATGGGGTTGTGGACTGAGAAACAAACAAGGAAATGAATGTCTGATATCTGACGCTCCTTTATTTGTCATGTGACACCCGGCATACGTTATTTATCTATGAAATCATAATTAATTAGTGGTCTTTGGTTCTTGTTGATGTGTAGTGTTATTGTGTATATAAAGTGTGTTTGTAAATAAATTATATCATGTTGTTTTTGTGTTATACGCCATTAAATAATAAAATATAATAATACATTATCCAGTCGTGAAATCATATTTAGGACCCGAGCACCGAATGGTGCAAGAGCCCTATTGAAATGCAAGCGTTTATTAGGGCCCGGGCACCGAAAGGTGCAAGAGCCCTATTGAAATGCAAGCGTTTATTATTATTATAATACGTCATTCTTGTTCCGCCAAAACTCACCAAATTTGGAACAAAATTGTCCCCCGACGAAAATCGCGACTTGACACTGTGACCATTGGCGGGCGTGGCTGCATGGCTCTGCAGCGCCCCCTAAAGTGTGAAAATATTCACCGCTACTGCTACAGACCTGAAACTTGGTACACAGATGTATCGCCTCGTGACAAGAAAAAAAGCCTCTTGGACGAAAATTCCACGATGTACAGGAAGTCCGCCATTTTGAAAAAACCACGCCTTGTTCCAATTTCCACACCCCTCACTTTCGCGAACTCCTCCTAGGGGTCTTGCTTGACATGGCTGAAAATTGGTGCACTCACCCTTAAGGACTTAGGGACCAAAAGTTATCAAAAACGCGGCACTTCATCATACGGTCTGGCTGTGGCGCCACCACGAAGTTTACCCTTCGCCAACGCACAGGAAATAGATGTATTTGTGCCTGTATCTCCCTCATGCTTCATCCAATGTGGATGCAAAAAATCAGGCATGCTGAGCCTGTCGTTCTGAACAGATTGATATGCTAATGACCAAAAGCTCTCATAGCGCCACCTACTGGCGGTATGAATTGTGTTCAGGCTGATTATCCATGTTCCACACCTCATATTTGAACGAACTCCTCCTAGGGAAACACTCTGACGGACCTGAGATTTTGTCACCTGTTTCTGAAGACATGGCTGAGCAAAAGTTATCAAAAACGCAGCTCGCTGTTACACCGTGTGGGCGGGGCATCACCACAAAGGTGACCCTTCACCACCATACAGAAAGCTTCTGTGTTTCTTGCTTTGTTCATCCTACCTGCCTCTTACTCTATCATGACATCAGCCCCTGCACACCTTTTCATATCACCCCATTGTCATATATGGGCATGGCCACATTGCTCAGCAGCGCCCCCTGGAATGAGATCTGCTTCCCCGTTTGACCTACAGACACGAAAATGGGTACGCATATGTATCACCTCTAGACAAGAAAAAAAGTCTCTTGAAGGTATCCTCTAAAACGCACAGGAAGTCCGCCATTTTGAAAAAACTGCGCCATTTTGCAGTTTTCACTACCCGCACTTTTACGAACTCCTCCTAGAGGATTTCTCCAATCCACCTGAAACTTGGTCTGCTTACTCTTAAGGCATTAGGGACCAAAAGTTATCAAAAACGCAGCACTTTGTCACACGGTCTGGCCGTGGCGCTGCCACAAAGTTGACCCTTCGTCAACGCACACGAAATAGATGTATTTTTGGCTGTTTCTCCCACCTACTTCATCCTATGTGGATGAAACTTTACAGTCATGCCGAACATCGGACACTGCACAGATTGACATGCTGATATGCTACAGTCACTGCGCCACCTACTGGCCGGAGGACCTGTCTTTTGTACATGTGTGTTTTGCCATACACTTCAGCCCTGCAGACCACAGCTCGTGCCGGTACAGCTGGAAGAGAGGTCGTGGGCCGACAGGGGAGGCGGCGGCTGCTGGTCCCGCGGACCGCAAGGGCTGCGAGGGCCCATCATCGCTGCTTGCAGCTTTAATTAATCATTGTTTCTTTTAACCTTTTAAATTTGAATCATATTATTTGAATCATGTTAAACTTTAATAGTTCCTGTACTTCATCCACTCTGCTGCACATATCTGTGTTCATAAAATGATAAATATTTTTTAAGTTTACCAGTGTGTAAGAAGCAGTTCTCCTTCTCGTTCATCGTTCATTTGTCACGTGATAGGCTGCTCAGGCTGCACAGATTCGTTCTCGTTCACAGCTCAGGCTGTTTGTCACGTGACAGCTACCTAGTCACTGTCGCGCTGTTAAACAACAATGACAGGGAGGATGCAGGACAGAAATCACTGTATCGTGGTGTGTATTTGCTCTCTTATGTTTTCACATGCTTTGAATTGCTTGTGGTAGTTGTGTATTATACTTTGTCAGCTGAAGCAAACCATGTTGTCTTCAGTATTTAGTGTTTAAGAACCGCGGCCACGACTCACAATAAGATTACAGGATGTGTTTAAGCAGGCTGCAACTCACAACAACTGCACTGACCTCCAGGAGTACTCAGAGACTGTCACTGCATACATCACCAAATGTATTGATGATGTAACTGAAACCAGGATTGTCAGCATTCGAGCCAGTCAGAAACCATGGCTGACAGGGGAGGTCTACAGGCTGCTGAGGGCCAGGAACGCTGCCTTCAGAACAGGTGACGACACCAGCCTAAGGTTAGCCAGAGCCGACCTGTCCTGTGGCATCAGGAAGGCGAAGCGGCAGTACTCCAGGAGGGTTGCTCACCACTTCAGCGACAGCAGGGACACCCGGAGCCTGTGGCGGGGGATACAGATCATCACAGACTACAAGCCCCCACCACAGACCTGTGACAGCAACAGCTCTCTGCTGAACCAGCTGAATTACTTCTTTGGATGCTTTGAAGCACTCAACAGCACTCCTGCACAAAAAATCACATCCTCTCCCACTGACCAGGTATTTTCCCTGTCCCAAGCCAGCATGAAGACATCTCTCAGCCAGATCAACGCACGCAAAGCTCCTGGTCCTGACAACATACCTGGCCGTGTGCTCAGAGACTGTGCTGAGGAGCTCGCTGAGGTGTTTACAGACATCTTCAACATCTCACTGAGCCAGGCTGTTGTCCCCACCTGCTTCAAAGCCACCACGATCATCCCTGTGCCAAAGAAGTCCACCCCCGCCTGCTTCAATGACTACCGTCCAGTAGCACTCAGACCCATCATCATGAAGTGCTTTGAACGGTTAGTCATGAAACACATCAAGACGGCCCTCCCTCCCTCCCTGCACCCTTTCCAGTTTGCATATCGGCCAAACCGGTCAACCAGTGATGCTGTTTCCACAGCACTCCACACAGCTCTCACCCACCTGGAAAATAAAGACTCATACGTTCGAATGCTGTTCATAGACTTCAGCTCAGCATTCAACACCATCATCCCACAGCAGCTCATCAACAAACTGGGCCAGCTGGGGCTGAACTCCTTGCTGTGCAAATGGCTGCTGGACTTCCTCACCGAGAGACCTCAGACAGTGCGGGTCGGCAGAAACACATCCAGCACCATCACAATGAACACCGGGGCTCCCCAAGGATGTGTGCTGAGCCCCCTCCTCTTCACCCTGCTGACCCATGACTGCACACCAACACACAACTCCAACATCTTTGTGAAGTTTGCGGACGACACAACTGTGGTGGGTCTCATCTCCGGTGGAGATGAAACAAACTACAGGAATGAGGTGCACCTTCTGGCCGAGTGGTGCAGAGACCACAACCTCTCCCTGAATGTGGAGAAGACAAAGGAGATGGTTGTGGACTACAGGAGAGCACGCAGTCGGCACACCCCTCTGACCATCAACGGTGCTGCTGTGGAGCAGGTGAGCAGCACCAAGTTCCTGAGTGTGCACATCACTGAGGACCTCTCCTGGACTAACAACACTGCATCACTGACCAAGAAGGCACAGCAGCGCCTGTACTTCCTCCGCAAGCTTAAAAGAGCCAGAGCCCCTCCCTCCATCATGTACACCTTCTACAGAGGGGCTGTTGAGAGCATCCTGTCCAGCTGCATCACTGTGTGGTACGGAGCCTGCACCGCCACCTGTAGGAGACGCTTCATCGCATAGTGAGAGCAGCTGAGAGGATCACCGGCGTCCCTCTCCCCTCCCTCCAAGACCTCTACGACAGCCATCTCACCCGAAAGGCCCTCCGCATCACAGGAGACCCCACCCACCCTTCACACCGCTTCTTCAGTCTGCTGCCATCAGGAAAGAGACTGCGCAGCCTCCGGACCAGGACCAGCAGACTGAGGGACAGCTTCATCCACCAGGCTGTCAGGAAGCTGAACTCTCTCCCTGCTGTGCCCCACTTTCTCTCCCCTCCCTGACACCACCCCCCACCCCTTATTTTTTTACACTTTATATTTATCTGAAGAGTAACGCAATTTCGATTCTCTGTATGTCCAGCACATATAGCAGATTTGACAATAAAGCTGACTTTGACTTAAAAGTGAGCCCCTTTACACAAAAAACACTAATCAGCTTTGCTAAGCAGGTTGCTCATATGCTGGTGGTTTTAAATAGCGTCTATGGTCTGCTACAGGAGGAATGATGTTACACAATAAAACCAGTTCTCTATAAACCAAGAGAACCAACTTTCACTATAATCCACATGCAAAGTACATCACAGTCAGCCAAGAAATACGATATAAAGATTGAAAAATACACAAAGACAGGTAGTTGTAGCATTGATGTAGCATCCAGCAAATGCCAAAATTTGAATCTATAAAACAGCCAGCACCAACATCAGCGTCACTGCAGCCCCGCCACACAGGAGTTCAGTCCGCGAGGCAAAGGTATCACAAAGGGCGAAGGCAACAAACAGTAGTCAGATCCGAAACAGGTCATTCACAAGAAACTCCAAAACTCACTCGAAAAACTCACTAGGGAAATCACAAGAGCGGAAGGCTACTTGTACGGCTGTGTCGCTAGGATAACTCACAAGACGAACTGGCAACAAGAGGGAGGAAACACACAGACTTTATACACAGGAGGGCGGGAAGACAATAGGACACAGGTGAAGCACATTAGGGCGGAGCAGGTAATCACAGGAGGGGGAAGGGAGCACACATGAGGCAGGGGAAGTAAACAGACCTGAAACACAAGGGAAAAGACAAGTACCAAAATAAAACAGGAAGTAACTAGTAAAACTCAAATTAATGCACACAGAAAACAAACTATCAAAATAAAAGCCCTGGCTCAGACCCTGACAGAAGGATGCTGTCTAATCTGCAGGGGGATCCCGGAGAACAGCTTCCATCCTCTCTACCATGTGCTGCTGAGGTGCTGAGTACTTTCAGTGCTAGACTGATCCCTCCTAAATGCACCACTAAGCGCCACAGGAGGTCATTCCTTTCTGTGGCCATCAAACTGTACAACTCCTCCCTCTGAGATCAGACAATCTGATCTAACACACTGTCTTCTTAATTATATCCATATTGCATTTATTGTAGATGCTGTCCGATTTTACTGCATACAGTATAAATTGTATTATATATGACTATCAGCTTTCACACACCTGGATTTAACTATCCAGGATTTAACTATTAGCCCTATTGAAACCCTAGGGATTATTATTAGGGCCCGAGCACCGAATGGTGCAGGAGCCCTATTGAAACCCTAGGGATTATTACCCCCCCCCCCCCCCCCCACCCCCCTTTGATCGCATTTTTGGAGGCCTTAACATGCCCCAAAAAAGAAATTTGTTGACTTTTGAAACACATGGGAAAATGGCGCCCCCTAATGCGTAGCCCCTCTGGCCGGTTTGACACAGGATTATGAAAATTAGCACACATATGTATCACCCCAAGAAGCACAAAAAAGTGTATTGGACCCCCCCCCCTCCAAACTGTCACTGTGTCCACTTAGGACACCATTCCAAAACTCTTACAAAAGTCTTACTGTGTGGCCGGGGCGTGGCCTCAAAGTTTGACCATTTCATAGGAAACAGGAGGAGGTTTTTCTGCCTGCCCCTCTGGCCTGTTTTGAGTAGGATCATGAAAATCGGCACACATATGCATCAGCCCAAGATGCACAAAAATGTCTCTTGGACCCACCCTCAAAACCCAACAGGAAATCCGCCATCTTGAAATTTATGTTCATTTTTGGCGATTTGTGACTGTCCTACAAAACTTTTCACACCTCGCATACTTCATCCAATTGAGCTGAAACTCACTGTGTCCACTCAGGACACCATAGGGAATAGACGCATTCCAAAACTCTTACAAAAGTATTACGGTGTGGCGGGGCGTGGCCTTAAAGTTGACCATTCTCCACTACAAAGGAACTCGCTCTATTTTCTGCAGTACCACCCACATACTTCATGCAATGTGGACAAAATCTTACAGTACTGCTATGGACCCGAGTCTGAACAGATATATATGTTAATAGGCTGATACGGTCATAGCACCACCTACTGGCAACAGAACTTTGTCTTGTAAACGTTTGTTTGTACAGCTTTAAAAATGAGAGGAGAGCATAGGAGAGGGGACTGCGATGGCACCTTGGATCACAAGGCGTGCGAGGGCCCACAATGCTGCTTGCAGCTTTAATTAATGTTTAGAATTTTATTAGGTTTTATTTTTATTCTACTCTTACTATTTTACCTTATTTTGTATTTCTAACCTGTTCTTTTGAGTATACATGGAGCACCTGGAATGGAAGCAATTTCCCCCTGGGATCAATAAAGTATTTCTGATTCTGATTCTGATTCAAAGTTAGAGACACCAACTATGAATCCTGCCTCAGTTGTCATATTTAACTATTACAGCTGGGACACACTTGAAATTGTAAATGACAAAAAAGGCCAATAAATAAATGGTTTATGTGCTCTCATTATCTCATAATATGTGTTAGATATTTTATGTGACTCACTTAATGGAAGTTGAAGCCTAAAATTGTGATACACAGGTTAACATTTTGCCACATTTGGGATAGTCAAGAGCGCTAATGTACTTAGAATAGTCGGAATGCCCAATGGCCCAGAGGCAACTCTTTTATTCCCATTATATCACACATAAAAGTCTGAATAGATATAAGAGAAGCAGCTTTTAAATCCCAGGTCTCATGAGATGTCAGATTGTTCTGTGTGGCGGCAAGAGAGGCCTGATCAGGACAAGATCAATTTGAGTTGTTGCGCTGATCAGTGAAGCAGGCAACTGTGTGGGGTTATGTATTTTACTCTGACATGTATCACCAAAGTGTAGTCCCAGGACTGTACAGCAGACCATCAGGATCTTGAATGTACTGTCTCACTTTATCACAGTTCTTCAGCCCTGGCTTCAGACTATAACTTCCGGAACGACTTACCCGGTAGCTGCTGCAAGGATATGATGCAGAAGCAAAACTCTCTACCAGCTGCAATCACCATACCACTTAAATACCATTAAGAATGTCACTTTGTTATGCAAATACCTTGCCAGATGGCTTAAGATCTTTCAGTGTCTGAGTCCTACATGATAGCAATACTAAAATCTATAGGACAGCCTCTGAATGATTGATCATTTGAAGGCTTTTATGCATCTTCACTGGAAAAGTTTACCCATTCTCTTCTGTGTTGCAGTACATTAATTATGTTTTAATAGGTTGCAGTAATGATGAGTTCCAAAATATTCAAGTATTCCTTCAGACTTCAGACCTGTGAATATGAAAGGAACAAGTGAGTTGGTTAAAACATAGAGAAGGTTGAAGCTAGGACTGGACTTGTAGAGTGTTATTGAAGACGTTTCGCATAAGCTCAGTTGGCAGGACAGGAAACAGAAATGATTCGTTCACAAGTCGCCCCCGGATCTTTGTTCTTTTGTCACTCAGGCTGTGTGGCAACTGGCAAGCAGCAAACGAACAAATCCTTCGCGGATCGTTCACAGATCATTTATATGGCTAGTTCACAAACTGCTCATTTGCCAGCTGTAGCTCAGCTATGGGGTTGTGGACTGAGAAACAAACAAGGAAATGAATGTCTGATATCTGACGCTCCTTTATTTGTCATGTGACACCCGGCATACGTTATTTATCTATGAAATCATAATTAATTAGTGGTCTTTGGTTCTTGTTGATGTGTAGTGTTATTGTGTATATAAAGTGTGTTTGTAAATAAATTATATCATGTTGTTTTTGTGTTATACGCCATTAAATAATAAAATATAATAATACATTATCCAGTCGTGAAATCATATTTAGGACCCGAGCACCGAATGGTGCAAGAGCCCTATTGAAATGCAAGCGTTTATTAGGGCCCGGGCACCGAAAGGTGCAAGAGCCCTATTGAAATGCAAGCGTTTATTATTATTATAATACGTCATTCTTGTTCCGCCAAAACTCACCAAATTTGGAACAAAATTGTCCCCCGACGAAAATCGCGACTTGACACTGTGACCATTGGCGGGCGTGGCTGCATGGCTCTGCAGCGCCCCCTAAAGTGTGAAAATATTCACCGCTACTGCTACAGACCTGAAACTTGGTACACAGATGTATCGCCTCGTGACAAGAAAAAAAGCCTCTTGGACGAAAATTCCACGATGTACAGGAAGTCCGCCATTTTGAAAAAACCACGCCTTGTTCCAATTTCCACACCCCTCACTTTCGCGAACTCCTCCTAGGGGTCTTGCTTGACATGGCTGAAAATTGGTGCACTCACCCTTAAGGACTTAGGGACCAAAAGTTATCAAAAACGCGGCACTTCATCATACGGTCTGGCTGTGGCGCCACCACGAAGTTTACCCTTCGCCAACGCACAGGAAATAGATGTATTTGTGCCTGTATCTCCCTCATGCTTCATCCAATGTGGATGCAAAAAATCAGGCATGCTGAGCCTGTCGTTCTGAACAGATTGATATGCTAATGACCAAAAGCTCTCATAGCGCCACCTACTGGCGGTATGAATTGTGTTCAGGCTGATTATCCATGTTCCACACCTCATATTTGAACGAACTCCTCCTAGGGAAACACTCTGACGGACCTGAGATTTTGTCACCTGTTTCTGAAGACATGGCTGAGCAAAAGTTATCAAAAACGCAGCTCGCTGTTACACCGTGTGGGCGGGGCATCACCACAAAGGTGACCCTTCACCACCATACAGAAAGCTTCTGTGTTTCTTGCTTTGTTCATCCTACCTGCCTCTTACTCTATCATGACATCAGCCCCTGCACACCTTTTCATATCACCCCATTGTCATATATGGGCATGGCCACATTGCTCAGCAGCGCCCCCTGGAATGAGATCTGCTTCCCCGTTTGACCTACAGACACGAAAATGGGTACGCATATGTATCACCTCTAGACAAGAAAAAAAGTCTCTTGAAGGTATCCTCTAAAACGCACAGGAAGTCCGCCATTTTGAAAAAACTGCGCCATTTTGCAGTTTTCACTACCCGCACTTTTACGAACTCCTCCTAGAGGATTTCTCCAATCCACCTGAAACTTGGTCTGCTTACTCTTAAGGCATTAGGGACCAAAAGTTATCAAAAACGCAGCACTTTGTCACACGGTCTGGCCGTGGCGCTGCCACAAAGTTGACCCTTCGTCAACGCACACGAAATAGATGTATTTTTGGCTGTTTCTCCCACCTACTTCATCCTATGTGGATGAAACTTTACAGTCATGCCGAACATCGGACACTGCACAGATTGACATGCTGATATGCTACAGTCACTGCGCCACCTACTGGCCGGAGGACCTGTCTTTTGTACATGTGTGTTTTGCCATACACTTCAGCCCTGCAGACCACAGCTCGTGCCGGTACAGCTGGAAGAGAGGTCGTGGGCCGACAGGGGAGGCGGCGGCTGCTGGTCCCGCGGACCGCAAGGGCTGCGAGGGCCCATCATCGCTGCTTGCAGCTTTAATTAATCATTGTTTCTTTTAACCTTTTAAATTTGAATCATATTATTTGAATCATGTTAAACTTTAATAGTTCCTGTACTTCATCCACTCTGCTGCACATATCTGTGTTCATAAAATGATAAATATTTTTTAAGTTTACCAGTGTGTAAGAAGCAGTTCTCCTTCTCGTTCATCGTTCATTTGTCACGTGATAGGCTGCTCAGGCTGCACAGATTCGTTCTCGTTCACAGCTCAGGCTGTTTGTCACGTGACAGCTACCTAGTCACTGTCGCGCTGTTAAACAACAATGACAGGGAGGATGCAGGACAGAAATCACTGTATCGTGGTGTGTATTTGCTCTCTTATGTTTTCACATGCTTTGAATTGCTTGTGGTAGTTGTGTATTATACTTTGTCAGCTGAAGCAAACCATGTTGTCTTCAGTATTTAGTGTTTAAGAACCGCGGCCACGACTCACAATAAGATTACAGGATGTGTTTAAGCAGGCTGCAACTCACAACAACTGCACTGACCTCCAGGAGTACTCAGAGACTGTCACTGCATACATCACCAAATGTATTGATGATGTAACTGAAACCAGGATTGTCAGCATTCGAGCCAGTCAGAAACCATGGCTGACAGGGGAGGTCTACAGGCTGCTGAGGGCCAGGAACGCTGCCTTCAGAACAGGTGACGACACCAGCCTAAGGTTAGCCAGAGCCGACCTGTCCTGTGGCATCAGGAAGGCGAAGCGGCAGTACTCCAGGAGGGTTGCTCACCACTTCAGCGACAGCAGGGACACCCGGAGCCTGTGGCGGGGGATACAGATCATCACAGACTACAAGCCCCCACCACAGACCTGTGACAGCAACAGCTCTCTGCTGAACCAGCTGAATTACTTCTTTGGATGCTTTGAAGCACTCAACAGCACTCCTGCACAAAAAATCACATCCTCTCCCACTGACCAGGTATTTTCCCTGTCCCAAGCCAGCATGAAGACATCTCTCAGCCAGATCAACGCACGCAAAGCTCCTGGTCCTGACAACATACCTGGCCGTGTGCTCAGAGACTGTGCTGAGGAGCTCGCTGAGGTGTTTACAGACATCTTCAACATCTCACTGAGCCAGGCTGTTGTCCCCACCTGCTTCAAAGCCACCACGATCATCCCTGTGCCAAAGAAGTCCACCCCCGCCTGCTTCAATGACTACCGTCCAGTAGCACTCAGACCCATCATCATGAAGTGCTTTGAACGGTTAGTCATGAAACACATCAAGACGGCCCTCCCTCCCTCCCTGCACCCTTTCCAGTTTGCATATCGGCCAAACCGGTCAACCAGTGATGCTGTTTCCACAGCACTCCACACAGCTCTCACCCACCTGGAAAATAAAGACTCATACGTTCGAATGCTGTTCATAGACTTCAGCTCAGCATTCAACACCATCATCCCTCAGCAGCTCATCAACAAACTGGGCCAGCTGGGGCTGAACTCCTTGCTGTGCAAATGGCTGCTGGACTTCCTCACCGAGAGACCTCAGACAGTGCGGGTCGGCAGAAACACATCCAGCACCATCACAATGAACACCGGGGCTCCCCAAGGATGTGTGCTGAGCCCCCTCCTCTTCACCCTGCTGACCCATGACTGCACACCAACACACAACTCCAACATCTTTGTGAAGTTTGCGGACGACACAACTGTGGTGGGTCTCATCTCCGGTGGAGATGAAACAAACTACAGGAATGAGGTGCACCTTCTGGCCGAGTGGTGCAGAGACCACAACCTCTCCCTGAATGTGGAGAAGACAAAGGAGATGGTTGTGGACTACAGGAGAGCACGCAGTCGGCACACCCCTCTGACCATCAACGGTGCTGCTGTGGAGCAGGTGAGCAGCACCAAGTTCCTGAGTGTGCACATCACTGAGGACCTCTCCTGGACTAACAACACTGCATCACTGACCAAGAAGGCACAGCAGCGCCTGTACTTCCTCCGCAAGCTTAAAAGAGCCAGAGCCCCTCCCTCCATCATGTACACCTTCTACAGAGGGGCTGTTGAGAGCATCCTGTCCAGCTGCATCACTGTGTGGTACGGAGCCTGCACCGCCACCTGTAGGAGACGCTTCATCGCATAGTGAGAGCAGCTGAGAGGATCACCGGCGTCCCTCTCCCCTCCCTCCAAGACCTCTACGACAGCCATCTCACCCGAAAGGCCCTCCGCATCACAGGAGACCCCACCCACCCTTCACACCGCTTCTTCAGTCTGCTGCCATCAGGAAAGAGACTGCGCAGCCTCCGGACCAGGACCAGCAGACTGAGGGACAGCTTCATCCACCAGGCTGTCAGGAAGCTGAACTCTCTCCCTGCTGTGCCCCACTTTCTCTCCCCTCCCTGACACCACCCCCCACCCCTTATTTTTTTACACTTTATATTTATCTGAAGAGTAACGCAATTTCGATTCTCTGTATGTCCAGCACATATAGCAGATTTGACAATAAAGCTGACTTTGACTTAAAAGTGAGCCCCTTTACACAAAAAACACTAATCAGCTTTGCTAAGCAGGTTGCTCATATGCTGGTGGTTTTAAATAGCGTCTATGGTCTGCTACAGGAGGAATGATGTTACACAATAAAACCAGTTCTCTATAAACCAAGAGAACCAACTTTCACTATAATCCACATGCAAAGTACATCACAGTCAGCCAAGAAATACGATATAAAGATTGAAAAATACACAAAGACAGGTAGTTGTAGCATTGATGTAGCATCCAGCAAATGCCAAAATTTGAATCTATAAAACAGCCAGCACCAACATCAGCGTCACTGCAGCCCCGCCACACAGGAGTTCAGTCCGCGAGGCAAAGGTATCACAAAGGGCGAAGGCAACAAACAGTAGTCAGATCCGAAACAGGTCATTCACAAGAAACTCCAAAACTCACTCGAAAAACTCACTAGGGAAATCACAAGAGCGGAAGGCTACTTGTACGGCTGTGTCGCTAGGATAACTCACAAGACGAACTGGCAACAAGAGGGAGGAAACACACAGACTTTATACACAGGAGGGCGGGAAGACAATAGGACACAGGTGAAGCACATTAGGGCGGAGCAGGTAATCACAGGAGGGGGAAGGGAGCACACATGAGGCAGGGGAAGTAAACAGACCTGAAACACAAGGGAAAAGACAAGTACCAAAATAAAACAGGAAGTAACTAGTAAAACTCAAATTAATGCACACAGAAAACAAACTATCAAAATAAAAGCCCTGGCTCAGACCCTGACAGAAGGATGCTGTCTAATCTGCAGGGGGATCCCGGAGAACAGCTTCCATCCTCTCTACCATGTGCTGCTGAGGTGCTGAGTACTTTCAGTGCTAGACTGATCCCTCCTAAATGCACCACTAAGCGCCACAGGAGGTCATTCCTTTCTGTGGCCATCAAACTGTACAACTCCTCCCTCTGAGATCAGACAATCTGATCTAACACACTGTCTTCTTAATTATATCCATATTGCATTTATTGTAGATGCTGTCCGATTTTACTGCATACAGTATAAATTGTATTATATATGACTATCAGCTTTCACACACCTGGATTTAACTATCCAGGATTTAACTATTAGCCCTATTGAAACCCTAGGGATTATTATTAGGGCCCGAGCACCGAATGGTGCAGGAGCCCTATTGAAACCCTAGGGATTATTACCCCCCCCCCCCCCCACCCCCCTTTGATCGCATTTTTGGAGGCCTTAACATGCCCCAAAAAAGAAATTTGTTGACTTTTGAAACACATGGGAAAATGGCGCCCCCTAATGCGTAGCCCCTCTGGCCGGTTTGACACAGGATTATGAAAATTAGCACACATATGTATCACCCCAAGAAGCACAAAAAAGTGTATTGGACCCCCCCCCCTCCAAACTGTCACTGTGTCCACTTAGGACACCATTCCAAAACTCTTACAAAAGTCTTACTGTGTGGCCGGGGCGTGGCCTCAAAGTTTGACCATTTCATAGGAAACAGGAGGAGGTTTTTCTGCCTGCCCCTCTGGCCTGTTTTGAGTAGGATCATGAAAATCGGCACACATATGCATCAGCCCAAGATGCACAAAAATGTCTCTTGGACCCACCCTCAAAACCCAACAGGAAATCCGCCATCTTGAAATTTATGTTCATTTTTGGCGATTTGTGACTGTCCTACAAAACTTTTCACACCTCGCATACTTCATCCAATTGAGCTGAAACTCACTGTGTCCACTCAGGACACCATAGGGAATAGACGCATTCCAAAACTCTTACAAAAGTATTACGGTGTGGCGGGGCGTGGCCTTAAAGTTGACCATTCTCCACTACAAAGGAACTCGCTCTATTTTCTGCAGTACCACCCACATACTTCATGCAATGTGGACAAAATCTTACAGTACTGCTATGGACCCGAGTCTGAACAGATATATATGTTAATAGGCTGATACGGTCATAGCACCACCTACTGGCAACAGAACTTTGTCTTGTAAACGTTTGTTTGTACAGCTTTAAAAATGAGAGGAGAGCATAGGAGAGGGGACTGCGATGGCACCTTGGATCACAAGGCGTGCGAGGGCCCACAATGCTGCTTGCAGCTTTAATTAATGTTTAGAATTTTATTAGGTTTTATTTTTATTCTACTCTTACTATTTTACCTTATTTTGTATTTCTAACCTGTTCTTTTGAGTATACATGGAGCACCTGGAATGGAAGCAATTTCCCCCTGGGATCAATAAAGTATTTCTGATTCTGATTCTGATTCAAAGTTAGAGACACCAACTATGAATCCTGCCTCAGTTGTCATATTTAACTATTACAGCTGGGACACACTTGAAATTGTAAATGACAAAAAAGGCCAATAAATAAATGGTTTATGTGCTCTCATTATCTCATAATATGTGTTAGATATTTTATGTGACTCACTTAATGGAAGTTGAAGCCTAAAATTGTGATACACAGGTTAACATTTTGCCACATTTGGGATAGTCAAGAGCGCTAATGTACTTAGAATAGTCGGAATGCCCAATGGCCCAGAGGCAACTCTTTTATTCCCATTATATCACACATAAAAGTCTGAATAGATATAAGAGAAGCAGCTTTTAAATCCCAGGTCTCATGAGATGTCAGATTGTTCTGTGTGGCGGCAAGAGAGGCCTGATCAGGACAAGATCAATTTGAGTTGTTGCGCTGATCAGTGAAGCAGGCAACTGTGTGGGGTTATGTATTTTACTCTGACATGTATCACCAAAGTGTAGTCCCAGGACTGTACAGCAGACCATCAGGATCTTGAATGTACTGTCTCACTTTATCACAGTTCTTCAGCCCTGGCTTCAGACTATAACTTCCGGAACGACTTACCCGGTAGCTGCTGCAAGGATATGATGCAGAAGCAAAACTCTCTACCAGCTGCAATCACCATACCACTTAAATACCATTAAGAATGTCACTTTGTTATGCAAATACCTTGCCAGATGGCTTAAGATCTTTCAGTGTCTGAGTCCTACATGATAGCAATACTAAAATCTATAGGACAGCCTCTGAATGATTGATCATTTGAAGGCTTTTATGCATCTTCACTGGAAAAGTTTACCCATTCTCTTCTGTGTTGCAGTACATTAATTATGTTTTAATAGGTTGCAGTAATGATGAGTTCCAAAATATTCAAGTATTCCTTCAGACTTCAGACCTGTGAATATGAAAGGAACAAGTGAGTTGGTTAAAACATAGAGAAGGTTGAAGCTAGGACTGGACTTGTAGAGTGTTATTGAAGACGTTTCGCATAAGCTCAGTTGGCAGGACAGGAAACAGAAATGATTCGTTCACAAGTCGCCCCCGGATCTTTGTTCTTTTGTCACTCAGGCTGTGTGGCAACTGGCAAGCAGCAAACGAACAAATCCTTCGCGGATCGTTCACAGATCATTTATATGGCTAGTTCACAAACTGCTCATTTGCCAGCTGTAGCTCAGCTATGGGGTTGTGGACTGAGAAACAAACAAGGAAATGAATGTCTGATATCTGACGCTCCTTTATTTGTCATGTGACACCCGGCATACGTTATTTATCTATGAAATCATAATTAATTAGTGGTCTTTGGTTCTTGTTGATGTGTAGTGTTATTGTGTATATAAAGTGTGTTTGTAAATAAATTATATCATGTTGTTTTTGTGTTATACGCCATTAAATAATAAAATATAATAATACATTATCCAGTCGTGAAATCATATTTAGGACCCGAGCACCGAATGGTGCAAGAGCCCTATTGAAATGCAAGCGTTTATTAGGGCCCGGGCACCGAAAGGTGCAAGAGCCCTATTGAAATGCAAGCGTTTATTATTATTATAATACGTCATTCTTGTTCCGCCAAAACTCACCAAATTTGGAACAAAATTGTCCCCCGACGAAAATCGCGACTTGACACTGTGACCATTGGCGGGCGTGGCTGCATGGCTCTGCAGCGCCCCCTAAAGTGTGAAAATATTCACCGCTACTGCTACAGACCTGAAACTTGGTACACAGATGTATCGCCTCGTGACAAGAAAAAAAGCCTCTTGGACGAAAATTCCACGATGTACAGGAAGTCCGCCATTTTGAAAAAACCACGCCTTGTTCCAATTTCCACACCCCTCACTTTCGCGAACTCCTCCTAGGGGTCTTGCTTGACATGGCTGAAAATTGGTGCACTCACCCTTAAGGACTTAGGGACCAAAAGTTATCAAAAACGCGGCACTTCATCATACGGTCTGGCTGTGGCGCCACCACGAAGTTTACCCTTCGCCAACGCACAGGAAATAGATGTATTTGTGCCTGTATCTCCCTCATGCTTCATCCAATGTGGATGCAAAAAATCAGGCATGCTGAGCCTGTCGTTCTGAACAGATTGATATGCTAATGACCAAAAGCTCTCATAGCGCCACCTACTGGCGGTATGAATTGTGTTCAGGCTGATTATCCATGTTCCACACCTCATATTTGAACGAACTCCTCCTAGGGAAACACTCTGACGGACCTGAGATTTTGTCACCTGTTTCTGAAGACATGGCTGAGCAAAAGTTATCAAAAACGCAGCTCGCTGTTACACCGTGTGGGCGGGGCATCACCACAAAGGTGACCCTTCACCACCATACAGAAAGCTTCTGTGTTTCTTGCTTTGTTCATCCTACCTGCCTCTTACTCTATCATGACATCAGCCCCTGCACACCTTTTCATATCACCCCATTGTCATATATGGGCATGGCCACATTGCTCAGCAGCGCCCCCTGGAATGAGATCTGCTTCCCCGTTTGACCTACAGACACGAAAATGGGTACGCATATGTATCACCTCTAGACAAGAAAAAAAGTCTCTTGAAGGTATCCTCTAAAACGCACAGGAAGTCCGCCATTTTGAAAAAACTGCGCCATTTTGCAGTTTTCACTACCCGCACTTTTACGAACTCCTCCTAGAGGATTTCTCCAATCCACCTGAAACTTGGTCTGCTTACTCTTAAGGCATTAGGGACCAAAAGTTATCAAAAACGCAGCACTTTGTCACACGGTCTGGCCGTGGCGCTGCCACAAAGTTGACCCTTCGTCAACGCACACGAAATAGATGTATTTTTGGCTGTTTCTCCCACCTACTTCATCCTATGTGGATGAAACTTTACAGTCATGCCGAACATCGGACACTGCACAGATTGACATGCTGATATGCTACAGTCACTGCGCCACCTACTGGCCGGAGGACCTGTCTTTTGTACATGTGTGTTTTGCCATACACTTCAGCCCTGCAGACCACAGCTCGTGCCGGTACAGCTGGAAGAGAGGTCGTGGGCCGACAGGGGAGGCGGCGGCTGCTGGTCCCGCGGACCGCAAGGGCTGCGAGGGCCCATCATCGCTGCTTGCAGCTTTAATTAATCATTGTTTCTTTTAACCTTTTAAATTTGAATCATATTATTTGAATCATGTTAAACTTTAATAGTTCCTGTACTTCATCCACTCTGCTGCACATATCTGTGTTCATAAAATGATAAATATTTTTTAAGTTTACCAGTGTGTAAGAAGCAGTTCTCCTTCTCGTTCATCGTTCATTTGTCACGTGATAGGCTGCTCAGGCTGCACAGATTCGTTCTCGTTCACAGCTCAGGCTGTTTGTCACGTGACAGCTACCTAGTCACTGTCGCGCTGTTAAACAACAATGACAGGGAGGATGCAGGACAGAAATCACTGTATCGTGGTGTGTATTTGCTCTCTTATGTTTTCACATGCTTTGAATTGCTTGTGGTAGTTGTGTATTATACTTTGTCAGCTGAAGCAAACCATGTTGTCTTCAGTATTTAGTGTTTAAGAACCGCGGCCACGACTCACAATAAGATTACAGGATGTGTTTAAGCAGGCTGCAACTCACAACAACTGCACTGACCTCCAGGAGTACTCAGAGACTGTCACTGCATACATCACCAAATGTATTGATGATGTAACTGAAACCAGGATTGTCAGCATTCGAGCCAGTCAGAAACCATGGCTGACAGGGGAGGTCTACAGGCTGCTGAGGGCCAGGAACGCTGCCTTCAGAACAGGTGACGACACCAGCCTAAGGTTAGCCAGAGCCGACCTGTCCTGTGGCATCAGGAAGGCGAAGCGGCAGTACTCCAGGAGGGTTGCTCACCACTTCAGCGACAGCAGGGACACCCGGAGCCTGTGGCGGGGGATACAGATCATCACAGACTACAAGCCCCCACCACAGACCTGTGACAGCAACAGCTCTCTGCTGAACCAGCTGAATTACTTCTTTGGATGCTTTGAAGCACTCAACAGCACTCCTGCACAAAAAATCACATCCTCTCCCACTGACCAGGTATTTTCCCTGTCCCAAGCCAGCATGAAGACATCTCTCAGCCAGATCAACGCACGCAAAGCTCCTGGTCCTGACAACATACCTGGCCGTGTGCTCAGAGACTGTGCTGAGGAGCTCGCTGAGGTGTTTACAGACATCTTCAACATCTCACTGAGCCAGGCTGTTGTCCCCACCTGCTTCAAAGCCACCACGATCATCCCTGTGCCAAAGAAGTCCACCCCCGCCTGCTTCAATGACTACCGTCCAGTAGCACTCAGACCCATCATCATGAAGTGCTTTGAACGGTTAGTCATGAAACACATCAAGACGGCCCTCCCTCCCTCCCTGCACCCTTTCCAGTTTGCATATCGGCCAAACCGGTCAACCAGTGATGCTGTTTCCACAGCACTCCACACAGCTCTCACCCACCTGGAAAATAAAGACTCATACGTTCGAATGCTGTTCATAGACTTCAGCTCAGCATTCAACACCATCATCCCACAGCAGCTCATCAACAAACTGGGCCAGCTGGGGCTGAACTCCTTGCTGTGCAAATGGCTGCTGGACTTCCTCACCGAGAGACCTCAGACAGTGCGGGTCGGCAGAAACACATCCAGCACCATCACAATGAACACCGGGGCTCCCCAAGGATGTGTGCTGAGCCCCCTCCTCTTCACCCTGCTGACCCATGACTGCACACCAACACACAACTCCAACATCTTTGTGAAGTTTGCGGACGACACAACTGTGGTGGGTCTCATCTCCGGTGGAGATGAAACAAACTACAGGAATGAGGTGCACCTTCTGGCCGAGTGGTGCAGAGACCACAACCTCTCCCTGAATGTGGAGAAGACAAAGGAGATGGTTGTGGACTACAGGAGAGCACGCAGTCGGCACACCCCTCTGACCATCAACGGTGCTGCTGTGGAGCAGGTGAGCAGCACCAAGTTCCTGAGTGTGCACATCACTGAGGACCTCTCCTGGACTAACAACACTGCATCACTGACCAAGAAGGCACAGCAGCGCCTGTACTTCCTCCGCAAGCTTAAAAGAGCCAGAGCCCCTCCCTCCATCATGTACACCTTCTACAGAGGGGCTGTTGAGAGCATCCTGTCCAGCTGCATCACTGTGTGGTACGGAGCCTGCACCGCCACCTGTAGGAGACGCTTCATCGCATAGTGAGAGCAGCTGAGAGGATCACCGGCGTCCCTCTCCCCTCCCTCCAAGACCTCTACGACAGCCATCTCACCCGAAAGGCCCTCCGCATCACAGGAGACCCCACCCACCCTTCACACCGCTTCTTCAGTCTGCTGCCATCAGGAAAGAGACTGCGCAGCCTCCGGACCAGGACCAGCAGACTGAGGGACAGCTTCATCCACCAGGCTGTCAGGAAGCTGAACTCTCTCCCTGCTGTGCCCCACTTTCTCTCCCCTCCCTGACACCACCCCCCACCCCTTATTTTTTTACACTTTATATTTATCTGAAGAGTAACGCAATTTCGATTCTCTGTATGTCCAGCACATATAGCAGATTTGACAATAAAGCTGACTTTGACTTAAAAGTGAGCCCCTTTACACAAAAAACACTAATCAGCTTTGCTAAGCAGGTTGCTCATATGCTGGTGGTTTTAAATAGCGTCTATGGTCTGCTACAGGAGGAATGATGTTACACAATAAAACCAGTTCTCTATAAACCAAGAGAACCAACTTTCACTATAATCCACATGCAAAGTACATCACAGTCAGCCAAGAAATACGATATAAAGATTGAAAAATACACAAAGACAGGTAGTTGTAGCATTGATGTAGCATCCAGCAAATGCCAAAATTTGAATCTATAAAACAGCCAGCACCAACATCAGCGTCACTGCAGCCCCCCCCCCCCCCCCCGGGGTCTAGACCTGGTATTAGTGTAGAAGCAGGAGAGCAGGAGAACTTATGCTGAGAGCTTCATGTTTGCATTTCACTAAGCCCCAAAGGAAATAAAATGATATTCTACAAAGCTTCTCTCAAAAATGATTAGATTGTAACAGTTAGTGAGCTCAAACCACCAATGGCAGTACAAAACAGTGACCAGAGCATGAACTGCTTATGTTAGATGTTATTGTTTAGACTGTGTTCTTGGCAGGTTAGTAGAAATAAAGAAAAAATTCATAAATGCATCATCAAAACCCTGAATTGTGACTATGATATATGTGTTAGTCATTCATTCTGCAGTCTTAAATGTTTCATTATTTCGCTTGTGTACCAGCCTTTTTGTTCATTAGCCTTTCATGCTGCAACCACTGCTGCCCCTGGAGGCCCTTAAGTTGCTGCAGTACACAGTCTCATATTATTTGCTTTTTGTCAACTGAGACTTCATTAAAAAAGATAATTACAGATTTTAATTAGAATCCTTGGATTGTAGTTGTGCATTATTAATTTAGTAATCATATTCACTTATAACACTTTGTGTTAACATGTTATCAGAATAGTAACATGTTATATCTTATGTAAAATGAATCCTCTAAAGCATCATTAGTTTTTGTAAAGTAAAAATGTGTGCAGAAATTCTACTTTTCCCACATCATTGCACTAATGCTGCTACTGCTTTGTGACTAGTGATGGAAAGACAAAATTAACCTAGTTGACAAAACCAACAGCAAAATTAGCTGCAGATGACTTAAAGAGTTGATTGTTTACATCATTGCACAACCCAGTTTCCTTACAGGGATTAATAAACTTAAACTTAAATCCTGTGGAGCTGAAGGAAGTAAGGAGAGAACCAGCTGACTTCCTCCTTACTATCTCTGACAGTTGTGTAACAGACTGGAAGGTGACAGCAAAACATTTCAAAATCACAACTAACTGTGCAAACCAATCGCACCTAAAATCACCCAAAGTTTGGGAGCATATTACAGTGAAGGGAAAGAAAGGCGGGGCTTGTTGGCATGGGATCTGCTATGCTTGAGAAGAAAGTACTTTTGACTAATGAAAGCCGACAGTATGGAGTCAGGTGTATGGCCTCAGTGAGACAGTTAGCTTGTTATCTAGCTAGTCAGCTCTCCTGCAACACCCACCCCATCAGAGCAGCCTCTGCAGCAGATTCTGACTGGAGCCTTTCTGTATGGAGTTTGCACATTCTCCCAGTGCCTGCATGGGTTTTCTCCGGGTATTCCGGCTTCCTCCCACAGTCTAACGACGTGCTTGTTAGGTTAATTCATGACTGTAAATTGCCAGTATAGGTGCAAGTGTGAATGGTTGTCTGTCTGTATGTTGGCCTGTGATGGATTGGTGACCTGTCCAGGGTGTCCGCCTCTCACCTATACATAGCTGGGATAGGCTCCAGCCCTCGTGACCCTGCACAGCAGGACAAAGCAGGTTCAGATAATGGATGGATGATATAGTGTTTACATGTCATCAACATGTAAGGCAGGCAGTCAGGCCACATACTCTGGTTTAAGGTAAGCATTACCGCGTTGTTTAACTTTCACAAAGTATTCATTGCTAAAAGCATTTTAATATTTAATTGTTCAAAGAATAACATAAAAGCTAATGTGCCTTGATAATATCTCTGGACTGGCATGTACTGTTGTTTGTCCTGTCATTTCAATTTGACTACAATAGTATTAGCTAAGCAGTCTTTTATTCTATATGGTGTTGTTTGGAGGGACGGGACATGTTACCTGAATGTGAATTTGTTTTGGATCTTACTACATCCTTGGCTGTTGTGATTTTCAACACATGCTTTTACCCTCCTCCAGTCTGTCCTGGATCTGTCCCAGTACAGTCCCACTGGTGTAATGCCACAAGTGTGGAAATACACTAAGTACACCACCACATATAAAATGGGCAGCAGTTTAACAAATGTGTAAGGTTGGCTAGATGCATGCATAATTGTATTAGCTCATATTTATCAGACGTGTGTTCTCTAACAAAATGGATGAGGGACTGTGGGACTTTATAAGGTCACAAGGAATGTCACAGAGGCCACCATGCAGCAGTTGAAAGAGGAGAAGATCATCTCTTATTTTTAACTCTTAATTTCTAACTCTAATCTCTCATTATTAACTGAGATCTGTATGTTTAATCATTTGAAATAATGTAATGTAACTATGTTATTTCCATTAAACCTCACTTTTTCATGCAAAAAATATATGTCATTTAATGACTATGTAATAAAGCATTTATTTTATTTTATACTGCTAAAGAGGGGCATTGTTTTTTTAATAGAGGACTTGGTCAAAAATACTTCTCATGTGTCATTAGACATACCATGTACAAGATTATCAGTTTTTTGAATGACATAAACTTACTGTTGTGACTAATCTTGTATTGTAAATGGTAAATGGTCTTTCATAGTTGGTTTAGTTGGAATTGATTAACGTTCATTCGTTCACTACCTGAAAAACATGTTGCAGAGGCTGTAGAGGGATGTACAGATTTAATAAATCTGACAAGTGTTTGAACTGGTTCTACCTCATGTTTTAGAAAAACTCAGTTACTTGGGTTGCCTACACAGTTTACTATTCACTGTAAAATACAATTCACCATCTGGCAAACAGCAAGACAGATAACAGAAGTACAGAAACTTCACAGTGAGAAGCACAGAAACGTCTTAAGAGTCATTGTTAACCAACTGTCTTGGTCTTATGTATAGTTCTGCTGTTGCAAACACAACACTTTCAGATTATGCATTGAAATTAAAACTACACATACACTCAACAAAAATATAAACGCAACACTTTTGTTTTTGCTCCCATGTTTCATGAGATGGACTTGAAGATCTAAACTTCATTCCAGATACACAATATTACTATTCCTCTCAAACATTGTTCACAAATCTGTCTAAATGTGTGATAGTGAGCACTTCTGCTTTGCTGAGATAATCCATCCCACCTCACAGGTGTGCCACATCAAGATGCTGATCTGACATCATGATTAGTGCACAGGTGTACCTTAAACTGCCCACAATAAAAGGCCACCCTGAAATGTGCATTTTGTTTCTGCTTTATTGGCGGTCTGGGGACTCAGAACCAGTCAGTATCTGGTGTGACCACCATTTGCCTCATGCAGTGCAACACATCTTCTTCGCATAGAGTTTATCAGATTGTCTATTGTGGCCTGTGGAATGTTGGTCCACTCCTCTTCAATGGCTGTGCTAAGTTGCTGGATATTAGTGGAAACTGGTGCACGCTGTCGTATACGCCGGTCAAGCACATCCCAAACATGTTCAATGGGTGACATGTCCGGTGAGTATGCTGGCCATGCAAGAACTGGGACATTTTCAGCTTCCAAGAATTGTGTACAGATCCTTGCAACATGGGGCCGTGCATTATCTTGCTGAAACATGAGGTGATGTTCATGGATGTATGGCACAACAATGGGCCTCAGGATCTCATCACGGTATCTCTGTGCATTCAAAATGCCATCAATAAAATGCACCTGTGTTCTTCGTCCATAACAGATGTCTGCCCATACCATGACCCCACCACCACCATGGGCCACTCGATCCACAACATTGACATCAGCAAAGCGCTCACCCACACGACGCCACACACGCTGTCTGCCATCTGCCCTGAACAATGTAAACCGAGATTCATCCGTGAAGAGAACACCTCTCCAACGTGCTAGACGCCATCGAATGTGAGCATTTGCCCACTCAAGTCTGTTACGGCGACGATCTGGAGTCAGGTGAAGACCCCGATGAGGACGACGAGCATGCAGTTGAGCTTCCCTGAGACGGTTTCTGACAGTTTGTGCAGAAATTGTTTGGTTATGCAAACCAATTGTTTCAGCAGCTGTCTGAGTGGCTGGTCTCAGACGATCTCGGAGGTGAACCTGCTGGATGTGGAGGTCCTGGGCTGGTGTGGTTACTCGTGGTCTGCGGTTGTGAGGCCAGTTGGATGTACTGCCATATTCTCTGAAACGCCTTTGGAGACGGCTTATGGTGGAGAAATGAACATTCAATGCACGAGCAACAGATCTGGTTGACATTCCTGCTGTCAGCATGCCAATTGCACGCTCCCTCAATGCTTGTGGCATCTGTGGCATTTTGCTGTGAGACAAAACTGCACATTTCAGGGTGGCCTTTTATTGTGGGCAGTTTGAGGTACACCTGTGCACTAATCATGATGTCAGATCAGCATCTTGATGTGGCACACCTGTGAGGTGGGATGGATTATCTCAGCAAAGCAGAAGTGCTCACTATCACACATTTAGACAGATTTGTGAACAATGTTTGAGAGGAATGGTAATATTGTGTATCTGGAATGAAGTTTAGATCTTCAAGTCCATCTCATGAAACATGGGAGCAAAAACAAAAGTGTTGCGTTTATATTTTTGTTGAGTGTATATAAAACACATCTTTATCACATGGAAAATCCTTCAAAACATATTCTTTCAAGCAGGCTGATGGAGATAGTCCCTGCCATACAGTTGAGGCACTACATGATGGCCATGAGGACAACTTTGTGAGTTGTGTACTGGGCACATTCAGTGGTTATTCCAAGCTGAAGCGACATTGTTTAGTTGTGCATAGTAGTTTAATTGGTCTGTTTTTTGTTTCACTAGATGGCAGCCCACGAGATCCTGCTTCGCTCAGTGCAGCAACATTCTTCATAGTTAGTAGTCTGCTGACTGAACAATCTACCTACATAGATAGATTGTATGAATGTGTACGTGTGTGTCAAAAATGTACATTTATGGAGTTAAAACCACAATTTTTCATCATGCTTTTATAGGTCAAATCTAGAAAAGTATTGTTCTATAATAATTAGTGACAGCATCCTCTTTCTTGATGTAACAACTCTCATAACCAGAAACAGGGTCTGATAAATTAAAACCATAGCACAAACAAACATTGTTATCATCACATTGACAACAATCTATGCTCAGTGTTGTTAAATAGAAAAACACAAATAATCACAAATTTAAGCTCACCTGTATTGTAATAACAAAACAGAACGCTACCAACAAGTTGTTCAAGATGGTGTCTGCAAAGTGTCCATCATCTCAAAGAAGTCAATCCAAAACTGGACACAATTCAGTCTCAATCTTTTAGGACACCCACCAGCTTTTATTACTGCATCCATGAAATAATCAGGAATATCTCTTGGATCTTTCTTTGTTTTATATGCCTCAAGCCATATGAGGTGCAGTGAAAAGCCATACATTTATTAAAATTAAATGTATTCCAATTCCAAAAGGCTTAAGCTTGTCGTAACCATCAACACGCCAAACATACAGTAGTTAAGACTTCCACTATGATACAAATGCCTCCGCAGTAGACCTCTTCTTAGATCAACTCCTTCAACCATCTAAAACATAGAAGAACTCCAACTGTTTCTTTGTCTGTCACAATACCACTCATCCAACATTTCAGGAGCATCCACATCCATGACACTGTCCAGAGGTTTGAAATATCACTTTTGTTTTTCCTTCTTCTTGCTCTGAATCCTTTCAAATGTGTTTTTGCTCAGAACATGCTTGTGCGATTCAGCGAGTACAGCTAGGTTTTCATTATTAGTAAAGTCGCATTTGAAATCATTCTCAATGTATATCACAATATATTCACAGTATGACTTACCAGTTTACATAATATCTTAAATGTAGTAGTGGAAAGGAGTTTCCATAAAACATTGTATTGTGAGTTGCATTGAAGGGTCAGCCTTGTTCATGGTTAGAATGCACCTTTGCAATCCTGGTGTAAAGGCATGCAGAAGCATGTGGTTAACCACTGAGGCACATTAGCAAGGTGCTACACTCTGACAAAGCACCAACTGAACATTGGGTGCTTGGCTGCATGAGTTTATTGAGTGGAATGAACTAATCCAAAAAACTCAGGCTGTGCAAGTTGCAGTGAAGTTGACCAAAAGTCACACTGAGCAGTTCTGTGTGCACTGCTAACATGAGTGTAGTCTCCTGTGATACAGTCAGTGGCTGGCTGTAACCGCTAATTTCCCCTATCATGCCTATTGTGTGTCACCTTCTAATGTGATGAAACCAGACGAGTGCAGAACACCGCATTACGCTGGCAGTGTGCCAGAGATAACACGGCGAGGGCAGCTGAGACGCTTACCCCTGTCGCAGAATCTCTTAAGAAAAGTCAAACACACCCTTCTGCTTCTGCACCCAGCCATGCTGATAACAGCAAGACTTTAACACTGTTGCATATTTTAAAGCTCTAAAGACTTGACTTCCAAGTACAGGAAGTGAACAGAAATCAATTATAATACAGTAGGCAGCATGAAATGCATGAAAATTGTAAAATAAAGCCAAATATTTATAACATTTTGTTTTTGATTATTGGGAACACTCTTTCTGCTTGGTTGCCCACTAATCAGTTGTCTGAGAGACACTGTGGATGTAACGTCTTCAGCAACAATCTGCTTGGCCTAGCTCTAGTTTAAAATCGATTGGCTCTAGTTGGATCCATCAGTAGTAGTGATGCTAGCACTTGGGTTTTTAGCCATTAGTTTTGTAGTGTCACACGTGCTCAGAAAATTAGAATTACTACTCTTTGACAGGCTTCAAAAATGTCCTGAACTCCAGGAGAACTAGTCCTCGGACATCTCTGCAGCACTGCGATGTACCTTTTTGTACCTTTGTACCTTCATTGAACAGAGGTGGTGGTCTCAGACATTATCTTTCTACCACATACAATGCAGTGATTCCATCCATTCCCAGGAAGTTTGCACATACTCACAGCAAGAACAAAGGGCTGTTAACCAGTCCCCCTCCAGCATTCTCATAGTCGTTAGCCAGTCGTTAGACACACCTTGCAGTCAGCCAGCTCATCACAGGTAATTATGGAAACATTTAGTGCTATTGTTTGTAAGTTTTATTACCCTGACCCACCCACTGAAGTCTGCAACCACATATAAACCATGTTTCCCCACCAAACAGTTAGAACTGATGAAGCTGCTTGGATGAACAGCGAAACGTCTTCAAGAAAACTCTACAAGTCCAGATGCCTTGCTTTAATCTTCTCTACCTAAAAATCTTTATCATCAGTTTTTTTAAACCACAGACCTTATTTCAGGCAAAACGAAATAAAAAAATAATTTTGACTTCCAGCAGTCTAATGCTGCATGAACAAGAGTCTAATGCTGCATGAACAAGAAACAAAGAAAGAAAAAGTGGACAATTTGTGTATATCAGTGAAATTATGCAACTACGCATAATTTCACTGATATACACAAATTGTCCACTTTTTCTTTCTTTCTTGTTTTTTCACAGACTGCTGCCCTGGTGTAAAGCCGCAAAAAGCAGCAGGTAAGACAGTGGTGGAAGGCTTCAACGCAAAATTCTTTCACCCAGAAATTCTGGGTAATGGCACAGATCTTTTTGTAAAGTGCATGACCATCACAAACAGCGCTATCATCTTGTTTATTCATTTTTTTCCATTTGTAAGTGAGTGATGTTGATTTTCTATATCATTTCTAACAAATCAAAGGAATATTTTGTCTTTAGTCGTTACTTACTTTTGCCTTATACCATCTTAGTTATTTTCTATATATCTGTGCTATGCCACACAGGCTTGCATAATTCTTTGTAACATTAATTCAACACCCTTAATCCTAAATCCTGAATTTCAATTAATACTAGTTTCTTCTCAGTGTGACAGCAATGGGACACCAAAAAGGGTAAGATTTATTTGCTTAAATATGTACCCATACATTGAAAATTAATCTATTTTCATATATATAATTATACATATATATAATTTAAGTACTAGCAACAAACCTTATTAGCATAATTATTCAATTTCATCAGCATGCTTCATCTGATACGATATTGTTTTATGAATGTAAACAAAGTGATGTTGTATACAACACAAAAAATGTTGATCACACCAATTAGACATTAATAAGAAATGGAATATTTAGAGCGGAGATAAGCACATACACACGGACCGACCGACTGCTGCACAGTGTCATTTAAGGCATGTCCATCAATGCCTGTAGCATACACTGAAGAAATGATACAGGATGTGCCAATCCTGAGTGGAAATATGATAAATAGGACAGCAGTGTATCCCCACAAGCTGATGTGTGTCAGCCCATGATTATACAAGTCAAGATGCTATTGGAGGTGAAAAAAATGAGACTCTCCTCCTGAGAAAAATCACAGTCATCAGCATCAATCATTCCAGGAAAATGTGTATGTATAGATATGCAATATATATGTATATATGTGTGTATGTATATGTATGTATAGATATGCAAGGGGGGGGGGTATGTAAGGGTTTCTATAGAGATATGAGGTTCCCATAATGAGAATGGCTGGATGGGTGACTAGTTTTTAATGCTGAATCCCAACAGCGAATGAAAAGGAAATAGAAGTGATGTTTGCTGTGTTCACACTAACCCTAGACTGCTGGGTGTAAGTCCACTGAAGGGTTGGGGCCGTTTAATGTAAACGTGACCATATCATGTTTTTTAGGGGCTGTAGAAATGGACTGAATGTGTCCTTAGCCTATGTCAAAAGCTTAAAAATTTCATACTGAGCCAGTTGTGGCTACAAAACCTCTTTAACATAAATGTATAACTCCCTGTGAGGAAAATCAGCCTCCTCATTCACAGGATTCTCGATTAAAAAAAAAATGTTTTCATGATCTCTAATCAAGTTTGGTTGTATTCTGCTTGGGTGTTTTCCGCTTTGCATTAGTGGCTTTCCTAGTTTTGGGTTTTCATTATTTAGTTTGCCCTTTTTTGATTCTGCTTCCTGTTTTATTTATTTAAGTTGTGTTTTCCTTGTGCATTCTTGTCAGTGTTTTCCCACTGTTGTAATTGGTTTCCCTGACAACGTATTTTACCTATCTTCTTACCCCTTCCTTGTGTATCTACATGTTCATCTGTTATGCTTGGTTTCAGTTCAGATTTTGGCTGTTTTGTCTGAACTTTCTTTTTGATCCTTATGGACTTTCTTGGATTCTTGTATAGTGTTTTTTTTCAGCTTTGTGTTGATAAAGCTCACTTTTTGTTTATTATCTTAGGAGACGTAAAAACTGCTCCCGATCAGGTTATATTACAGACTAAGTAACCCAGACTCATAGTGCAAATTAACGTGGTTTCTGAAATGGGTTTATCTCTTTTTCAGATTTGGCCTATCTTTCTATCTTTCATGTGGTTGGGAGACGTGGCTTCGGGGTGAGCTCCGAGAGAAAGGGGTGTGTGTTTACTTTAAAAATTGAGTTTTCAAAATCTCCTACCCTACCTTCGTTTTCCTTATTTCAAGGTCAGAATTTACACTAAACTTGCTTTTATTTGTACATATTTTAAAGGAAAACAATGAATTGTGATCTTCATATGCTATGATGCATTAGGGTTGTCAATTGATAATAGGTTTGATTGAATTATCAGAACAACTCATCACCAGGATATAATTTAAAAAAGTATACAGTCACAGAATACAGATTACATGTCCTAAAATTTGTAATGTATTTTGTTACATTACTAAATCTGGGTAATACATTCTGAATGCTTAGATTACTTACACATTCAATTGCATTTTAAGTGAGTGAATGCAGCAATCAGCCCCTGCTTACTACAAAAGATGGTATAAAACATTCAATAAAAAGTGTACACATACTGTTAAGATTTTGAATTGACGGTAAGAGCTCTCACTCCAATGACTATTCACTGTCATATGCATGTATAACCACACGATGAGACAAGCAATCAGGAGAAAGTCAGACATCTGCTGTAAACAAGATCTTTGTTGCAACGAAGACAGTGATTTTTATGTGACCTGTTTTATCCAGCAGAGTGGAATAAACATGTGAAAGTACCATTGTGTGAGCCAGTGATTTCAACACTTTAACTGTATTCTAATTACCATATCTTTAGACTGCAACTGTAACAGAGTTGTTACTCATATTTTGTATTCTAATTACATAACCAGGACATGTAATCTATTACTCCCTAACACTGCTCATAACTAATGTGCTCCAGTTTCTCCCTATAGGAAAAAATGTCTATGAAAACTATAGACATTGGTATTTCGCAAGGATAGAGTGCAACATCTGGACTGTTCATGGCTCATGCAGTAAGAGCTAAGCTAACTAAGTGAAGACTTAAAGGCAACCCAGGACATCAGATTTTTGCAGTAATCTGAGGGTTTAAGAGTTACAGGTCGGACTTTGTAAATGTTGGCGTAGGCTATGCGGTATTACCCTTGCTGTCATCTTTGTTTTTAGACTGTAAACTTCCAAACCTCAGATCAGACTATTTCTTTTTAGAAATGTTATCTTTTAAGCATCTCTGTAGGTTCCTGTTATTGTTTTAAAGTTCTTTATTGCAAAATATCCAATAGAAAAACTTTCAGCTTTAAGACAATGAATTACCCAGATGCTGCAGTGTCTTTTTGAATGGTTTATCCAACATAAGACTAATGAGAATGTGTTCTAAGCCAAATCATGAACATTTATTCCTAGGAAAAAATCTTTAAATTTGCATATATTTAGAATGGAGTTATGAGATGATATAGCCAACCTGTCTTCACATATATTGCTGTACACCTGTGCAGCTTTTAATTAAGCAATCAGCTCTGAATGACTTGCTATTTTTCTCTCTAAAAGAATGATTATGCAAGTGTGGTTTCAATCACTCTGTTGCTTTGCTGCTGCTTAATTTGTATGCAGCCGCTCTCGTTGCTTGCCCCCTAGGAGAGCAGAGGTCCATATAATGGTTATTCCAAGAGCTCTGCTTTGAATATTTCAAAGGGATGCAACAAAACTTGCAGAAAATTCAGATCAGTACAGATGGATTAATCAATGCTTTGGTATTTCACAAAGGAAGCCTGCATTAAGTTCAAAGAGGGGGAAACTTGTTAGCCAAACACACAGGGGAGGATGCTGTATTATCTCCAGCTTCTCTTGGAGATGCAGTCTATGCTTCAGGTGTATTGACATTTTTATAGACTCTTCTGTATTGATCCACGAGGAATGTAGGGAGTATAATTGAAGAAAGGAGTTATAATAAAAAGGAAAGGCGGTTAACACTCACATTGGCCTGCAAATACATATGGGAGAAAGCTAAAAATATAAAATAAGGACATGTGTCTCTTCTTGTATGTATCATCCCTTGAGACTTACCTCTCAGCCAGATCCTGTGCTTTATTATGCATGTAATATGATGTCGGTAGGTATTGTCCCTAAAGTGTGTGATCCTGCTTTTCCCCTGTCTTCAGTGCAAGACCTAATAACTGCTCCATAGTACAATTCCATATTGAGGAGTATTGCATGTAATGATGTTCATGTGAAGTCAAGTATAACAGGCTTTAAATACGGTTACTCAAAGGCTGCTGATTGTTGCTTTGGATTGATGCGATTTGTAGTTTTGTGAATGAGGGAAATCAGATCTGAGAGAATCTCTTCATTTAATTGAGCATTTCTGTCTCAGCAAGCTCAATTAATGAACTGTGAATTTATTTTGATCAGATTCACTCAGGGAAATGTGTAAAAGGATTTTTAATTTTACAGATTGAAACAGGCAAATTTGTAATATTCATTTATATTGAAAAAAAGTATAAGAAGCATATTGTGTTTGAACAATTTGACTTTAAAGGTAGGGTAGCAGATTTTGAAAACTCAGTGAGAGTCAGCCATTTTAAAAGTAAACACACGCCCCTTTCTCTCAGAGTTCACCCTGAAGCCACGCCTCCCAACCAGTCTGTGACTTCAGCCAGCATGCAGGTACCTCTCTTGTGCGTGCAGAGCAGGAAGAGAGTGACAACCAGCCAACTATACGCGCAGGGGCGCCTCGTAGGATTGGCTGATGTTTTTAGCATTTTATAGCTTCCACAGATGATTAATATTCTTTGCTTTAAAGCGAAACTGCCGAACTAATCGGTTGCTATTGGATTGTAAAGAGAAGTTACACTAATTTAACAAAAAGTGCATCAGATTGAAATCTCCTACCCTACCTTTAATTTACACTATATTTATCACAATTTTATCTGAAAATTACAGAATAATATTACTCAAGTGCAAAATCAAGTGTCTAAATCATATCAAAGGACAGGATGGCTTTAGAACTTATGCATGGAGCTCATAAACAAGATTGTGGTGTACCTATGGTGCAGAGTCCCATTAGTACTCTACCCACGTCATACTGGAGCACAACAAGGCTGCCGAGCCTGAATGCTTAATTTGTGGCCAGTGGGATGCTTTATCCAGAGATATAAACAAGTGCTGGCCCTATTGCATGCACTGTCACGTGGGCCGAGCATGGCCTGAATTGTTAAGCACATACGGAGCCTCCTTGTTAACCCCAAGAGCCAGAATCTAAGCATTCATTCAAGAAAGACTCCAGACTTGAAAATCAACTTGTGCATAGCAATTGAAATCATAACTCTGGATCTGGGCAGAGCTACACATCAAGTTTTCATTATCTTAGACTCTGTGAATCGCAGAGAAAATATTTGATGAATTTAAATGACTTGGACAAAAGAGGCACAAATTAACATGTGTAATGCAGTTATAATTATCATGTTTATTTGCTGTTTGACAGAAATCTCCATCAGTGCTTTTTGTCTGAGGGTTGCTGGAAGTGTCTTTAATGTGTTATAATAATCTATGCAAGATCATGGTAAGCTACCTCTTGCTGGCACAAGACTGAAAATCTAGAGTTTTTTCAGAGAATCTTCAGTTGAGTGCTCAATCAGAGCGTCACTGTGCAAATATAAAAGCAGGAGTGTGCATACTCAGGTTGATTCATTTGATTTTCAGCATATCTTTCTCTGTGTGTCTCCCTCTCACTTATACTCTTATTTAGTGCCTGCATGACACATGCTTTAACCTTTTATCATGTGCCAAATTTACACATTGCTATACACTGCATGCTCTGCAGTATTGCACTGAATAGGAGAGCAATTGCTCAAGATAATGGAAGGACTGGGAGGCATAAATGCAGGCTATCAGGTCTGCATCCAATGTGAAATTGTAACCACATACAATTAACAGTATGGTGCACATGTGTCAAACTCAAGGCCCGTGGGCCAAATCCGGCCCCCAGTAACGTTCTATCCGGCTCGCACCACAATGTCCAAAACACATATGATCCGGCCCAAATCTTTTTTGTAAATGTAAGATTAAGAGAAATAAATAGATAAACAGTATTGCAGTTAGGGATGTCCCAATCAGGTTTTTTTGCCCTCGAGTCCGAGTCTGAGTCATTTGATTTTGAGTATCTGCCGATACCGAGTACGGCAGCACATCGAGGTCTCGAACCCAGGACCTGTCGCGCCAAAAGCGACTGTCATACCCCTACACTACAAGACACAGAACCACCCTGCACAGAAGGCATTAACTTTGACAGCCCTAGTCCTGATCGGGAGGTAATGTCCGATTCTGATCGAGTCTGAAATCACGTAATCGGGCCCGTTTTCCGATCACGTGATCGGATCGGGACATCCCTAATTGCAGTTACTGTTACTGCATGTAAACATGTCAGCATGTAAACAGTCAGTGTGTAAACATGTCAGTATGTAAACAGTCAGAGTGTAAACATGTCAGTATGTAAACAGTCAGTGTGTATGTGCGGGGTACAGTCCACTGTTACAGACTCCCTCAGCTGTTGAGGAGTCTGATGGCAGAGGGGAAGAAAGAGTTCCTGAGTCTGGTGGTCCACTTCGCACTCCTGTACCTCCGGCCTGAGGGGAGGAGAGTGAACAGACCTTGTTGGGGGTGGGTGGGGTCCTTGATGATGGAGGCAGCTCTCCTGTGGACTCTGCGCTGGTAGATGCTCTGCAGAGAGGGCAGAGGAGTCCTGGAGATCTTAGACACAGTCTTCACCACTCTCTGCAGGCGTTTGCGGTTCATGGCGGTAGAGCTGCCGTACCACACGCCGATGCAGCTGGTCAGGATGGACTCAACGACACAGCTGAGAGAGAGAGAGGACAAACTACCTTTTACCGGTCGAGAACCATGGCCTCAGACTTGGAGGTCCTGATTCTCATCCCAGCGGCTTCACACTCAGCTGCAAACCGTCCCAGTGCACACTGGAGGTCCCGGCTCGATGAAGCCAACAGGATAACATCATCTGCAAAAAGCAGAGATGAAATCCTATGGTTCCCAAACCAGATCCCCTCCGGTCCCTCGCTGCACCTAGAAATTCTGTCCATAAAAATTATGAACAGAACCGGTGACAAAGGGCAGCCCTGCAGGAGTCCAACATGCACCGGGAAGAGGCCTGACTTACTGCCGGCAATGCGAACCAAACTCCTGCTCCGGCCATACAGGGACCTAACAGCCCTCAACAGAGGGCCACGGACCCCATACTCCCAGAGCACTTCCCACAAGATGCCGCGAGGGACACGGTCGAACGCCTTCTCCAAATCCACAAAACACATGTGGACTGGTTGGGCGAACTCCCACGAACCCTCCAGCACCCTGCGGAGGGTATAGAGCTGGACCCAGCGTTCCGCGGCCAGGATGAAAACCACATTGCTCTTCCTGAATCCGAGGTATGACTATAGGCCTAATTCTCCTCTCCAGTACCCTGGCATAGACTTTCCCAGGGAGGCTAAGGAGTGTGATCCCCCTGTAGTTGGAGCACACCCTCCGGTCCCCCTTTTTAAAAAGAGGGACCACCACCCCGGTCTGCCAGTCCAGCGGCACTGCCCCCGATTGCCACGCGATGTTGCAGAGGTGTGTCAGCCAAGACAGCCCCACAACATCCAGAGACTTAAGGTACCCAGGGCAGCACCTCTCACGTGTGGCGTTCCTCAAGGCTCTATACCTGGCCCTCTTCTTTTCTCCCTGTATATTCTTCCTCTTGGATCTATTTTCGGAAAGCATGGTGTCACATTTCACTGTTATGCTGATGGCTGTCAAATTTATCTGCCACTAAAACAGGGAGAGGCTTCTTGTGTAGACAAACTTTTAGACTGTACTGCAGAAATTAAGGCATGGATGTCATTGAACTTTCTCAGCCTGAATGTCGAAAAAACTGAAGTCATGTTGTTCGGCCCTTGTGATGCCTCCAAAATTTATGTGGATCTGGGTCCTCTGAGTCAATATGTGACACAAACAGCCACAAATCTGGGGGTAAAAATGGACAGTGGTCTGAAATTCGATGTGCAGATCAAATCAGTTGTCAAGTCCAGCTTTTATCATTTTCGACAACTAGCCAAAGTCAAGCCATTTTTATCAAGACATCACTCTGAGATTTTAATCCATGCTTTTATCTCATGTAGACTTGACTACTGTAATGCACTTTATGTTGGGCTCAGCCAGACGCTGCTGTCTCATCTTCAATTAATTCAAAACGCTGCAGCCCGACTTAACAGGTACCAAAAAATTTGAGCACATCACTTCGGTTTTAGCTTCCATTCATTGGCTCCCAGTGCATTTTAGGCTTGATTTTAAAATTCTTTTATTTGTTTTTAAATGTCTTAATGGCCTCGCCCCACAGTATCTGTCCGACCTGCTTCAGCCATACACTCCCTCACGCTCTCTCAGGTCGGCAGATCAGTCTCTTTTAATAATCCCAAAAACAAAGAGGAGTTTGGTAAGTTAAGGTAAGTTTTAACATTATGTTTAATACATTCTAAGTCATTAAGGCACCTAAATCTAATGGTGTCACAATTTTAACAAGACATTCAGGATTCCAATATGTAACGTTAATTGTATGAGTCCCTTCTAACCATGCTAGCTAGCCTACCTGACTCAATGTAAAGTTAGCCGCAAGTCAAAGCCTAATAAAAAAAGTCTAGATTAACTATCAGTGAGCTGAAATTAAAGCGTACATTGCTGCATTGATGTATACAAATTTTGTAGCACTGACAAACTGAACTGTCCTTTTTCTTAACTTGTGTAATATCTGGCTAGTCTCTCTGTGTGTATAAATACTCTGATACTGAGCACTCCAGCTGCATGCTGTGTGTGCACATAGAGTCTGAAACATGCTAAATCAGCCCTTTGTATTTTTCAGAAGATGAGGACATTTCCCACCAGTGCACACCTGTGTTTTGAAGGCTTGAAGACTTCATCTTTCTGCAGCTGAGAGTCCTGAGCACCAGGTTTTATGTTGCAGTGTCACCATGTAAGGTTTTACTACATTGTTGTATAATGTAACTACTTTGAGTTCAGGCTTGTCTGATGGTAGGACGGATCAGCATCATTTGTGTATTATTCTAACTTAGTAAAATCTATGTAAAGCATGTAGTTATGTAATTACATAACTACCTAATAACAGCTGTCAAGGGCACACTGCAACAGTCCTTTCACTTTAATGCATAATGAAAAAGCAATATAAGTGTATATATATATATATATATATATATATACATACAACAACAACACTATCAACACACAACAACACTATCATGTTTTATTGTCAAAACTGCTATATGTGCTGGACATATTCAATTAGCTGCTGAAACTACTTATACAATTATCTAAAAAGTTCACCTTATTGTAAAAAAAGCTAACTGTAAACATCCCATTGTTCTTGCTGAGAACATGTGGCTTGGAGTGAAATTTCCTGGGAATGGATGGAAGCTGCATTGTATGTGGTAGAAAGATGATGTCTAAGTCCACCACCGCTGTTAAGGGAAGGTTTTTCCAGCTTAACATAGATGGCTTTCTTGATTTCTCTTTCAAACCACCTGTCCTCCTGTGCTGAGCCATTCTTCTGTGGAGTGGTTGTGTACTTTCTTCAATGTACAGATCAGAGCATTCCTCACTGCACTGGACTCTATATATATTACATTGCTGTTTGTCCCTGGGAGTTATGTCCTGGGTGAACCAGTTTTGTCTGGATGTCATAGTTGTTAGAGATCCTGCAGAGTTTTTCTGATACTCCTGACACATATGGAATGACAATGTTCTTTCTACAAACATTGTTGTCCTTCCTATTGTTGGTGGGTCTTGTTATGTGGCTTTGATGAGTGCCCAGTTGGGGTAGCCACAGGTTTGCAGGGCCTTCCTGTTGTGATGTTGCTTCTTCTTCTTCCCCTCTAAACTGGTCGGTACAGTTTGTGCTCTGTGCTGCAGGGTCCTGATGACTCCCAGCTTATGTTCCAGTGGGTGGTGTGAATCAAACAGCAAGTACTGGTCTGTGTGGGTTTCCTTTACACTACTACATTGAGGCTCCTGTCCTCCTCAATGTGTACTCTGCAGTCCAAAAAGGCCAGATTGTTGTCCCTGGAGTCCTTCTAAGTGAATATGATGTTGTTGCGTTGATGTGTTCTCTGAACCGTTCCATTTAATGGGTCTTGATTTTGACCCAGTGATTCCAGGAGAGGAACTCTGGGCTCTTCTCTCCACTTCCTCCATGTAGAGGTTCTTATATCCTTTTTTTCAACACCACATAATGTCAACCCCTATCCTATATGTATTCTGGCCACCCAGCAAAATGTAATTAGGTGTTGTATCTTGTGACGTGATATAGACCAAATGGGTCTAATCAGTGGCAAAAATGGTAACAATAAGACAAGATTTCAGTCATTGTTAATCAGCTTTGATAAAACATTCAAAAATGTATTAAATACTATGAATATATTTTTACATGTATTTTTATTTTTATGAAAAATAATCCCTGATGACTGTGATCTCAGTCAGATATCAGTTTTCTGGGATTGGAGCAGGTGGATTGAAGTGAAAGCAGTTGTCATTTCTGGGTCATTCTGTTGAGCCAGTAAGAGGAGAGATAAAGTCCTACCTAAAGATTGCATCCATTATCTTCTGTCAGGCCTTAAATGCCATTACATCACAGATTCAGACCATTTTCGAGGGAAAAGGGTCTTCAACCCAAAAAAAAAAAACACTAAATAATTCAGTCTGGTTCTACATAGTGTCAGTACATGCATGTCCACTGTTCTTTCGGGAAGATTTAAAAGTGTACATATTTTACATTGCGTCTCATTTTGTGGGATGTGATACAGCATTCCTGGATACCATGTTAGGCTGATGGAAGTTTGTAACATGTGCAATCTTGCTCTGCATTCACACACACGCACACATTCCTAGCCAGTGGTGTAGTGTTTTCAATCCAATCAAACCTTACCCGCTAATTTCACTAATCAGGACGTCTTCAACCAGAAAGAGAGGAACCAATCAGGTGGTGCTGAATTTGGCCACAACGGAACCCTGCATATCTTCCAGGGCACAGGACTGGATAACACCAGCTGAGAGGAATCGTATCAGCACACCTCACTGATATCTATGTACAATGGCTGTGCTGAATGTTAAATTCAGCACATTAAAATAATTTCTTGGCAGAGCCCTGATGGTGTTGTTTGATGTGTTAAAATTCAACCAACCTCTGTATGTGACAAAGCTGTGTGGATTCTGGAAACATTATGAAAATATTATGTGTTCTTTCACTGGAAATAAAAGGCACAACCAAACAAGAAGCACATGTATAAGGATGTTTTATTTAGTATTTCTCATCACATTTATTCTGTTAGGTGTCTATGACCTTTACCAGCATGAATTCACATCTGGAAATAACATCTGGGGAAAATCAGATATTGCTCAGTATTTGTGTGAAATTATCCAAATTTAGGTCTGAGAGTTTATATTAAAATGTGAACATGGCCTCCATTTCCATATTCATGATCTTGAGTGTGTCTCCTGGAGGAGGCTGCATATTCCCAAATGTGTGACTCCAAGGTTAGAACCAGTGCAGGGGGCTGTGCGCTCAAAGTGGCTCTTAAGTGTAGTTCTAGAGGTGGTGAGGGTGTTGAGGGTGTTGTTATAGTTACTGTGGGGTATAAAAGCTTTATAGCTTCTGCTTGTTTGGTATTGTTCAAGTACATCTGCTGTACTTTATTTTTTTCACCTTAGGTGTTTGAAAAATAGTGCTGCTTTCAAGACTACACAACTGAGACCTATGTATGTATGTATACATATATTTCAATATACATTTAAATATAAATTTCAATTTTAATATAATCAGACCTTTCTACTACACATACAGTAAGACTATTTAAAAAAAAATTTCAAAAAGTAAGCCACAATGAAGCTTCAAATCTGAAGAATTACCATTATCTGCTCACACTGATGAGTACTGATGGTACTGATGAGTATTTTGTGCAAAAGAGAGGGACAGGAAGCTTTTTCTGCACACACAGGGTAACAAGAAGGATTACCAAAAAATGCCAAAATGCATCACCTGTGTCTTTCCTTTGAAAACATAGACATACACAGACAAACAATCATTCACACACACACACCTATGGGCAATTCAGAGTCCCCAATTAACCCAACAAGCATGTCTTTAGAATGTGGGAGTACCTGGAGAATCCCACACAGGCACAGGGATAACGTGCAAACTCCACACACAATGGCCCAATTCAGAATAGAACCACACATTTGTGTGTTTATATGATAGGTTTTAATCATATATTAAAAGAAGACACTGGGTTGCAATGTGCAGTTGTTAGCACTGTCACCTCATTGGAAGGTTCCTGGTTTTAATCTGTGTGGAATTTGCTTGTTCTTGCCACATACCAAAGACATGTAAGTAGGGTTAATTGATAGTTTGTTTCTCTATGATAGCCCTGTGATAGACTGGCGACCTGTCCAGGGTGTACCCTGCCTCTTACCCACAGCTGGTATAGACACCAATTCAATTCAATTCAATTCAGTTTTATTTATATAGCGCATATTACAATCAGACATTGTCTCAAAGCGCTTCACAGGAACCCAAGAGAGACTTCACGGGCCGGACTGCAGGTCACCGCGCAGGTCTTGAGACCAGTGTGAGCCAGACTAAGGAGAGAAAAGGAGAGGTTAGAGGGTGAGAGGGAAACTGCTCAGTGGATCATGTTTGTGCCCCTGACAGCATAGGCCTAGAGCAGCATAGCTGTGCTACACACTAGGTCTAAGGCTAACTGTACGCCTTACTAAACAGAAAAGCTTTAAGTCTAGTCTTGAAGGTGGAGGCAGTGTCTGCCTCTCGGACCCAGATTGGTAACTGGTTCCAATAGTGGTGCCTGATAGCTGAAAGCTCGTCCTCCCATTCTACTTTTATGAATCCTAGGAACTACAAGAGATCTGAGTGTCCTATTAGGAACATATGGTACAATCAGGTCCTGCAGATACAATGGAGCAAGTCCATGAAGAGCCTTGTAGGTTAGAAGAAGGATCTTGAAGTGTATTCTTGAGTCCACTGGGAGCCAGTGAAGAGACGCTAGAACAGGAGAGATATGATCCCTTTGGCTGCTTCCAGTCAGAACTCTAGCTGCTGCGTTCTGGATCAGCTGCAGACTGTTGATGGAGTAATGTGGACATCCTGACAATAGAGAGTTGCAGTAGTCCAGTCTTGAAGTGACAAAAGCATGGATGAACTTTTCAGCATCACTCTGAGAGAGGATGCTCCTGATCTTAGTAATATTACGCAGGTGAAAGAACGCGGTCTTGGAGACCTGCTTAATATGAGAGACAAACGACATGTCTTGATCAAAGATAATGCCAAGGTTCCTCACAGTCATACTGGAGGCCAGAGTAATTCCATCCAGAGAGAAAGTATTATCTGATAAACTAGTTCTGAGATGTTTAGGTCCAAAAACAATGACCTCAGTCTTGTCCAAGTTTAATAGTAAAAAGTTGGAGGACATCCAGTCCTTTATGTCCTTTAGACACGCCTGTAGTCTGACCAGCGGCTCCGTTTCTTCAGGCTTCATGGATAAATACAGCTGGGTATCATCAGTATAACAATGAAAGTTTATGCCGTGCTTCTGGATGATGTTTCCTAGAGGGAGCATGTAGAGGGTGAACAGGATCGGTCCGAGCACAGAACCCTGTGAGACACCGTGGTTAACCCTTGTACCTGTACCACATCGTTAGCATGAACAAAGTGAAATCTGTCAGATAAATATGATTTAAACCAGCGCAGTGCTGTTCCTGTAATCCTGATCTCGTGTTCTAATCTGTGTAGCAGGATGCGATGATCTACGGTGTCAAAGGCAGCACTGAGATCCAGTAGAACGAGTACAGAGACGAGTCCCCGGTCCGATGCCATGAGGAGGTCATTGGTGACTTTAAGCAGTGCTGTTTCTGTGCTGTGATGGGCTCTGAATCCAGACTGGAAAGCATCGAGCAGACTGTTCCTATGCAGGTGGTCATTTAGCTGACTTACAACAGCTCTTTCGAGTAGTTTGGAGATAAATGTGAGGTTGGAGATCGGTCTGTAGTTTCCTAAGACGTCCGGGTCCAGTGAAGGTTTTTTAAGTATCGGAATGATCACAGCAGTTTTAAAAGCCTGCGGTACATATCCTGTTTCCAGAGACAAGTTGATCTGTCCTAATATAGACTCTCCGATCAGAGGAATAGCATCTTTGAGGAGCCGTGAAGGGATCGGATCCAGAAGACAGGTAGTAGGTTTAGACTTGCAGATGCTGGTGGTCAGCTCAGGGAGGCCGATGGGCACGAAGCAGTCCAGAGTTCAGGATCCGTTTCCAGAAGTGGCGGTGTATCCTCAGCGGTCACAGAAAGATTGTGGTTGATTTGTCCTCTAATAGTGGTGATTTTATCAGTGAAGAAGCTCATGAAGTCTTCACTACTAAGAGCTGCAGGAATGCGAGGCTCCACAGAGCCGTGGCTCTTTGTCAGCCTGGCCACAGCGTTAAAGAGAAAGCGCGGGTTGTTCTTGTTTTCTTCTATTAGTGATGAATAGTAGGCTATCCTGGCTTTACGAAGGGCCTTCTTATACGTCAGCAGACTGTCTCTCCAGGCCCTCTGGGAGTTATCTGATTTAGAGGACTGCCACATCCTCTCCATCCTTCATGTAATCCGTTTCAGTGATCGGATATTTGAGTTGTACCACGGAGCTAGCCTCTTCTGGTTTGTAGTTTTCTTCTTCTTCAGTGGAGCAATCCTGTTTAAGACTGAGTGTAGTGTGTCTGCAGTGTTGTTGACAAAGCGGTCCAGCTCTGCAGGAGTAATATTTAAGTTGGCACCCCCATCAGTACTTGGGACTGTGGGGAGTACTGGTAGGATTGCTGTCCTAAACTGCTTTACGGCGTCTTCAGACAGACATCTGCTGTAGTAGACCTTTTCCTTAGGTGCTGGTAGGTCTGAAAGAGAGAAGTCAAAGGTTATTAATGAGTGATCTGAAAGAACAGGATTTTGAGACCATACTAGCAGGTTCTCAGCTTCCAGGCCGTAGGTGAGAACTAGGTCGAGGGTGTGACTGTGGCAGTGTGTGGGTTCATTTACTAACTGAGAGAACCCAACTGAATCCAAGAGTGAGCTTAAGGCAATCTTCAGACTGTCGGAGTCGACGTCCATATGAATGTTAAAGTCACCCACTATAATGACTTTATCTGTGCTAAGCACTAAACTTGATAAGTCTGAAAACTCCAGCAGGAACTCTCCAGGCCCCCGTGACCCTGTGGTAGAACACAAAGTGGGTTCAGAAAATGGGTTTATGTGCAGATTCGTCAGCCACCTCATCCTCACTAGGGAAATGTAACTGGAGGTTGATATTTCAGTCCTTGAAAATGGAACGTGTGCATATTTCTCTCGCCACATTTGTCAGTTTGTTTATGGGGCGGGCACTTGTTACAATAGTAGCCAGAATGGTGATGACAGAAGGGAGCAATTGTCCTTGTGTTTAATTCTGGGAATTTGTTTTGTTTTAGACAAACTATAACTTTTACCTTGATTTCAATGCCTAACCTTAACCAGTAGTTTTTAACGTCCAACTACAAGTGAAAACAAAACTGCTTGTGGTGATAAAATCAAAGTGGACATGGATGTGTGCATGTAAGACAGAGAAAAAAAATGCAGAATCATCCCACGCAAACAGCCACCTCCCTTTGGTAAAGAGAATTCTCCTGGAAGAATATGATATACACATATATTTATTACACCAGGAAAATTGCATGATTCTGGACTTTTTAAAAAAATAGTTTAATAATTTCATTTTTATTCATTTTTTGCAATTGCAGGTTCAGTTCAGTTTTAGTTCAGTTTTATTTTATTTTTTTGTAGTAAAATGAAATTATGTTTACTTATTCTGTATCTCCTGATTCTACGTTTTAATAAACATGTAAAAAATATACAAAATAAAATACACAAAAAATAAAAAGAAGAATTATAACATTATCCCTTATTTGTTGTGCAATTTGATCCTACTTTCAAAATAAAGATAAAATAAAATAACAATTGATCTATAGTGTCAAGTAAGCAACGTAGCTTTATGGTTTTAGCATCTGTAAGCTTAGCTTTATTGTATTCACAATACATGTATTGCATTGTATTTGTTACATATTTTTATGTAGATATTTCAGTCAGGAATTGAAACATTGTCCTGTGTCTGCACGTTAGCATTAGCTATATGAGCTTTATAAGGTGACAAATGTGTTCACTGTACACAACAGAAAGTATAATTAAACAATAATTAAAATACCATTAATGTCATGAATTGTAACTGTATCTATATTATTAATGACTTATTAACAAGCAATCTAATCTTTAAAGTTGGCTTTTTTGAAACAGCAGCAGCAATTTATCTGAAGATTAGATAACCAAAATGCTGAGCTCTTTGAACAGTTAAGATGTCACAACAAAACAATCCTTCAAGTGTTTAACCAGAAAGCATTTAACTAATAATTATCTTAGGATTGCAGAAGTGTTAGCTGTAACCGATGGCCATTGTTAATCAGCAGGAGACTATTGGTGGTACAGTGATGTGAGAGTGCACGTCTTAAAACGCAATAATTTGCAGGGAAAGCATCACTTATCTGGGTGCCCTGCTGTTCACAAAGAGCAAGTCATTCATTACAGTCAGCCTAAAAAGTACATAGCCCTGATTGCTAATGTGAGAACACAATCACCATGCGAGCACCCAGCAAAGCAAAATATTCTGTGAAACAATAGCGGAACATAATTATGACTCAACATTTTGTCTTCATTGAAACCCTGCACACCCTGTATTTATTCTCCAGGCGGATGCATTCTGCAGTGATGCTATTTTTTCTAGGTGTTCTTTCCTACAAAACACAATATTTGTTGAAAATCTAATAGCAGAGATGTGATCCTGAGGCTCTCCTGCTGTCCCCTGAGGTTAGCCACAGTCTGACAGGCATGTAAAATATCTGTTTACATTATAGTTTGACAACAGTATGCTGACATCTCCATTTCCCATGTGACCGCATGAAATAACCTTGTCAAAAATATATTACAATACATACTTATGACATTTTGCTTTTTTCAGTCACACAAGGTCGCTGGGGTGAGGTTGTAAACACGCTTTGCATCGAGGAGCCTTCACTGCCACTTTAATGATGCCTGCAATCATCAACTGCAGTTTCCAGGCTCTATCAAGGAGGAATATAGAAATCTGTGAGTATGCAGCACTTTATTCACCTCATGCACCAAAGGAAGAAAAAGAGCAGAAATCTTGCCTAACAGCATCCGACTGTGTGAGCTTTCAGTCAGCGTGTATTAGATTTATCACTTTCTTGTCCCTACACCTTGTGGATGCCTCCAGAGTACAACTACATTGGTATGGGAGGGGAGGCCTTAGCTGTGACTATGACATCTTTCTTGGTGCATTATCTTCACACTCAATCTCCTTGGGGTAGATGGAGTGCACAGAGGAAGTGCTTCCACCAGTTAAGTCCTAACATGTAACCAGACATTGCTTTTAGGGGTCGGCTGTTAACAGGGTTGACAATGCTCTTTTATAGCCTTCAGATTGAATATTCCCAGAGTCTCCCGCTGCAGAGGCCATGTCATTACAGCTGATAGTTCCATTATTTTCTAAAAGAGTTGGCAGGACTTTTTATGTTTCGCATTTTCCCTGCACTTAATGGCTGTCAGTGTTCTTATACTTTAGTGTACGTACTTTCACAAGGACAGTTTTCGGTTATGGCACTGTGGCTGTGGGTCGCTTTTTGTACTCAGACACAATTTTGCTGAGGTCATAATAGGAAATGCACAACATTATGGAAGTAGGAACCTTTAAATTCTAATTATTTATAGAAGGGAGAATTACATTTTGGTCTCCACAGTTTTGTTTTTAGTGTAATAGCAGAAACAACAGGGACACCCAAAGCACACATGTTCTCATAAAGTACAATTAAATGAATTATACAATTTGTAATTATTGATAACTTTTAATTTTTCTATATATTTTAATAATTTGTCATTTTTTACATTTCCATAATGAAACAATTTTGAACTAAGCTGCTGTTGTAAACACTGTAACAACACAGTAATGATTAAGCATAACAAGCATGCTTAACAAACTAACCAACTCACAGGAACACTGAGAACCCACAAATCCAATCTGGCACAGACAAATGGAATCACAGGACATCAAAGGTAAATCGCACTTCTGCTTAAAAGGAAGATTGACAGGAAGTGAGGTAACAGAGTTCCGCCTTCAGCCAAGTTCCACCGCGCCTCCACCACCAGGAAAGAGGGCCCCCTAACGGAGGAAAGAGCAAACAACAACAAAAACCCAGAAAAGCAACCAACCCAAAGTACAGATAATAGCTGCAAAGTAATGTATGCACTATTATTTTTACTTAAGTATAAATACATACAATTTACATATAAATAAGTACAATAAAGAAGTACAAATACTTATATACGAAGTTACATTCTACCACTGCCTTTACCGGTGTGTCTCTGTTTTACTTTCTAGCGTTTTGCTTCAATGTGATTGCCTGCTACACTCTAACAGTTTCCACCTGTGTCTCATCACCCTCTTCCTGCATATTTATTCCATGTGCTTCCCCCATGTCCTTGCGAGTTTGTCTGTGTTGCTACCCTGAAATCTCCCTTGCGATCCTGGACTTTATTGTACATGTATTTAGTCTGGTGTTGCTTCTGTTTCTCTGATTTTTGTTTCTTTCAGTTAGTCTTGGCTCATTTTTGCACCTTTTATTTTTGCAATTTTTTGTTTGTGTTTTTGTGCTATCTTGTCACATTTGTGAAATTGTGTTTGTATTACACAGGATATTTCAGGACTGAATGCGGAATACAAGCCTTTTTGAAGGTGTTTGCCTCGGAGGCTGTCTGGTGTGACCCTGATCCTGACATGCCTGTGAAGAAGAGGGTCCACATGGAAGCTGTTGAACCTCCTCTGCAGTGGACGGAGATGCAGCAGCCCCTGGGGAGGAACTGCTGAGACTGCCTTCAGCATCCCCAACAGCCGGAACCACAGTTAAACAGTCAATGCTGCATAAAGACAAAAGGACTGTTGCAGGTCTAGAATTCTCAGCCAGAATTGCCACAGAGTCCAGCAACAGGCCTATGAAAGTGGCCAACTGTGCCAGATGCAGGGAGCTCTTCTCCCAGTTTACAGATATGCCCAAAGTCTCAATATGAGTGAGCACTGCGATTGTTGCCTGCTCCACCTCCTGAAACAAGGGGGCACAAATTTTCACTCCTCTCAGGTCCAATGGTTTCAAGATGGCCTTTATGCATCTGGTAAAGTTATGGGGAACCAAGGACAGTCCAAAAGAAGGGAAGAAACAACCTGTGGGAGAGGAGAAACAACTGTGCTCTGGGTGAATAGTCACATGGAAGTACGTCCTTCAGGTCGATAGATGGGAACCATTCTTCTGGGGAGATGGCCTGGAGGTCATGAGTGGTTCTCAACATTCGAAATGGCAAAACCTTCAGATAAGCTTTTTTGGAAGCAGAAAATACACTGAATAAAACCACCTGTTCTTTGTAAGAGAGTGCACCACATCTATTGCTTTCTTGTCCAGAAGCGCTGTTATCTCCTGAGCCAAAAAATGGGCCTTCACTGTCACCCATGCCCCTACCATGATGCCCCCAAGCCTCCAAAGCCAGACATAATTTCTTTCTATGCTCCAACACATTTTCTGCCTCCAGCATGAACCAGGCACCACAGGAAGCTTCTGCAGGGGTTGTCTACAATCATCAGACATCACCGCTTGTGCTAGCCACACCAGTTGCCATGTCAGGACAAGGGTGGACCTCAAACGCCCAAGCTCCCTGGTCAGTAAACCAAAGGCCCGAAGTGCAGCATCATTTGTGTCACTCAACTCCTTTCCCCCTGGTCCAGCTGAACCATCTAAGACTGGGCCAGGACAAGCAATGAAAGGGGGTTAGCAATACGAGCAGCCACATCATAAGCCTATGAGAGAAGAATGCATTGACCTTGCAACCTGACCTGGGGTAGCGTGCCTTGTCTTTATATGTCTCGGCTGGTGAGAGCACCATTGAGACAATGGACTGATCCACTGGCGGCATGCGATTTAGCCCATGCTCTCCTGCATCCCACATGCCTTCAACACCATCCAGCCCCTGCTGCTACTGGACAAACTGAGGGAGATTTTAGTAGACCACTACTTGGTGTCCTGGATTGCTGACTACCTCATAGAGAGACTGCATTACGTCAGGCTAAAGGACACCACATCAGACACTGTAATCAGCAGCACTGGAGCTCCCCAGGGGATGGTGCTGGCCCCCCTCCTCTTCACCCTTTACACCTGAGACTTCTGTTACTCAGAACTCAGAACTGTGTCACATCCAGAAGTTTGCAGATGACACAGCCATCGTGGGGTGTATCAGGGATGATGGAGAGGATGAGTACAGGAATGTAGTCAGTGACTTTGTCACCTGGAGTCAGATGAACCATCTCCAGCTTAACATTCTATTCTATTCTATTCTATTCTAACAGACACCCACTGAAAAAAATTGGTTCCCTACAGGATGAGCAGCCAGGGGCTCATCCTGTCCAACCCCTTTTGATTGGCAGGGATTTGGAAACACACAGCGGCATCGGTGCAAAGTAGAATTCAGTCCCTAGTGGATATCCCGGAGTGAAGTCGCAAGTCAATCCGGATGGGCTGTTTGTTTTCCACACATTGTAAAACATGAATAACATATTGCCATATTTTCCGGACTATAAGTCGCACTTTTTTTCATCCTATGTCTGGGTATGTGACCTATACTCAGGTGCGACTTATATATGAAAAAATATACAATTAGTTAGCCTTGTGTCCTGACATCCCATTACAAATATAATGGTAGCTGTTCTGTCCCTCTCCTGACGGTTCTCTTCCACCTCCAGCTTGTCCACACTTTCTAAGCATAGGTTTGCATTCCGTGTGTGGTCCATATGTCGCTAATTTCAGACAGCTACACTCAACAAAAATATAAACGCAACACTTTTGTTTTTGCTCCCATGTTTCATGAGATGGACTTGAAGATCTAAACTTCATTCCAGATACACAATATTACCATTCCTCTCAAACATTGTTCACAAATCTGTCTAAATGTGTGATAGTGAGCACTTCTGCTTTGCTGAGATAATCCATCCCACCTCACAGGTGTGCCACATCAAGATGCTGATCTGACATCATGATTAGTGCACAGGTGTACCTTAAACTGCCCACAATAAAAGGCCACCCTGAAATGTGCAGTTTTGTCTCACAGCAAAATGCCACAGATGCCACAAGCATTGAGGGAGCGTGCAATTGGCATGCTGACAGCAGGAATGTCAACCAGATCTGTTGCTCGTGCATTGAATGTTCATTTCTCCACCATAAGCCATCTCCAAAGGCGTTTCAGAGAATATGGCAGTACATCCAACCGGCCTCACAACCGCAGACCCGCAGGATGTTTACAGGAATTTCTGTGTGGTGAAGCGAATCATTTCTCCACGTGAGAACTTGTTGAAATGCATGTGTCTCACTCTCAATGCCCTGCAGCCATACCACTTAAGTTAAGAGGAATTCATAAGGCAACGTTACGCTAAAAACGTAGTGATTTACGCTGCGACTAATACTATGGTGCGTCTTATCTATGTTTTTTTTCTTCTTCATTACGCATTTTTTGGCTGGTGCAACTTATTCTCCGGTGCAACCTATAGTCCAGAAAACACAGTACAGTATATCGCATCGCTGTCTCAATTAACGGTCAGTCTGACACCTTAAATGAGCTTCCCTTGTTTGAAAAACCAGCAGCCATCGCTGCTTCGGCTTCATGTGTGTGTGTGTAACATGGCGTGAGACCATCCAGCTAACAGACTATCCTGTTGTAAAAAATGCATGATCAAGACCAGACTTGAGTAAATATAGCCCGTCCCAGTGCCCTTAAAATGTGGCCCATGGTCCAGTCGGATCCAATCTGGTTGGACAATTGAACAACTGCCATAAAATCAATAAAATGTAGCAGTTATTGGGCCAGTATATAATAGAGCAGCAAGTCTCTTATGTAGGAGTACAAGTGGAAACCTTTCCACAGGGGAGCAAGACTGGGGATCTGTGTGCTGCACATCTGATGTGTGTACTGAGAGAGACCTAAGTGGAAAACTGTCAACAATTAGGAAACAGCTCACATGATCTTTCAGTTGGTACGGGCGGACAGGAACTGCACCGAGAGCGGCAGGAAGAAAGGAGGGGGACTTGCGCTCTACGTGAACAACCGGTGGTGCAGCCCGGGACACGTTACGGTAAAGGAGCGTGTGTGCAGCCCGGACATTGAACTGCTAGCGGTGAGTCTACGTCCGTATTATTTGCCCAGAGAGTTCTCTCACGCCATTGTACTCGTTGTTTACATTGCTCCCTCGGCTGAGGCGTCGCGGGCTACTGACGTCATCAGCTCTGTGACCGCGAGGCTTCAGACCCAGCACCCTAATGCCTTCATAGCGATTTCTGGCGATTTTAACCATGTTAATCTGAAATCAACTCTGCCCACTTTCAAGCAGTTTGTGGACTGCAAAACAAGAGAAAATAAAACTCTAGATTTACTGTATGCTAATGTTAAAGAGTCCTACAGCTCCATAGCTCTCCCTCCCTTGGGCAGATCAGACCATAGCCTAGTCCACCTCAAACCCCAGTATATACCAGCAGTACAGCGGCAGCCGGTGACCACCAAAACTGTACGGAGGTGGACACCGGAAGCCCTGGAGACCCTGCAGGGATGTTTTGAGGTGACTGACTGGGATGTGTTCTGTGACACTCACGGTGAGGATGTAGACACACTCACAGACTGTATCACAGCATATGTTAATTTTTGTACAGATTCTCTAATCCCCACCAGGTCAATACGCTGCTTTCCAAACAATAAACCATGGGTGACAAAGGACATCAAGGCATCACTCAACAGAAAGAAGACAGCCTTCTTGAGTGGAGACAGAGAGGAGATGAGGAGGGCCCAGGCAGAGGTGAAGGAGAAGATTGGAGAGGGCAAGGAGAGCTACAGGAGGAAGCTGGAGAGCCAACTTGCCCGGAACAACTTGAGGGAGGTATGGAGTGGCATGCGAACCATCACCGGCCACAATAGGATCTCCAACCAGCTGATGGATGGAGATCTGCAGGAGGCCAACCAGCTGAACCTGTTTTTCAACAGGTTTGATAGTCCACTCCCTGACCACCCTCCCCCTCCCCCTCCCTGTGATGCACCATTAACACCTGTCGATAACAACAATGTACTTCCTCCTCCTCCCCCTCCCCCTAACCATACTAACCAGTTTCACCTTCCCATCAATAACATCACCCTGCCCCCCTTACCCCACCTTCCATTAACAACCCCCCACCCTCCCCCATCAGATCTCTCTCTCTGCTCTTCTGTGTCCACAGTTACCATCACCACAGAAGATGTGAGGAGGGAGTTCAGTCGACTACGACCGGGAAAAGCTGCAGGACCGGACGGACTCAGCCCCAGAGTACTCAGGGACTGCGCCACACAGCTGTGTGGGGTCTTCCAGCACATCTTCTCCCTGAGTCTGAGCCTGATGACTGTCCCTGCCCTGTGGAAGACAACATGCCTTGTTCCTGTGCCCAAGACCAAACATCCAAGCACACACAGCGACTACAGACCAGTTGCTCTGACTTCACATGTGATGAAGTCTCTGGAGAGGCTGGTCCTGAAACACCTGCGTGCTGTTGTGGAACCATCGCTGGACCCCCTGCAGTTTGCTTACCAGCCCGTATTGGAGTGGAGGACGCCATCATCTACCTGCTGCACAGAGCACACACCTACTTGGAGGAGGCAGGTAACACTGTTAGAATCATGTTCTTTGATTTTTCCAGTGCGTTTAACACCGTGCAGCCTGCCCTTTTGAATAGGAAGCTCCTGGACATGCAGGTAGAGACCCCACTGGTCACCTGGATCTCTAACTATCTTACAGGTCGACCACAATTTGTGAGGCTGAGGAACACCGTCTCGGACACGATAGTGAGCAGCACGGGGGCACCCCAGGGCACGGTACTGTCTCCATTCCTGTTCACACTCTATACATCGGACTTCAGACACTGCTCACAGTCCTGCCACCTGCAGAAGTTCTCGGATGACTCTGCCATTGTGGGCTGTACCAGCAGAGGTCGGGAGGCGGAGTATATGAGTGTGGTGGACAGCTTTGTGGATTGGTGCGGACAGAACCACCTGCAGCTGAATGTCACAAAGACAAGAGAGCTGGTGGTGGACTTCAGGAAGCACCAGACACTCCCTAACCCGGTCAGCATCAAGGGTACCAACGTGGACATTGTGGACAGCTACAAATACCTGGGTGTCCACATTGACCACAAACTGGACTGGTCCACAAACGCAGAGGCAATATACAGGAAGGGACAGAGTCGCCTGTATCTACTGAGGAGACTCAGGTCCTTTAACGTCTGCCAGACCATGCTGCAGATGTTTTACCACTCGGTGGTCTCCAGCGTCATCTTCTACGCTGTAGTGTGCTGGGGCAGCAGGATGAAGGCTGCCGACACCAACAGACTCAACAAGCTCATTAGGAAGGCTGGCTCGGTGCTGGGAGTGGAGCTGGAGTCTGTGGTGGAGGTGACGGAGAGGAGGATACTGAGGAAACTCCTCAGTATTCGTAACAACACGTCTCACCCCCTGCACGACACACTGCTGTCCTACAGGAGCACATTCAGTGGTAGACTGAGACTACCGAGGAGCAGCACAGAACGCCACAGGAGGTCCTTCCTGCCAGTGGCCATCAGACTGTATAACTCCTCCCCTTTCTGTAGGGAGAAGCGCTAGATAATCATGTCAGGCATCACTGTCATTCCTATATTATGTTTACTTAGCACCTTACATCTCCATATTGTATCCATGTATCATATATTGTGCTCATACCGCGTACTGTACTCTTTTTGGATTATAGTGACACTTATACTTATACTCTGTACTTAACTGCATTTAATGTAACTTAATACCTCTGGCACAAGAATTTCCTTCGGGATTAATAAAGTTTTATCTTATCTTATCTTATCTTATCTTATCTTATCTTATCTGCAGCTGCATCCGTGGAATGAAACTTCTCAAATCAAATTTCCTGTCACTGCTATGATTGCAATGATTACCATACAAGTGCCACAGAAAGAATGTTTTCACACAACTTCTCCAAGATGACAGAAAAACATATGAAACATTAATCGACTGACTGGTCAGGCGTTCTTTCTTTCACATTCCTTTTTAAACCCACAGTTCACCTGGCTCCATAATAACAGTCATTTATCAGTATCTGTGTCACTGATATACTCTAATGATTGGTTTCCAGGTGTAATTACTTCAAAAATGGATCCAGAGGTCAGAACTTGCACTGAATCAGGATGAAATAAAAAAAAGCACAAATACTGCATCACAGTGAAATTACACCATAACAATAATACCTTTCCATTAAGAATCATGATTGAGAGAGGTGGCTACCAAGATAAATAAAAAAAATAGGGCTGGTTTTAGATTACTCTTTTGTTACGTTATACCTCGGCAAAATACCAGAAACAGTCCCACCAAAGGATAAATATCTTTTGGAGATACTTTTGGCAAGTAGTAGAAAAGCCATAAGTAGAGAATAGTTACAAATAGACCCTCCAACATTGGACCAGTGGCACAGGATCATTAGTGACATTTATTGTATGGAGAGACTTACTTTCGTCTTAAGACTTGAGTTGGAGAAGTGTACTGAACGCTGGGAAAAATGGACGGTGTATGCGCCATAAATAACATGATGTAAGGCCAGGATGTATGTGTAACAGAATCCCTTGACTGTAAATATGACACCCATGATGTATTCATGTTCACTGTCTATATATGCAAAACACTAATAAAGAAAAAGTTAAAAAAAAAGAATCATGATTGAAAGGCTACATGTTGTTTGAATGCACTTTTTTTTGTACCATGTCAGCGCTTTCAAAGGCGAGGAGGGGTTCTTTTCATACATGCAGATGCACTACCTATTGCATTCAGTGAAATTGAAAACAGCGTCAATGAAATGAGAAAGGACTGGCCTCATACTATAGACTCTAAATAATTGATTTTCTTTTGTGAGTATGAAAATTAAATTCTTAGAAATTAATTCTTCTATTACTCATTTGGAAATGCTTTTTCTTCACACTAAATAAAAAAAAAATTAGGATGTGTGTCAGTGGTGCTAGGTGTCATGTGATTAGAATATGGAAATATAATTGTTTGTATTTACTGTTTGTAATTGGTTTTTAGTAACCTGCAGCCTTTAGCACAACCAGCCTATTGTAATTTCCACTGCATGCTGTCAGTGAAGAGATCATCTCTGAAAATGCACTGTGATTGCTCTTACTTTCTCTTTAATAATTATATAACCAGAACTTATAACAACATACCTGACACCACTTCGGTTAAATGTTTGGTTAAATGCTGCATTGATGACTCATTCATTAATCATTCATCATCTTTTATTTATTCTTCTTTGCAGCATTTAGTTAAAAAACAGCTGTGATAGTGAGCCTTTCGTTCCTTAAAACTAAAGGAGGGAAAAATTGCTACACAAAGACAATTTACATCAATTTTGTTTTTAGTTTATATGTTTTATATGTTTACCATTATATAGGCACAGAGCCGTTGCAACACAGTAGGCAAACTCTGCAATTGCCTAGGGGGCTGGTTTCAAAAGTGATTTCCCATAGACTCCCATGTTAAAATGGCCAACTTCACAGCAGAAATGAACATGTTTACAGCCTGGTACAGAAAAACATTCTGGTCTCAAGTGATAGGTTCCCTTCTAGTGTCAATTTTTTTACAACTCACTCATTTTAATGGTATTCAGATTATGCATAATTATGGGCGTTGCCGCTTCAGCGACAGACGGGTGACATATCACAGCGCGACTTTTCTGCTTCCATGATCGCCCGCCCCCCTAAACTCCGCTCGTCCGCCCCCTCTTTGTCCATATTTGGAGTTTTGGCGGACGTGATGCTGTGAACATGGCGGCGGTCTGCACGTCCTGGAGCCTCCCACCGAGCCTTAAAACGGCTTTTCAGAAACAAACGTCCTGGAGCCTCCCACCGAGCCTTAAAACGGGTGGCCACAACAAACGGGTGACGTCGACGGCTGAAAGTGTCAATGGCATTGACACTTTCAGCCCCCCCCTTGCCCCCCCCACAGGGCCCTGTGTCAGCGCTGCTGTCGAAGCAGAGAGTTATAGTGACATGTTCAAAATAAGGATTAAGCACACACACTGCAGGCTACAAGGAAAGACAGCAAAAGAAAGAAGCAGAGGACAAAATGGGAGAGATGTAAGAGTCTGTAACACAGCTGAGCCTCACCTTACTCCACCACTGTTTGTCTACTTTCATATTGTGTCACCTAAACACTTTTAGAGACGAAGCATAAACATAGTTAAAAAATGTAAATGAAGCTGTAAAGTAGCTTGTTAGCTCATGCAGCAACAGTGTGTAGCTGTGATGCTAATGATACTTTAGCTTGTTTTGTCTCGTTCAAAAGATTGAGCATTAAACAAAGTGCTGCTGTTACAACTTACTGTTAGAGTTAATGACCTCTAAACCACAGCAGGGAAACCTGCTGTATATATTTATTTTATAGTGTTTATTAATGCTCAGGTATTTCTCTGTAAATGACAAGCTAGTCAATTATTGTCATATAGTTGTTATTTTATGGCTTTTTTGAATTATTTTTTTCATCAGGTGCTGCACTTAAACACGTCTGTGTCTCCTCATGGAGATGCCACAACTTCCACAGATGAAGGTATATGCATTATGAATAATGTGGATTGTTTACATTGTTAATTGTCAGGTTGATCATTATACAACACAGGTCATGTGGAGCCCTGTGAGGAAACTCCAGAGGACGTCCCAGCCAGCAGTCAAAAACTGAGAGACTCCACTTCTTCCTGTACACCTCCAGCACCTGACCTGGTAACAAAGGAAGGTTCTAAGGTGTCCAGTTCTCAGTGAGAATCCTGCACTGTGGACAAACTTCATTGATGACAACACTGATCGTCATATCTTGTGTTGTACCAGGAGTACATATTTCTATGATATATTTTGATTGTGTTGTAAGTTTTTATATTTGCTTAAGATAATATTTTCATATGTGTGTTCGCACATTATTTAAATAAAAAGGTTGTTTATATAATCATCACTGTACATGTCTTTGTGTTTGGGGTGGTACAGGTACATATAAAGCCACGTCAGTCATTGTGGACTGCTTTTAAGTTTTAAAGATCACTGTTGCATCCAGTTGCCTTTACTTTAAGCAGATAATCATCTTAACTCCCTTTTCACCTGCACAAGCCTTTGTTGTTCATCTTTGTTTTACTAGCATAATTAACTCATGATATATACATCAGCTGTAATATAAACACAATGGTAGAGAAGATTGAAGCAAGGCGTCTGGACTTCTTCTAGAAGACGTTTCGCTGCTCATCCAAGCAGCTTATAAACACAATGGTTTCAGTTTGCAACAACTTGTCATGTTTGTCCTGAAATGTATGATGTTTGTGCATGTTTGTTTCTCTCTCTCTCTCTCTCCTTCATCCTCTCTCCTGTCTACCTCTTTTTCTCCTCCTCTACCCGGCCAACTGTCAGCAGGAAGGTTCTCCCAAATGAGTCTGGTCCTGCTCAAGGTTTCTTCCTGTTAAAAGGGAGTTTTTCCCTGACACTGTCTGCTTTTTAGCTCTTACTCAGGGCTCAGGCCCTTGGTTTCTTATAAGCTGCAACCTCCGTGGCTTTACTCAACTACAACTACTTGGTTAGGTTACAGAAAAGCTTGTAATTTGGTTAAAATGCACCCCTTTGTAACAGTTTACATTAAAGAGGCACTGTGTTACCACATTACAAGAACAGCCATGTCATTAGATGATGCCATGTTCTATGCCTTAGTTAGATTGAGCATGTTTGGATTCAGTGACTCCAGATGTTAGGTATGGGGACTCAAATTTGGCCAGACTGGTGACCTGTCCCTGGTGTCCACTCCACCTCATCATCATGATTAGGGTTATTAGAAAATTGATTCACTTTAGTTTCCCATTTCAGTTGGTACAGTCTAAAGCTGATTGCCTCCCACAGCTTTTAAAGGTAGGGTAGGAGATTTCATTCTGATATACTTTTTTTTAAATTAGTCGGTTCGGTTCTACGGAGCCGCTAGTCAGACTACAGGCGTGTCTAAAGGACATAAGGGACTGGATGTCCTCCAACTTTTTACTATTAAACTCGGACAAGACTGAGGTCATTGTTTTTGGACCTAAACATCTCAGAACTAGTTTATCAGATAATACTTTCTCTCTGGATGGAATCACTCTGGCCTCCACTACGACTGTGAGGAACCTTTGAGTCATCTTTGACCAAGACATGTCGTTTGTCTCTCATATTAAGCAGGTCTCCAAGACCGCGTTCTTTCACCTGCGTAATATTACTAAGATCAGGAGCATCCTCTCTCAGAGTGATGCTGAAAAGCTCATCCATTCTTTTGTCACTTCAAGACTGGACTACTGCAACTCTTGTTGCTTGTCAGGATGTCCACATTACTCCATCAACAGTCTGCAGCTGATCCAGAACGCAGCAGCTAGAGTTCTGACTGGAAGCAGCCAAAGGGATCATATCTCCCCTGTTCTAGCGTCTCTTCACTGGCTCCCAGTGGACTCAAGAATACACTTCAAGATCCTTCTTCTAACCTACAAGGCTCTTCATGGACTTGCTCCATTGTATCTGCAGGACCTGATTGTACCATATGTTCCTAATAGGACACTCAGATCTCTTGTAGTTCCTAGGATTCATAAAAGTAGAATGGGAGGACGAGCTTTCAGCTATCAGGCACCACTATTATGGAACCAGTTACCAATCTGGGTCTGAGAGGCAGACACTGCCTCCACCTTCAAGACTAGACTTAAAACTTTTCTGTTTAGTAAGGCGTACAGTTAGCCTTAGACCTAGTGTGTAGCACAGCTATGCTGCTCTAGGCCTACATTGTCAGGGGGCACAAACATGATCCATGAGCAGTTTCCCTCTCACCCTCTGACCTCTCCTTTACTCTCCTTAGTCTGGCTCACACTGGTCTCAAGACCTGCATCCTGACCTGCAGTCCGGCCGTGAAGTCTCTCTTGCCCTACGTTGTCGGGGGGCACAAACATGACCCATTGAGCAGTTTCCAACTCACCCTCTGACCTCTCCTCTACTCTCCTTAGTCTGGCTCATACTGGTAATATTGTCTCATAATCTGTGTTTACTGTCTTCCTCGTAGTTTTGCGCCTCGCTCTCGCTCTCTCTCTCTCTGTCTCTTTACAGGTCTCAACACCCATGCTGACCTGCAGTCCGGCCCCTGAACTCTCCCTAGGCCTACGTTGTCACGGGGTACAAACATGACCCATTGAGCAGTTTCCAACTCACCCTCTGACCTCTCCTCTACTCTCCTTAGTCTGGCTCATACTGGTAATATCGTCTCATAATCTGTGTTTACTGTCTTCCTCGTAGTTTTGTGCCTCGCTCTCGCTCTCTCTCTTTGCAGGTCTCAAGACCTGCATACTGACCTGCAGTCAGGCCCCTGATATCTCCTGTGCTCTTTGACTTCACTAGCCCCTGCTTCTCATCTTTGCTATCAAATTACTATTACTACTTATGGACTGACGATATATATATATTAGATATATATATATATTAGATATATATAGGAGTTTTTCCTTGCCACAGTGCTCTTAGGGGGGTTCGGGTTCTGGGTCTCATGCTCTGAGTTTCTGTGAAGCGCTTTGAGACAATTTCTGATTGTAATATGCGCTATATAAATAAAACTGAATTGAATTAAATTGAATTCTCTTTACAGTCTGATAGCAACCCATTAGTTAGGCAGTTTTGCATTAAAACAAAGAATATTAATCATCTGTGGAAGCTATAAAATGCTAAAAACATCACCCAATCCTCCAAGACACCCCTGCACGGAGTATTGGCTGGTTGTCACTCTCTTCCTGCTCTGTGCGCACCAGAGAGGTATGTGAACTCGATGCGTATGAACGCCAAGTTAAACACCGGATCGGTGCATGATGGCAGATGACAGAGACGCTACCAGCGAGTGGGAAAATAAACACTTTTTTTGGAAACGCCACCACCAGAAAACGGCTTGATGCAGAAAGATGTGAGACAAGAGTGGTTATCGACACGACTTTGTAGCGCTGGCTATGACAGAGAGCAGAAGCGGCTACAGAGTGATGCTGTGGTGGCCACAGTTCTTCCGTACAGGTAGGCGGCTTTCACCAGGCTGTTTGCTAACGGGACGCTAACATGATGCTAACAGGCTCTGGTCAGCAGATCGCTGCACCAGACCAGTCTTCACCTGCCTGAGGACAGCACGTGATAACAATAATCACTGTTTTTGTTCTATATATGTATTTTATTTAAATCCAAATACAGTAAACTGTTGCCAACATATCTGGTTTTCAGTATTTGTTTAAATAACAAATGTAAGACAACAAACACAGTTACAGTTTTTCAGTGAACAGATATTTATTCTCATGTATGATCAACAAAAAAAGAACAGAAGCACCAAACATGTTAGAACCTGAAGAGATAACAGCCTTCCTGCTATACAAGCCTGTATGTGTCAGCATGAGGATGCACCAGTCACCAGGTTGTCCACAGCATCATCTGAGCCTGCAGCTCCCTCAGAAACAACAGCTGGCTTCACCTGCTGCAGGAGGATCATGGTGAGGAGGTCAGATTTCAGAGGTCAGAGGTCAGGTTCAGATGGAGCTCCAGCAGCTGATGGGTCTGCTCCAGGCTCAGGATTTGAATTCTGACCTGTCAATCAGTAAACAATAAACATTTATATATTGTAAATAAACAGAGCTTTACTGTCCTTGAACAGGTCTTGCATATGATTGGTGTTCAGACTAAAGTAGAGCAGGTAGGTGTTTGGTGATGTGAGGTAGCTAAAGATCTGTAGGGAGCAGACTGCTCTGTAAACAACATAAACACCAGAGGAAATGCACTGAAGATTAATACATCCAATTGTTAACTGGCTGTGTAGCATCACTACCCTTGTTGATTAGCTTTACAGGAGATCATCCATAACATAAACTGACTGCGTAGGAACACAATGTGCTGAGCATGGTGACATGGTGGCTTTACATGAGTGCGGGCCTGTTTTCATACACTTAACATTTTCACTTGGCAGATCTAGCTTGCAATAACTGCCACATTTGTTGTTTATATTTGTTATGATGATGTTACATGTTTTTCACCTGTGAATGAGATCTGGCTGATGCAGGTTGCAGTGCTCGACCACAGTCGTCTTCTGTGAACACATACGGCGCGTCCCTGTGATTAGGAGGTGTGGCTTCAGGGTGGACTCAGAGAGTAGGAGGCAGGAGTGTATTTTCAAATTCTGGCTGCTACTCACTGAGTTTTCAAGATATCCTACCTTTAATTACCCAATCAATCAGTCAGATTGATAAAAAGGTGAGAAACATCCCATTATCTTAATGTAAATTCATGCGCCGTTACTAATGTTAACAATGAAATGACAAACTGACCTCTTTAAATTGTATGTTATTCCTGTGCAGAGATATTTAGTATTCTCCACTTGCCTGTGCACAGGTAGGCAGGAATGACAATAGGTTACCATGGTTACAGATGTGCTCTCTCAAACCTTCTGGTGAAGTCTTTCACTTTGGCATGCAAAAATTATGGATGTACAGTAGGGTGCAGTCAATATTCTCCAGTGTCTCTCAAATCAGTCTCAAATATCACAGCAACTAAGGAAAAAACCTCCTTCATTGGTGCAGGAAAAGCACAGGTCTATGAACCACTGCCTTTTCTCTGACAGATAATAGTCTTCCTTTGAACACTGAGAATGTTTCTTCCCCTTGGCATCCATAACAAATTCAAATATTCATTAAAGCTGCAAGCAGCATTGCGGGCCCTCGCGCACCTTGCGATCCGCGGGGTCATCGCAGTCTTCTCTCCTATGCTCTCGTCTCCTATACTCTCCTGTGCTATGCTCTCCTCCTCTCATTTCCACAGATATACAACAAACACATGTTTACAACCAAACTTTCCTGCTACCAGTAGGTGGCGCTATGACCGTATCATCCTATTAGCATATATATCTGTTCAGACTCGGGTCCATAGCAGTAGTGTAAGATTTTGTCCACATTGCATGATGTATATGGGTAGTACTGCATAAAACACAGCGAGTTCCTTTGTACTTGCGAATTGTCAACTTTGAGGCCACACCCCCGCCGCACGGTAATACTTTTGAAAGAGTGTTGGAATGCGTCTATTCCCTATGGTGTCCTGAGTGGACACAGTGAATTTCAGCTCAATTGCATGAAGTATGTGAGGCGTGAAAAGTTTTGAAGCAGGGTCACAAATAGGCAAAAAATGGCCACAAAAGTCAAAATGGCGGACTTCCTGTTGGGTTTGGAGGGGGGGTCTAAGAGACTTTTTTGTGCGTCTTGGGGTGATACACATGTGTGCTAATTCTCATGATCCTGTGTCAAACTGGCCAGAGGGGCTACGCATTAGGGCAATCATTACAGTGAGTTCCTTTGTAATGGCGAATGGTCAACTTTGAGGCCACGCCCCCGCCACACCGTCAGACTTTTGTAAGAGTTTTTGAATGCGTCTATTCCCTATGGTGTCCTGAGTGGACACAGTGAGTTTTAGCTCATTTGGATGAAGTATGCGAGGCGTGAAAAGTTTGGCAGCAGGGTCACACATCGCCAAAAATGGCCACAAACCTTCAAATGGCGGACTTCCTGTTGGGTTTGGAGGGGGGGTCCAAGAGACTTTTTTGTGCGTCTTGAGGTGATACATATGTGTGCCAATTTTCATAATCCTGTGTCAAACCGGCCAGAGGGGCTACGCGTTGGGGGCGCTATAGAGCCATTTTTATATGTGCATTTCAAAAGTCAGCAAATTTCAAAATTTTTCGGGCAAATGAATTTTTCTACCAAGTTTGGTGAGTTTTTGGGCATGTTAAGGCCTCCAAAAATGCGATCTTGGAGGGGGAAAAAAAAAAAAAATAATAATCCTAAGGGTTTCAATAGGGCTCTTGCACCATTCGGTGCTCGGGCCCTAAAAAAAAAAAAAAAAAAAAAAAAAATAATAATCCTAAGGGTTTCAATAGGGCTCTTGCACCATTCGGTGCTCGGGCCCTAATAATAATCCTAAGGGTTTCAATAGGGCTCTTGCACCATTCGGTGCTCGGGCCCTAATAATAATCCTAAGGGTTTCAATAGGGCTCTTGCACCATTCAGTGCTCGGGCCCTAATAATAATCCTAAGGGTTTCAATAGGGCTCTTGCACCATTCGGTGCTCGGGCCCTAATAATAATCCTAAGGGTTTCAATAGGGCTCTTGCACCATTCGGTGCTCGGGCCCTAATAATCCTAAGGGTTTCAATAGGGCTCTTGCACCATTCGGTGCTCGGGCCCTAATTAAAGCTGCAAGCAGCATTGCGGGCCCTCGCGCACTTTGCAATCCGCGGGGCCATCGCTGTCTTCTCTCCTATGCTCTTGTCTCCTATACTCTTCTGTCCTATGCTCTCTTTTCGTCTCATTTGCAGAGCTGTACAACAAACACATGTTTACAACCAAAGTTTCCTACTACCAGTAGGTGGCGCTATGACCGTATCATCCTATTAGCATATATGTTTGTTCAGACTCAGGTCCATAGCAGTAGTGTAAGATTTTGTCCACATTGCATGAAGTATATGGGTAGTACTGCATAAAATAGAGCGAGTTCCGTTGCAATGGCGAATGGTCAACTTTGAGGCCACACCCCCGCCACACGGTAATACTTTTGAAAGAGTTTTGGAATGCGTCTATTCCCTATGGTGTCCTGAGTGGACACAGTGAGTTTCAGCTCAATTGCATGAAGTATGCGAGGCGTGAAAAGTTTTATAGCAGGGTCAGAAAGCGCCAAAAATTACAAAAAAAAATCAAAATTGTGGACTTCCTGTTGGGTTTGGAGGGGGGGGGTCTAAGACACTTTTTTGTGCGTCTTGGGGTGATACACATGTGTGCTAATTTTCATGATCCTGTGTCAAACTGGCCAGCGGGGCTATGCGTTAGGGCAAAAAATACATGGAGTTCCTTTGTAATGGCGAATGGTCAACTTTGAGGCCACGCCCCCACCCCACCATCAGACTTTTGTAAGAGTTTTGGAATGCGTCTATTCCCTATGGTGTCCTGAGTTGACACAGTGAGTTTTAGCTCAATTGGATGAAGTATGCGAGGCGTGAAAAGTTTTGTAGCAGCGTCACAAATCGCCAAAAATTAACAGAAATTTCAAAATGGCGGACTTCCTGTTGGGTTTGGAGGGGGGTCCAAGAGACTTTTTTATGCGTCTTGAGGGGATACACGTGTGCCAATTTTCATGACCCCACTCAAAACAGGCCAGGGGGGCAGGCAGAAAAACCTATGAAAACACAACATTTTGTGTAGCCAGTAGGTGGCGCTCTGTCAAAGCCTCAATATTGTTGTATAGATGTGTTTAGGGTCAGACTCTGATCATACATGTGACATTTGGTACAGATCGGACAGAAAACGAAGAAGTTATAGCGACTTCCTGTTTCCTCTGAAATGGTCAAACTTTGAGGCAACGCCCCGGCCACACCGTCAGACTTTTGTAAGAGTTTTGGAATGCGTCTATTCCCTATGGTGTCCTGAGTGGACATGGTGACTTTCAGCTCAATCCGATGAAGTATGCGAGGCGTGAAAAGTTTGGCAGCAGGGTCACACGTCGCCAAAAATGGCCACAAACTTTCAAATGGTGGACTTCCTGTTGGGTTTGGAGGGGGGGTCCAAGAGACTTTTTTGTGCGTCTTGAGGTGATACATATGTGTGCCAATTTTCATAATCCTGTGTCAAACCGGCCAGAGGGGCTACGCGTTGGGGCGCTATAGAGCCATTTTTCTATGTGCATTTCAAAAGTCAGCAAATTTCAAAATTTTTCGGGCGAATCAATTTTTCTACCAAGTTTGGTGAGTTTTTGGGCATGTTAAGGCCCCCAAAAATGCGATCTCAGGGGGAAAAAAAAAAAATTAAAGCTGCAAGCAGCATTGCGGGCCCTCGCGCACCTTGCGATCCGCGGGGTCATCGCAGTCTTCTCTCCTATGCTCTCGTCTCCTATACTCTCCTGTGCTATGCTCTCCTCCTCTCATTTCCACAGATATACAACAAACACATGTTTACAACCAAACTTTCCTGCTACCAGTAGGTGGCGCTATGACCGTATCATCCTATTAGCATATATATCTGTTTAGACTCGGCTCCATGGCAGTACTGTAAGATTTTGTCCACATTGCATAAAGTATATGGGTAGTACTGCATAAAACACAGCGAGTTCCTTTGTAATGGCGAATGGTCAACTTTGAGGCCACTCCCCCACCACACGGTAATACTTTTGAAAGAGTTTTGGAATGCGTCTATTCCCTATGGTGTCCTGAGTGGACACAGTGAATTTCAGCTCAATTGCATGAAGTATGCGAGGCATGAAAAGTTTTAAAGCAGGGTCAGAAAACGGTAAAAATTACAAAAAAAAATCAAAATGGTGGACTTCCTGTTGGGTTTGGAGGGGGGGTCCAAGAGACTTTTTTGTGCGTCTTGGGGTGATACACATGTGTGCTAATTCTTGTGATCCTGTGTCAAACTGGCCAGCGGGGCTACGCATTAGGGCAATAAATACAGTGACTTCCTTTGTAATGGCGAATGGTCAACTTTGAGGCCACGCCCCCGCCACACCGTCAGACTTTTGTAAGAGTTTTGGAATGCGTCTATTCCCTATGGTGTCCTGAGTGGACACAGTGAGTTTTAGCTCATTTGGATGAAGTATGCGAGGCGTGAAAAGTTTTGCAGCAGGGTCACAAATCGCCAAAAATTAACAGAAATTTTAAAATGGCGGACTTCCTGTTGGGTTTGGAGGGGGGGTCCAAGAGACTTTTTTGTGCATCTTGGGGTGATACACATGTGTGCCAATTTTCGTGACCCTACTCAAAACAGGCCACAGGGGCAGGCAGAAAAACCTATGAAAACACAACATTTTGTGTAGCCAGTAGGTGGCGCTCTGTCAAAGCCTCAATATTGTTGTATAGATGTGTTTAGGGTCAGACTCTGATCATACATGTGACATTTCGTACAGATCGGACAGAAAACAAAGAAGTTATAGAGACTTTCTGTGTCCTCAGAAATGGTCAAACTTTGAGGCCACGCCCCGGCCACACCCTCAGACTTTTGTAAGAGTTTTGGAATGCGTCTATTCCCTATGGTGTCCTGAGTGGACACGGCGAATTTCAGCTCAATCCGATGAAGTATGCGAGGCGTGAAAAGTTTGGCAGCAGGGTCACACATCGCCAAAAATGGCCACAAACCTTCAAATGGCGGACTTCCTGTTGGGTTTGGAGGGGGGGTCCAAGAGACTTTTTTGTGCGTCTTGCGGTGATACATATGTGTGCCAATTTTCATAATCCTGTGTCAAACCGGCCAGAGGGGCTACGCGTTGGGGGCGCTATAGAGCCATTTTTAGGGCCCGAGCACCGAATGGTGCAAGAGCCCTATTGAAACCCTTAGGATTATTATTTTTTTTTTTAGGGCCCGAGCACCGAATGGTGCAAGAGCCCTATTGAAACCCTTAGGATTATTATTTTTAGGGCCCGAGCACCGAATGGTGCAAGAGCCCTATTGAAACCCTTAGGATTATTATTAGGGCCCGAGCACCGAATGGTGCAAGAGCCCTATTGAAACCCTTAGGATTATTATTATTATTAGGGCCCGAGCACCGAATGGTGCAAGAGCCCTATTGAAACCCTTAGGATTATTATTTTTCATTTTTTTTTTTCTTCCTTCCCCCCCTTAGATCGCATTTTTGGGGGCCTTAACATGCCCAAAAACTCACCAAACTTGGTAGAAAAATTCATTCGCCCGAAAAATTTTGAAATTTGCTGACGTTTGAAACGCACATAGGAAAATGACTCTATAGCGCCCCCAACGCGTAGCCCCTCTGGCCAGTTTGACACAGGATTATGAAAATTAGCACACATATGTATCACCTCAAGACGCACAAAAAAGTCTCTTGGACCCCCCCTCCAAACCCAACAGGAAGTCCGCCATTTTACCTTTTGTGGCCATTTTTGGCGATGTGTGACCCTGCTGCCAAACTTTTCACGCCTCGCATACGTCATCGGATTGAGCTGAAATTCGCCGTGTCCACTCAGGACACCATAGGGAATAGACGCATTCCAAAACTCTTACAAAAGTCTGACGGTGTGGCCGGGGCGTGGCCTCAAAGTTTGACCATTTCTGAGGACACAGAAAGTCTCTATAACTTCTTCGTTTTCTGTCCGATCTGTACGAAATGTCACATGTATGATCAGAGTCTGACCCTAAACACATCTATACAACAATATTGAGGCTTTGACAGAGCACCACCTACTGGCTACACAAAATGTTGTGTTTTCATAGGTTTTTCTGCCTGCCCCCCTGGCCTGTTTTGAGTAGGGTCATGAAAATTGGTACACATGTGTATCACCCCAAGATGCACAAAAAAGTCTCTTGGACCCCCCCTCCAAACCCAACAGGAAGTCCGCAATTTTGAAATTTCTGTTAATTTTTGGCAATTTGTGACCCTCCTACAAAACTTTTCATGCCTTGCATACTTCATCCAAATGAGCTAAAACTCACTGTGTCCACTCAGGACACCATAGGGAATAGACGCATTCAAAAACTCTTACAAAAGTCTGACGGTGTGGCGGGGGCGTGGCCTCAAAGTTGACCATTCGCCATTACAAAGGAACTCACTGTATTTATTGCCCTAATGCGTAGCCCCGCTGTCCAGTTTGACACAGGATCATGAGAATTAGCACACATGTGTATCACCCCAAGACGCACACAAAAGTCTCTTGAACCCCCCCTCCAAACCCAACAGGATGTCCACCATTTTGACTTTTTTTTTGTAATTTTTACCGTTTTCTGACCCTGCTATAAAACTTTTCATGCCTCGCATACTTCATGCAATTCAGCTGAAATTCACTGTGTCCACTCAGGACACCATAGGGAATAGACGCATTCCAAAACTCTTTCAAAAGTATTACCGTGTGGTGGGGGAGTGGCCTCAAAGTTGACCATTCGCCATTACAAAGGAACTCGCTGTGTTTTATGCGGTACTACCCATATACTTTATGCAATGTGGACAAAGTCTTACAGTACTGCCATGGAGCCGAGTCTAAACAGATATATATGCTAATAGGATGATACGGTCATAGCGCCACCTACTGGTAGCAGGAAAGTTTGGTTGTAAACATGTGTTTGTTGTATATCTGTGGACATGAGAGGAGGAGAGAATAGCACAGGAGAGTATAGGAGACGAGAGCATAGGAGAGAAGACTGCGATGACCCCGCGGATCGCAAGGTGCGCGAGGGCCCGCAATGCTGCTTGCAGCTTTAATTTTTTTTCCTTCCCCCCCTTAGATCGCATTTTTGGGGGCCTTAACATGCCCAAAAACTCACCAAACTTGGTAGAAAAATTCATTCGCCCGAAAAATTTTGAAATTTGCTGACGTTTGAAACGCACATAGGAAAATGACTCTATAGCGCCCCCAACGTGTAGCCCCTCTGGCCAGTTTGACACAGGATTATGAAAATTGGCACACATATGTATCACCTCAACACGCACAAAAAAGTCTCTTGGACCCCCCCTCCAAACCCAACAGGAAGTCCGCCATTTGAAGGTTTGTGGCCATTTTTGGCGATGTGTGACCCTGCTGCCAAACTTTTCACGCCTCGCATACTTCATCGGATTGAGCTGAAATTCGCCGTGTCCACTCAGGACACCATAGGGAATAGACGCATTCCAAAACTCTTACAAAAGTCTGACGGTGTGGCCGGGGCGTGGCCTCAAAGTTTGACCATTTCTGAGGACACAGAAAGTCTCTATAACTTCTTCGTTTTCTGTCCGATCTGTACGAAATCTCACATGTATGATCAGAGTCTGACCTTAAACATATCTATACAACAATATTGAGGCTTTGACAGAGCGCCACCTACTGGCTACACAAAATGTTGTGTTTTCATAGGTTTTTCTGCCTTCCCCCCTGGCCTGTTTTGAGTAGGGTCATGAAAATTGGCACAAATGTGTATCACCCCAAGACGCACAAAAAAGTCTCTTGGACCCCCCCTCCAAACCCAACAGGAAGTCCGCCATTTTGAATTTTCTGTTAATTTTTGGCGATTTGTGACCCTGCTACAAAACTTTCCACGCCTCGCATACTTCATCCAATCAAGCTGAAAATCACTGTGTCCACTCAGGACACCATAGGGAATAGACGCATTCCAAAACTCTTACAAAAGTATTACGGTGTGGTGGGGGCGTGGACTCAAAGTTGACCATTCGCCATTACAAAGGAACTCCCTGTATTTTTTGCCCTAACGCGTAGCCCCGCTGGCCAGTTTGACACAGGATCATGAAAATTGGCACACATGTGTATCACCCCAAGACGCACAAAAAAGTCTCTTGGACCCCCCCTCCAAAACCAACAGGAAGTCCGCTATTTTGACTTTTGTGGCCATTTTTTGCCTATTTTTGACCCTGCTTCAAAACTTTTCACGCCTCACATACTTCTTGCAATTGAGCTGAAATTCACTGTGTCCACTCAGGACACCATAGGGAATAGACGCATTCCAAAACTCTTTCAAAAGTATTACCGTGTGGCAGGGGAGTGGCCTCAAAGTTGACCATTCGCCATTACAAAGGAACTCGCTGTGTTTTATGCAGTACTACCCATGTACTTTATGCAATGTGGACAAAATCTTACAGTACTGCTATGGACCCGAGTCTGAACAAATATATATGCTAATGGATGACACGGTCATAGCGCCACCTACTGGTAGCAGGAAAGTTTGGTTGTAAACGTGTTTGTTGTATATCTGTGGAAATGAGAGGAGGAGAGCATAGGACAGGAGAGCATAGGAGACGAGAGCATAGGAGAGAAGACTGCGCTGACCCCGCGGATCGCAAGGTGCGCGAGGGCCCGCAATGCTGCTTGCAGCTTTAATTAGGGCCCGAGCACCGAATGGTGCAAGAGCCCTATTGAAACCCTTAGGATTATTATTTTTCATTTTTTTTTTTCTTCCTTCCCCCCCTTAGATCGCATTTTTGGGGGCCTTAACATGCCCAAAAACTCACCAAACTTGGTAGAAAAATTCATTCGCCCGAAAAATTTTGAAATTTGCTGACGTTTGAAACGCACATAGGAAAATGACTCTATAGCGCCCCCAACGCGTAGCCCCTCTGGCCAGTTTGACACAGGATTATGAAAATTAGCACACATATGTATCACCTCAAGACGCACAAAAAAGTCTCTTGGACCCCCCCTCCAAACCCAACAGGAAGTCCGCCATTTTACCTTTTGTGGCCATTTTTGGCGATGTGTGACCCTGCTGCCAAACTTTTCACGCCTCGCATACGTCATCGGATTGAGCTGAAATTCGCCGTGTCCACTCAGGACACCATAGGGAATAGACGCATTCCAAAACTCTTACAAAAGTCTGACGGTGTGGCCGGGGCGTGGCCTCAAAGTTTGACCATTTCTGAGGACACAGAAAGTCTCTATAACTTCTTCGTTTTCTGTCCGATCTGTACGAAATGTCACATGCATGATCAGAGTCTGACCCTAAACACATCTATACAACAATATTGAGGCTTTGACAGAGCACCACCTACTGGCTACACAAAATGTTGTGTTTTCATAGGTTTTTCTGCCTGCCCCCCTGGCCTGTTTTGAGTAGGGTCATGAAAATTGGTACACATGTGTATCACCCCAAGATGCACAAAAAAGTCTCTTGGACCCCCCCTCCAAACCCAACAGGAAGTCCGCAATTTTGAAATTTCTGTTAATTTTTGGCAATTTGTGACCCTCCTACAAAACTTTTCATGCCTTGCATACTTCATCCAAATGAGCTAAAACTCACTGTGTCCACTCAGGACACCATAGGGAATAGACGCATTCAAAAACTCTTACAAAAGTCTGACGGTGTGGCGGGGGCGTGGCCTCAAAGTTGACCATTCGCCATTACAAAGGAACTCACTGTATTTATTGCCCTAATGCGTAGCCCCGCTGTCCAGTTTGACACAGGATCATGAGAATTAGCACACATGTGTATCACCCCAAGACGCACACAAAAGTCTCTTGAACCCCCCCTCCAAACCCAACAGGATGTCCACCATTTTGACTTTTTTTTTGTAATTTTTACCGTTTTCTGACCCTGCTATAAAACTTTTCATGCCTCGCATACTTCATGCAATTCAGCTGAAATTCACTGTGTCCACTCAGGACACCATAGGGAATAGACGCATTCCAAAACTCTTTCAAAAGTATTACCGTGTGGTGGGGGAGTGGCCTCAAAGTTGACCATTCGCCATTACAAAGGAACTCGCTGTGTTTTATGCAGTACTACCCATATACTTTATGCAATGTGGACAAAGTCTTACAGTACTGCCATGGAGCCGAGTCTAAACAGATATATATGCTAATAGGATGATACGGTCATAGCGCCACCTACTGGTAGCAGGAAAGTTTGGTTGTAAACATGTGTTTGTTGTATATCTGTGGACATGAGAGGAGGAGAGAATAGCACAGGAGAGTATAGGAGACGAGAGCATAGGAGAGAAGACTGCGATGACCCCGCGGATCGCAAGGTGCGCGAGGGCCCGCAATGCTGCTTGCAGCTTTAATTTTTTTTTTTTTTTTTCCCCCTCCGAGATCGCATTTTTGGAGGCCTTAACATGCCCAAAAACTCACCAAACTTGGTAGAAAAATTCATTCGCCCGAAAAATTTTGAAATTTGCTGACTTTTGAAATGCACATATAAAAATGGCTCTATAGCGCCCCCAACGCGTAGCCCCTCTGGCCGGTTTGACACAGGATTATGAAAATTGGCACACATATGTATCACCTCAAGACGCACAAAAAAGTCTCTTGGACCCCCCCTCCAAACCCAACAGGAAGTCCGCCATTTGAAGGTTTGTGGCCATTTTTGGCGATGTGTGACCCTGCTGCCAAACTTTTCACGCCTCGCATACTTCAACGGATTGAGCTGAAATTCGCCGTGTCCACTCAGGACACCATAGGGAATAGACGCATTCCAAAACTCTTACAAAAGTCTTACGGTGTGGCCGGGGCGTGGCCTCAAAGTTTGACCATTTCTGAGGACACAGAAAGTCTCTATAACTTCTTCGTTTTCTGTCCGATCTGTACGAAATGTCACATGTATGATCAGAGTCTGACCCTAAACACATCTATACAACAATATTGAGGCTTTGACAGAGCGCCACCTACTGGCTACACAAAATGTTGTGTTTTCATAGGTTTTTCTGCCTGCCCCCCTGGCCTGTTTTGAGTAGGGTCATGAAAATTGGTACACATGTGTATCACCCCAAGATGCACAAAAAAGTCTCTTGGACCCCCCCTCCAAACCCAACAGGAAGTCCGCAATTTTGAAATTTCTGTTAATTTTTGGCGATTTGTGACCCTCCTACAAAACTTTTCACGCCTCGCATACTTCCTCCAAATGAGCTAAAACTCACTGTGTCCACTCAGGACACCATAGGGAATAGACGCATTCAAAAACTCTTACAAAAGTCTGACGGTGTGGCGGGGGCGTGGCCTCAAACTTGACCATTCGCCATTACAAAGGAACTCACTGTATTTATTGCCCTAATGCGTAGCCCCGCTGGCCAGTTTGACACAGGATCATGAGAATTAGCACACATGTGTATCACCCCAAGACGCACAAAAAACTCTCTTGGACCCCCCCTCCAAACCCAACAGGAAGTCCACCATTTTGACTTTTGTGGCCATTTTTTGCCTATTTGTGACCCTGCTTCAAAACTTTTCACGCCTCACATACTTCATGCAATTGAGCTGAAATTCACTGTGTCCACTCAGGACACCATAGGGAATAGATGCATTCCAAAACTCTTACAAAAGTATTACCGTGTGGCGGGGGAGTGGCCTCAAAGTTGACCATTCGCCATTACAAAGGAACTCGCTGTGTTTTATGCAGTACTACCCATATACTTTATGCAATGTGGACAAAATCTTACAGTACTGCCATGGAGCCGAGTCTAAACAGATATATATGCTAATAGGATGATACGGTCATAGCGCCACCTACTGGTAGCAGGAAAGTTTGGTTGTAAACATGTGTTTGTTGTATATCTGTGGAAATGAGAGGAGGAGAGCATAGCACAGGAGAGTATAGGAGACGCGAGCATAGGAGAGAAGACTGCGATGACCCCACGGATCGCAAGGTGCGCGAGGGCCCGCAATGCTGCTTGCAGCTTTATTTTTTTTTTTTTTTTTTTTTTTTTCCCCCTCCGAGATCGCATTTTTGGAGGCCTTAACATGCCCAAAAACTCACCAAACTTGGTAGAAAAATTCATTCGCCCGAAAAATTTTGAAATTTGCTGACTTTTGAAATGCACATATAAAAATGGCTCTATAGCGCCCCCAACGCGTAGCCCCTCTGGCCGGTTTGACACAGGATTATGAAAATTGGCACACATATGTATCACCTCAAGACGCACAAAAAAGTCTCTTGGACCCCCCCTCCAAACCCAACAGGAAGTCCGCCATTTGAAGGTTTGTGGCCATTTTTGGCGATGTGTGACCCTGCTGCCAAACTTTTCACGCCTCGCATACTTCAACGGATTGAGCTGAAATTCGCCGTGTCCACTCAGGACACCATAGGGAATAGACGCATTCCAAAACTCTTACAAAAGTCTGACGGTGTGGCCGGGGCGTGGCCTCAAAGTTTGACCATTTCTGAGGACACAGAAAGTCTCTATAACTTCTTCGTTTTCTGTCCGATCTGTACGAAATGTCACATGTATGATCAGAGTCTGACCCTAAACACATCTATACAACAATATTGAGGCTTTGACAGAGCGCCACCTACTGGCTACACAAAATGTTGTGTTTTCATAGGTTTTTCTGCCTGCCCCCCTGGCCTGTTTTGAGTAGGGTCATGAAAATTGGTACACATGTGTATCACCCCAAGATGCACAAAAAAGTCTCTTGGACCCCCCCTCCAAACCCAACAGGAAGTCCGCCATTTTGAAATTTCTGTTAATTTTTGGCGATTTGTGACCCTCCTGCAAAACTTTTCACGCCTCGCATACTTCATCCAAATGAGCTAAAACTCACTGTGTCCACTCAGGACACCATAGGGAATAGACGCATTCAAAAACTCTAACAAAAGTCTGACGGTGTGGCGGGGGCGTGGCCTCAAAGTTGACCATTCGCCATTACAAAGGAACTCACTGTATTTATTGCCCTAATGTGTAGCCCCGCTGGCCAGTTTGACACAGGTTCATGAAAATTAGCACACATGTGTATCACCCCAAGACGCACAAAAAAGTCTTTTGGACCCCGCCTCCAAACCCAACAGGAAGTCCGCCATTTTGACTTTTGTGGCAATTGTTTGCGTATTTTTGACCCTGCTTCAAAACTTTTCACACCTCACATACTTCATGCAATTGAGCTGAAATTCACTGTGTCTACTCAGGACACCATAGGGAATAGATGCATTCCAAAACTCTTTCAAAAGTATTACCGTGTGGCGGGGGAGTGGCCTCAAAGTTGACCGTTCGCCATTACAAAGGAACTCGCTCTATTCTATGTAGTACTACCCATATACTTCATGCAATGTGGACAAAATCTTACAGTACTGCTATGGACCCGAGTCTGAACAGATATATATGCTAATGGGATGATACGGTCATAGCGCCACCTACTGGTAGCAGGAAAGTTTGGTTGTAAACATGTGTTTGTTGTATATCCGTGGAAATGAGAGGAGGAGAGCATAGGACAGGAGAGTATAAGAGACGAGAGCATAGGAGAGAAGACTGCGATGACCCCGCGGATCGCAAGGTGCGCGAGGGCCCGCAATGCTGCTTGCAGCTTTAATTTTTTTTTTTTTTTTTTTTTTTTTTTTTTTTTTTTTTTTCCCCCTCCGAGATCGCATTTTTGGAGGCCTTAACATGCCCAAAAACTCACCAAACTTGGTAGAAAAATTCATTCGCCCGAAAAATTTTGAAATTTGCTGACTTTTGAAATGCACATATAAAAATGGCTCTATAGCGCCCCCAACGCGTAGCCCCTCTGGCCGGTTTGACACAGGATTATGAAAATTGGCACACATATGTATCACCTCAAGACGCACAAAAAAGTCTCTTGGACACCCCTTCCAAACCCAACAGGAAGTCCGCCATTTGAAGGTTTGTGGCCATTTTTGGCAATGTGTGACCCTGCTGCCAAACTTTTCACGCCTCGCATACTTCAACGGATTGAGCTGAAATTCGCCGTGTCCACTCAGGACACCATAGGGAATAGACGCATTCCAAAACTCTTACAAAAGTCTTACGGTGTGGCCGGGGCGTGGCCTCAAAGTTTGACCATTTCTGAGGACACAGAAAGTCTCTATAACTTCTTCGTTTTCTGTCCGATCTGTACGAAATGTCACATGTATGATCAGAGTCTGACCCTAAACACATCTATACAACAATATTGAGGCTTTGAAAGAGCGCCACCTACTGGCTACACAAAATGTTGTGTTTTCATAGGTTTTTCTGCCTGCCCCCCTGGCCTGTTTTGAGTAGGGTCATGAAAATTGGTACACATGTGTATCACCCCAAGATGCACAAAAAAGTCTCTTGGACCCCCCCTCCAAACCCAACAGGAAGTCCGCAATTTTGAAATTTCTGTTAATTTTTGGCGATTTGTGACCCTCCTACAAAACTTTTCACGCCTCGCATACTTCCTCCAAATGAGCTAAAACTCACTGTGTCCACTCAGGACACCATAGGGAATAGACGCATTCAAAAACTCTTACAAAAGTCTGACGGTGTGGCGGGGGCGTGGCCTCAAAGTTGACCATTCGCCATTACAAAGGAACTCACTGTATTTATTGCCCTAATGCGTAGCCCCGCTGGCCAGTTTGACACAGGATCATGAGAATTAGCACACATGTGTATCACCCCAAGACGCACAAAAAAGTCTCTTGGACCCCCCCTCCAAACCCAACAGGAAGTCCACCATTTTGACTTTTGTGGCCATTTTTTGCCTATTTGTGACCCTGCTTCAAAACTTTTCACGCCTCACATACTTCATGCAATTGAGCTGAAATTCACTGTGTCTACTCAGGACACCACAGGGAATAGACGCATTCCAAAACTCTTACAAAAGTATTACCGTGTGGCGGGGGAGTGGCCTCAAAGTTGACCGTTCGCCATTACAAAGGAACTCACTGTATTTATTGCCCTAATGCGTAGCCCCGCTGGCCAGTTTGACACAGGATCATGAGAATTAGCACACATGTGTATCACCCCAAGACGCACAAAAAAAGTCTCTTGGACCCCCCCCTCCAAAACCAACAGGAAGTCCGCTATTTTGACTTTGTGGCCATTTTTTGCCTATTTTTGACCCTGCTTCAAAACCTTTTCACGCCTCACATACTTCTTGCAATTGAGCTGAAATTCACTGTGTCCACTCAGGACACCATAGGGAATAGACGCA